>NW_020837950.1:22196707-22320676 GCF_003676395.1 Aethalodelphis obliquidens | reverse complement strand
TGTAGTTAGCACTTTTCTCTGTTAAGGTACAGGCCAAATAATCCTTTGATAATACAGTAAGTAGTATAATTTTCTCCTTTGGAGAACTCATGACAAGTGTGTAGTTCCATTAGGAAGGCAAAAGTCACAAACCCATTCTCCTGACCTTCACTCAGCATATGCTCAGAAGGATGAGCATTTGGACCATTATCCTAAAAGAAGATGAGAGCCCTTTTCACTGCTTTAATCATTCCTAGTCATTTTAATATGGTACAATGTGTATTTTCTGATTCTAGTTGAATTACCTCACTCTAAAGTGAAATATATTAAATGATATTCTCCATGGAGATAGCATTTTTATCCTAAGAAAACTCTACATTTAACAGAATTTCACATTTCCTTTCAAACAATATTAGTCCATACACCTTTCCCTCTAAAATGTGGTTTCATGCTTATCTGGGAGATTACATAACATACTGCTGCTTTTAAAGATTCACACAAAACATTAATCTATTGAAGATCTGCAGTTGTCTTGGAAATAAAGTTCTCTAAAATTGCTTACATCATCATTTTCCAAATTAATTTGTCTATATATCCCCCTTTACGTTGAATATCTATGGCTTGCACACAACAATCCATTGTGTAGTGTTGCTTTCTCTTCTGTCCAACTATGACATATGCTTTTTTCTATTGGAATGTGAAGTCACAGCGCATACGCCTAGCCTTCACTCAGTGAGCCCTCAAAAAGATGAGCATTTGGACCAAAATAATGAAAGAAGACAGACATTTTCATTTTTAAAAATCACTCTGTGCCACGTTAGTACAATATAAATATGAGAACGCTATTTTTGGAGAGTTAATTGTTCACATTCACTCATTCCATCTCTCTATTCCTCTTACATAAATTTAGACACCAAATCCAGGTGAATCAATTTTGCACTAGAATCCTCCTTCTCGAGTCTTAATGCCGCATCTCTAAACCATCACTTCTCATCTGAAACCAGGTGGTCCCTGTGTCTTTAATTTCCTTCCATATGATTCTACTTATAGGTACTACTCGTAGTGTCATATCCCTATTTAAATATATTTGATGTCTCCTCCTTGCATGAAGAATAAAATTCTAATTTCTTGGAATTTTATTAAAAGTCCTCATGATGTCATCTCAGCTAACTTTCCTAGTTTTTTTGCCTTTTATACTTCTACATTCATACTTTATTACATCTAAAATGTCAGATGTTCAAATATTCACCACCTAGGTTGGCACTTTTAGGGAGGTTATTCCAGATGTCTCCTTTGAACTGGAGCTTTTTATCCTACCCTGTTCACTTGGCTGCACCCATGAAACCCATGGAGGAGCAACCATGGAGGCCCTCTTCCTTCAATGTTTCTTTAAAGCTTTAGAAAAATTGCTTGGATTATGGATGAGACCTTAAGCAAAATGGACCAATGAATATTTTCCGTTGGGAATTTGGAATTGAGGCTAAGAGATTCTAGCCCTAGTTTGGTCAATCTTAATGAAAGAGAAATAAATCCAAGAGCTCTGGAAATCCATGAAGACAGGAAAACAAGGGAAGCTAGTCTTCAGCAAAACATACAATGAAGCAGACATACAGAAAGAAAGGGAAATATGTGGCAGAACAATAAACCTTGCAGTATTTGGACATCTGATTCTAGTTTGTTCCTGAAATTTTCCATACTGTATCTCCAATATGTAATGTTTGTCCTTTAAGCAAGCTCATATCAGCCTCAACGCATTTGCAACCAAAAGATCAAGGACCACTATAATGTGAACCCCCCCCCACACACACACACACCCCACATTATTTTCCTGTGCTGGGAAAGTTTACCTCTCTGTACTCCTGCTTGTCAAAATCCTACCCATCATTTTAAACCTACCTCTTGCTTAAAGCCCATTCTAACCTGCCACATGTAGATACTCACTGTGTGTCTGTGGTATTCAAAATAATTTTACAACACATATCTTTGCATTATATATATTTGAGTGTAAGACCTTGTCAGAGTTACCTTGTATAACCTAATGCTTATACCTAACAACTTGTTTTAAATGTGGGAGGCATTAATAATAATATTTTTGAATTGAATTGAAGAAGAAATAAGACTCTGTATATCTACCTATTTCCTCTACAGATATAAACCTCTTGATGGAAATTCTAGCTCCAAATAAACTTCACATCAGCCATCATGATCATTTCCTGGAGAGTACACTTGTTTTCCTATTGTTATTGCAGTGAATGACTCAGTCACAAAGATGATGAAACTTTGTCTCTTTGTAACTCCCTAGGAAGGGTGAGAAATCACATCCAGATTGTTGGTATAAATATGAGAAATATCAAAGGCAGTTTTTTGCAAAAATCCCAGAGAACAGTGAGGGAGGGTATCTCATGGCTGAAAAGAGTTCCTAGCTGTGTTTGAAATACACTTCCAATGCATAAGGGATAAATTGCTTTCATATAACACCTTTAAAATGTATGCATAATGCAAAAGGGTAAAATCCAGTAGACATTGGCAAGTTGATAGACGAATAATTGTTAAACATGCTTTCAAAACCTAAAGGTCATCTGAAATCATCATAAATGGTATTTAACATCTGAATTGATTTTTGACAGTTTAAGCAATACATGAACCAAAAATGTGGCTCATTTGAAGAAATAAAATTGTTTACACAGAACCTAACATAGAGACACAGCTTCTTACCTCTGCCCCTGAAATAGCACTTGCTGAGTTAGGGACAAAAGTCCACTCCAAGGGGGTAAGTCTTGACAAGAGGGAAAAAGACCTGAGCTGGAAGGATAGAAAAAACTTGTTTCTTGCAGTGGACTTTACCAAGAATCCAATTAGCCAATATTTGTGTTTTGTAGCAGGCATTATTCTAAGGAAGTGGAATGAAGGGAAAGGCAGGATAGGGAATGGGAAAGACAAACCATTTTTTACTATCTATTACGTGCCAAGCAATGCATGAATTGCTTTACTAGTGTCTCATTTAATATTTTCAGTGTAATCCTTCTGAAGTATATATGAAATTGAATTTACAATTGGAACTATATGGGGTTTCATTATATTTGAGATGCTGATGTTGATCATCTAATAAATTAAACAGTTTGCCTCAGTTTTGCCCCACTGTTAGCAATGGCTTCAAGATTTATACTGAAATCTATGTTTTTTAAATTATGAACCTTGTGCCAAAATCCTGTTTTCCTGACTTTTACTTTATCTATCTATATCCAAGACCTTGGATGCTCCTATTACACACTGTGTGACAGTTAGTTTTGGGCTTGAGTACTATTTTTACCTAACTAAGAAGGACACAGGGTTTTCTCCTACCTATACACAAGATATGAAGCAAACAACATCATGGAATCAATTCCTACTTATATAGTTCCAGTTTGTAAGTTCTTTGACAAATAACAGCATTGACAATGTTCCTCACATGGTGATTATGATTATTCCATAATAGAATTTAAGATTATGGTATTAAAGTGCCTAAGAAGAATAAAGAACCTGGAAATGCTCTAAATACAGGAGGTCAGACTACTGTAATTTATGCTCCCTAAGTTCCTGAGATACTCTGAAATGATAGACTACAGATCTCTTTATTTTTATTTTTTTTATACATCTTTATTAGAGTATAATAGCTTTACAATGGTGTGTTAGTTTCAGCTTTATAACAAAGTGAATCAGTTATACATAGACATATATCCCCATATCTCCTCCCTCTTGCATCTCCCTCCCTCCCTCCCTCCCTATCCCACCCCTATAGGTGGTCACAAAGCACCAAGCTGATCTCCCTGTGCTATGTGGCTGCTTCCCACTAGCTATCTATTTTACATTTGGTAGTATTTAAAAGTCCATGCCACTCTCTCACTTCAGCCCAGCTTACCCTTCCCCCTTCCCATGTCCTCAAGTCCATTCTCTACCTCTGCGTCTTTATTCCTGTCCTGCCCCTAGGTTCTTCAGAACCTTATTTTTTTTAGATCCCATATATATGTGTTAGCATACGGTATTTGTTTTTCTCTTTCTGACTTACTTCACTCTGTATGACAGACTCTAGGTCCATCCACCTCACTACAAATAACTCAATTTCATTTCTTTTTATAGCTGAGTAATATTCCATTGTATATATGTGCCACATCTTTATCCACTCATCTGTTGATGGACACTTAGGTTCTTCCATGTCCTGGCTATTGTAATTAGAGCTGCAATGAACATTGTGGTACATGACTCTTTGTGAATTATGGATTTCTCAGGGTATATGCCCAGTAGTGGGATTGCTGGGTCATATGACAGTTCTAATTTTAGCTTTTTAGGGAACCTCCATACTGTTCTCCATAGTGGCTGTATCAATTTACATTCCCACCAACAGTGCAAAAGGGTTCCCTTTTCTCCACACCCTCTGCAGCATTTATTGTTTGTAGATTTTTTGATGATGGCCATTCTGACTGGTGTGAGGTGATACCTCATTGTAGTTTTGATTTGCATTCTCTAATGATTCGTGGTGTTGAGCATTCTTTCCTGTGTTTGTTGGCAATCTGTATATCTTCTTTGGAGAAATGTCTATTTAGGTCTTCTGCCCATTTTTGGATTGGGTTGTTTGTTTTGTGATACTGAGCTGCATGAGCTGTATATTTTGGAGATTAATCTTTTGTCAGTTGCTTCATTTGCAAATATTTTCTCCCATTCTGAGGGTTGTCTTTTTGTCTTGTTTATGGTTTCCTTTGATGCACAAAAGCTTTTAAGTTTCATTAGGTCTCATTTGTTTATTTTTGTTTTTATTTCCATTTCTCTAGGAGGTGGGTCAAAAGGATCTTGCTGTGATATATGTCATAGAGTGTTCTGCCTATGTTTTCCTCTAAGAGTTTTATAGTGTCTGGCCTTACATTTAGGTCTTTAATCCATTTTGAGTTTATTTTTATGTATGGCGTTAGGGAGTGTTCTAATTTCATTCTTTTACATGTAGCTGTCCAGTTTTCCCAGCACCACTTATTGAAGAGGCTGTCTTTTCTCCATTGTGTATTCTTACCTCCTTTATCAAAAATAAGGTGACTATATGTGCATAGGTTTATCTCTGGGCTTTCTATCCTTAGAGACCTCTTTAAAATTAGCAGACCTACAGCAATAAAAGTATAGGAGGTGGGTCTTTAAAAGAAAAAGATGTTTTAATAAATTTCTGAAAATAGGAAGTGAGTAGAGGAATGATGAATCAGATTAAGAAAAGTTTAGGTATGCCATAAAAGCAGAGCAGACTACATTTATGTTCTAGGGAGCTGATGTTCACAGATACATCTCAGAAAGGCCCAGAGCCTAAGATTTTAGGTAAGAGAGAACACAGTAGTGAAACATGGGACTGAAAGTGGGGTGTTAATTGAAACTATACACACAAATGTTGATACACACACATAATCACAATCACATCCTTCCCATTACACCACTTTTCAATAAACAGCAGCCCAGCATTTGCCAAATTAAAAATAATAATGAATAAAATAGTGGGGATTCCCATTTTTGGCAACATGTTTGTCTAAACATACATAATTCCTCAGAGGAACACACCTAAAAATATTAGACAAAACATGTTTACAAAAGGCTTTTTATATGAAGAGCTGAGATGGAAAAAATAGTAAGGATAATTTTCTGTGCCAAGTAGAGGAGAGTAATGATGCTCTTAGATAAACAGGTTCTGAATCTGGCCTCTGTCCTGAGAGTTTTTGCTGGCCCATGTTATTCTGATGGCCCATGCTTGGTGTGCTAGAAACAAAGCAGAGGGTCTGAGTCCTGCAGGAAACGGTCCTAGAGATCCCACACACTACCAAGAACCACAAGAGGATAAGCTATCCATGAGTGAATTAGGAGGGGAAAAAAATCCACTTACTGAGGAAGACTGAGGAATTGTTCTTACTCCAAATCTCCTTGGATGAGGTAAAACAGTACACCTCGAAAACTCGTAATAACAAGCCAGTACTCTCAAAAATGTGACACTCTCTATGTAGCCTGAAACTCTTAAGGAAGGAATGTTGTTGAAAGCGATTAGCAATTCCTGTGTCCCCAGATGTCTGGCAGAAACAATACAAGTAAATGACCTACAGCTCTATGTATCACATAAAACAGTATGTTCTATGAAAAATAATTGTCACAAAAGAATACGTACAATATGTCTCCACTTACAGGAAGCTTACAAACATGTAAAACCTGAGAGAGAGAGAGAGAGAGAGACTCTTGTAACCTCTGGAGAGCGGCATGGGTTGTGACGCTATTATCAAAGTCACTAGGAGCATCAAAAATATTTAAACATTCTAATTTTTTAATCAGGTTGGTGCTGACATAGGTGTTCTTTATATTATGCTATTTTGTATACAGGATATGCTGTAAGTAATTAAAAATTAATTGCCCAAGCGTTAAGGATATTAAAAAAAAAACTGCTGCCTTCATAGCTACCTGCCATAAAATTGGGCCTGCCAGTCAAATACCCTCCCCCACATACACAGAGCCCTGCACTCAGCATGCCTCTTGCTTTATTTGTAATCATGATCAAACTACAAAGGTTGTCCAGATATAATTGATAAAATGCTGCAACCTGAAAAAATTTGGCCTAGAAAAGTAAAGAGAAAAAATTGACCCTGGGGGGCATGAGAAAGAGGTAATTAAATTTAATCAGAATAAAACATTTAAAGACTAGACTGTATTAACATCTTCAAAAATTAATAATAAAAATAATGTATAAAGTGAGATTGTTTTGAAAAATTAGGCCACATTACAAAGTAACACTGTAATTGTTGAAATTAAATAAATGTGCTTAATTAATGGTTGTGGCACAAATCTGATATAATCTCCTAGAAATTAAAGCATACCAACAAGAAAAAATATAAAAGTTAAAAGGCAAAAAAGATCAAGCCAGATCCATCATTTTATTACTATTAATTAACCATAAAAAATAGGTAAGAAGGATCAAAGGGAATTATCACAAAAACAATAAAAGAGAAGTTCTCAGAACTGAAGAATGATATAATCTTCAAGCAGGAAAGACCCATCCAGGATTCAGAAAAAAAAAATCGAGACAAAAGGATGATCAACAAGAACCACACTTAGATGTAGCATTTTGAAATTTCATATGACATAGATAAAGAAATTACCAGAAATCCTTGAACAAAAAACATAAACTCACCAAAAATAGAAAAGAGAGAAAATCAGACTGGAATCAAAATTTCTTGAACCAAACTAAAAGTAGGGAAACAATGTCTCTAATGTTCTCAGATGAAAGGGTTTTTAACTTAGAATTCTGTACCAGTTCAATTGGATACTACTTAGACAGTTAACTGCTTTCATATTCTTTTTTAGGAAATTATATGAGGGTGTGCTCTAGAAAAAACAGGGAGGAAATCACAAGACAAAAAAAGACAAAAAAAATCTAAACAACAATGAAGTACACTCAGGATATTAGTGATGTGAAGTCTTTGGAAAACAGGTGTGAATCTCACCCAAAGAGTGATCAGTGTAAATGAAAGATAAAAGCTGAGAGACATGAGTTTTTTGAGGCAAGTGTATGGCAAACAAAGGAGAATCAACAGTTTTGATAATGTCTGTAAATATATCATGATGGTAGAGAGTGCAAGGGAATTTAACAATGGAAGAAAAATAGAGCCATACAGGCAAATAAATGTAATCATAGTATGACACTTGGTTCTGTAGTAAAGGTCTTAGTAAAATCCTAATAATGTAAACATTATTTACAAGTTTTCCAATACA
This sequence comes from Aethalodelphis obliquidens, assembly GCF_003676395.1. NCBI lineage: Eukaryota > Metazoa > Chordata > Mammalia > Artiodactyla > Delphinidae > Aethalodelphis > Aethalodelphis obliquidens. The sequence continues at coordinate 22,312,939 of NW_020837950.1, read as the reverse complement.
AACCACAGAACAGAAGATAAGTATTACCAACTTGGTGCTATAAAAGTAAAAGGGCATGTAATGGGGAACACTTTTCCATGAATATTAATTTCATGGATTTCACCTCACATCATTGATTTTTGTTACCTTCCGTCTCTGCACGAGGTTTAAACCCAAAGCTAGGGAGTTTTCAACTAGGACAGCAGGCTTGACTAGAATGAACACTTCCTCTGTAAAGTATAGAAAATATCAGTGGCAATAACGTGTCAATGAAGCTAGCATTGGAAGGAAAGCATATATGACTAGAGAAAGTCAAAGGAAAGTTTCTACCTAATTTTGGACATGGAGAGTTAATATATTAGAAGAAGCAAAAATAAAGACTGAGACAGGAAGGAAGGAAAATCACATATTCATAATTATTCATCATTCATTTAACACATATTGATTGAATGCATATTATGTTTTAGACAGGGTTCCAGGTGCTGAGGTATAAGCACCAAATAAATTGGACAGAAATCTCTCCTCTCAAGGAGTTCAGTTCTAGAGAGAGACTACTAAGAGTTAACACTACTTTTTACTATGCATGAGACATTATTTACAGTACTTTACATATGCCAACTTGTTTGATACTGACTTTCCGCTCTCTAGGACAGAACCAGGATGTAGTGATGTGAGTATAAGATACATTGGAGGTAATACTGAAGGCAGGATCTCTCTCCACTCCCTATCCAGGAGGAGAGGGATGTGTGAACATTCCCAAAATAATCCCTCACACCTTTACCAATCCAATGCATGGCCATACTGGCATGGCTGGCAAAAGAAGGCAACTTAGTTCTCCCAGTCGAGTTTCATTTTCCTTGTGACATTGTGTGTTAATCTGGACAGACTAAGCTACACTCAGAAGCAGTCATCATGTCTCAGTGGTTCAGCACAGCAAAAATGTATTTCTCATTGTTGTTTCACTTGCTGCATTAACGTCTCTAAGGCATACAGTCACCCAGAGACTACGGATGGAGCTTTAACTCACACACGATCCTGCCTCCCATCAACTCCCCTCCTCACAGGTCCTCAGCAGCCCACTCTCCGCTGCCTCCCAGATGCTGCTGCCCTTGGCTCCTGGTGGGGATCTGGTACCAATGTCTGGGCTGGATGCAGGGAGGGTAGAGGGTGAGAGTCTGCTCTCACATGACAAATATGCTTTGCCTGACGCAAGGCACATTATATAGCAAATAAAATACACCATGACACACTGAAAGATTGCTAGAGAAAGGCAAAAGCTATTTTTCTTGCATTTTGAATAAATGGCCTTACATTTTCATTTTGCACTTGGCTCCACAAATTATGAAGTCTCTGTGTTCAGATATTTATGCAGATAAGTGTGCATTAGGAAAACAGGAATGCCCAAACATTTTGAGGACTGTTGGATACAGTGTCTGAATTGCCATTTAGATCATGAAGTGTCATCATGGTATCATTGTTAGTTTGGGGACATATAAGGACCAGGAAATAAATGGAATTCTGGACTAGAGGCAAAATATACTTGGTTTACTGAGTCTGCAGCCCCACTTGGTGGTCATTTCCCAGCTCCCTGAAATGTATAATTGGAATTACCATTCTTAACAGTAACCTCCACAATTGCATCCTTGTCTGTGAGGTAAGAAATACGGTGAGGGGGCCAAGTGGAAGCTACAGAAATGCCTCTTCCTTCTGACCAAGAGTGTTAATCAGAAAAAATATCTCATGAGTAGGGGCATGTCTGTATGGGGGGTAGGGACCGAGACCAGCACCATCACAAAGGGTCTGAAGGATGCAAACATATGGTTCCTTAACCTATCTCCTTTACTTCACCAGACTGGTCTCTGACTCACACTATAAATCATATAGTACTGCAGGATGACGTACCACTACTGTAAAACAACTAAAGGAAGTCCCAACTGCAGCTTCTGTGCCTGAAAATTAGTATGGCATCAGGGCAAGTAATTTAGCAGCACTGCTGCAAATGTATGCTTTTCTATTCTCATGAGAAAAGAGGATAAGAAACAGTATTCATATGGAATAGACAACAATGATTATTTCCAGTTTTGCTCTAAGGATATGCTAACTCTCCTATCCTCTGTCTAGTATGGCCCAAGTTGGACCTCCAACAGAGAGCATCATAAGGATCCGCAACATCAGGCTGAATCAAGAAAGTAGTTACTAAGTTGCAAGCCTAGATAACATACACATACTCTTGAGTGTGGGAGGTAAACCCTACAAAAATTCAGGGGCCTGACAATCATTAAACATTTCAGGGTTCTGTTAACAAGAGGTGTAACAAGACATGGTCTCCAAGGTAAAAGATGAAATATTGCATCTTGCAGGTCTGACCAATTAATGTTTAAGGATATTCTGGAGGTGGTATTTTCCAGCTGGGAAATTGATCTGACCCATATACTGGGTGACATGAAAATCTGCCATGTTTGAATGAGGCACAGAGCAGGACAAGGCTCTGAAGCACATCCAAGCCCTGATGCTTGGGCCATACAATCTGGAATACTCTATGGCTTTAGAACTACCAGTGGACGAAAAAATGTCATGAAGAGCTTAGAGTAAGCCCCAGTGGGAGAATCACAATGGTTAAGTTCTGGAGCGAGGCCATGGCACCTGCAGCAGAAAATGGTATAGGCCCTGGGAGGGGCAGAATGCTCGATCATGTAAAACCAAATGACCACAGATCTGGAACTTCCCATTGTGATTTGGGTTCTGTCAGATCCAGGAAGATCAGGTGGGCCTAGGAGCAATCCATCATATGATGGAATTGGTGTATCAGAACTGATCAAACAACACACTCAAGCTGCATCAGTAAGTGGCTGAGATTCTTACTACCAAAGCACAAGTATACCTCCCTCAGCTTATACCTATATATGAGGGATCCCTTAGAATGTGCTGTAGGAGGAGAAAAATGGTGCCAGAGCATGGTTTGCACATGGATCAGTTTGGTATGCTTTGGTGGCAGCCAAAAACAAATGGTGGCTGCATTGCAGGCTCTCATACTTGGGCAACAGTAGAAAAGGAAAACCCTCTCAAACTGACCAGCCACTTTGTGTGGAAGGAGAAGGGGCCCTCCAACTCTGGACTAGCAAATTGATATCAAACTAATTATGAAGATGTGCATGTAATTGAGAAAAACTAAAAAATAAATAAATGTGATTGCTACTTGAGGTTACAAACTGGTTTGTATCAAGAGGCAATGATAAATCATTATCTCTGCAAATCATTATTATTTAAATATTTTACCACTTGCCTGAATTAGACTGATTAAAATACATACACACGCACACGCACATACACGGGCACAGCACTCACCAGTCACCCTTGATATTTACCTTACCTTCCTCATGCCTTTCCTATTCCCCCAATGTGACAGAAGCAACTGTGTCCATATACGTGTATTATATATTCTTATACATATTGTATATATTTACATATTTATACACATATGTTCATACATATTTATTTTGCATGTGTTCGGGTGCTTAGAATCAATAATAATTCAGACTAGGTTTTGATTTAAGTAGTTACATAGGACCACTTGAATCCTTAAAAGAAGACTTGACATAAGAAGCAAAGCTGCAATAAACATAAAAGGATTGAATTTTAGAGGAATTATCATGCTTTCCAAATCTGTTTAATAAGTTCTAGAATAAAATATATTAATCATTAAAAAAAATGGTGTGCTTAGTAAGTTTTTGATATTTAAGAACTCCATAGTTTAACAGTTAAATTGTCCTGGTGGAAAAGTAGCCATATGGAGAAACCCATTTTCTAAGTAAAGCAAAAACTTTTTAGTAATACTGTGCTGTATATAAATTACCCATAATGCCTTAAGTGATGAGTAAACCAAGTATTTTTATAATGTTCTTCAAAATAAAAAGTTTTATCTTCCTGGAGGATGTGACTGGTAGGTATAATCACATTTAATTTTCTTGCTTCACTAAAAATGGAGAAACACACACACCCCTGCCCACAGCCAAAAAAAAAAAAAAAAAGAAAGAAAGAAAGAAAGAAAAATCAGCAAAATTGGCCTTAGTTTCCTCACACCAGGAGTCCTCAATTTATTTAAATGGGTGTTTTCAGTATGCAGTACTTTCTCTCCACCAGAATCCCCCCACCTCACAGGCAACAAGCAACAGCAGAGCTTTTATTTACTTTGATTCTATTACATGGCTCATCTCAATCTGTATAAAGAAGCCTTAGAGAATGCGTGGGCATCATCACTAATGCTCGTTATTAGAGCCTCCACTTCTCTTTAGTTTGGTAAAACAGCTCATATTTATTTTCCTCGTTATGTTGCATACATAGATATTATTAGACATATCACATGGCAAGATTTATATTTTGTCGTTTCTTCAAGTTGGTTTTTAATATCTTGCATCAATTTGAGTTCTGCAGTCTTACCTTGTCTTTCTGGGCCTGTACTGACTCCTACAAAGTGGACTACAAAAAGATATGTCAGAAGAGTCTTCAGTGAAGTTCCCCTTCAATGGAAATTTTAGCTGGGTCTTGCTTTGTTTTTGCTTTTTTTTATATAACATGTTTGCAAGATTTTTTAATTGAAGTTTATGTTTTTAGGGAGTCACAACATCCTTAGTGATTATACTGAGCTCTGATCGAGCCTCATGAGTCTGAGGTAAGGTGTGTAAAGCAAAACAATTTCTAATACATATCTTTAAAAATGTATTTTTCACAGCTAAGGCAAAATTAAAACCTGAGCAGCCAATTCAATTTCAGGGAGGACTGAGACAAATGAAACTCTGGCCATTTATGATTTTCTTGAGTGCTTATTATGTTTCCAGTACTTTGCTAACAATAACTTTTGATAGGATTTAAGCAAGGACGATGGTCATTCTGCAAATGTCAAGACCCCAAAGTGAATATGCTGATTTGTATTTTTGGAATAGGCTGCTGAAATATTTCTAGAACAGAAGGTAATTGGTGTCTCCACTTCAATGTGTGTTACATGGAGATGGTTTTGGGAACATTTAACATGAAAAAAATCCAGCTCTTTAAAAAAAAAATCACACAAATTAAAATAGTTACTCTGAAAGAACTCTATGGGAATACATTTTGGGGTCTTAAGATATCCTATCTACTCTGATAATCAGTAAACTTTATGATGTCACAGTCATGATACTATATGGGCATTTCATGAAATATAATGAAAGAATATGATTATGAAAGGGAAACTGATGAAGTAGAATCAATAAAATGTCACTATGAAGTCTGGCTCATTCACTTAAAAGGCCTTAGGGTCATGTGACAGTTAAAGGTCATTGAGCCTTAATGTCTCCTTATATTAAATGGGGATATTATCACCTAACTCCTAGAGCACTTGTGAGCATAACTTAAATGACATAATTGTGTCAAGCTCCTGCTTAATGATAAGTTGTTTAATAAACATTAATCCTCCTCACCAAATTCATTGGTTGCATTCTTCTGGAAGTAATACAAAGGAATTCTAGTGATTTGATGATTTTCTTTGAAACTGATTTTTGTTTTCATATAGCTCTTTAGTGACTTCCTAATGCTGCTTCCTGCTGGAATTATGTATTGCTCTATGCATTCTCATGTGCTTTATCCAAACACTGATATATTAGGTGTAAAATAACTTTAAACTCTTTCCAGGTCCAGCTAGGTTGGGATCAAAATCCCCTAGGAACTCAGCTTGTAGTAATCTGTAACTCATTACAGGTATCAGACCAAAACTGACTCCAGAATTTATAAAATGGCTTTCTACATGTAAGCATCAATTTTATTTAACTATTATTTATTTTATTTATCATGTGTTTCAGAAAGTACTTCACACGAATATTAGAGTTATATTTTAAATATTACTCAGAGGTGCCATGGATTCACCTGTCTCCTTCTTATCTCAGTTTCTTACAGGAATGGAGGAAGGCTGCAAGAGTGAAAATACCTGAATGACAAAAGTTAATATGTGAGTCTACTGATGTCTTTATGTTCCTGTGAGAAGGCTGTAATAGTAAACTCATCATTTAATTAAACTCCACTTTTCATTAAAGCACTTTTTCATTATACAAATACTTAAACATAAGTGATTAATAAGTATCAAATATTTACGAGGTGAGTTCAAATGGCACCAGAGGGATTGACAATGACAAATGGTAAGTATGTGACTAAGGTTAGGACAAACATTCTCCTAGGATTATGTACATATAATGTATGTATGTATGTGTATTTATATGTAGTGTGTGTCCGTGTTTTTTTTTTTTTTAATATTTATTTACTTGGTTGCGCTGGGTATTAGTTGCAGCAGTCAGGCTCCTCAGTTGCAGCTTGCCAGCTCCTTAGTTGTACCATGCAAACTCTTAGTTGCGGCACGCACATGGGATCTAGTTACCTGATCAGGGATCGAACCTGGGCCCCCTGCGTTGGGAGCATGCAGTCCCATCCACTGTGCCACCAGGGAAGTCCTGTATGTCTGTGTTTTAAAGGTTTTTAAAAATTTTTACTGATATAATCTGTATAATTATTTTCTTATTTAAATCTTACAAAATATTTGAGTCATCTAAAAATTTCAAATTTTACCATTGTTAGATTTTATTGTGGATATTACTTTTACAAAAATCAAAATTTCCAGGTCAAAACTTCTAAATCTATCCCTTGCAAGAATACTATATTGAAAAAAAAAAAAAGAATACTATATTGTCCTTGAAAAATGTAGGCAATAATAATTTTATTTTGTACTCTATATTAAATATAATCAATATCATTCTATGTTGATTACTTTTACGTAGTCTAATTTTTCTGGGGTGATTTTTGTAAATTTTAATTGCAAAGAATGGATATAGATATATTTATGTTTACTTCAATAGTATATTTTATGCATTTTAGCTATTGTGATTTTTTTGCTATTTATTTATTTATTTATTTATTTATAACATCTTTATTGGAGTACCGTTGCTTTACAATTGTGGGTAAGATTCTTCTGTATAACAAAGTGAATCAGCTATACATATATATATATATATATATTCCCATTTCTCCTCCCTCTGCGTCTCACTCCCACACTCCCTATCCCACCCTTCTGGGTGGACACAAAGCACCGAACTGATCTCCCAGTGCCATGCGGCTGCTTCCCACTAGCTACCTATTTTACATTTGGTTATGTATATATGTCCATGCCACTCTCTCACTTTGTCACAGCTTACCCTTCCCCCTCCCCATGCACTTAAGTCCATTCTCTACATCTGTGTCTTTATTCCTGTCCTGCCCCTAGGTTTTTCAAACCATATTTTTCTTTTTTTTGTTTTCTTAGATGCCATATATACGTGTTAGCATATGCCACTTGTTTTTCTCTTTCTGACTTACTTCACTCTGTATGACAGACTCTAGCTCCATCCACCTCACTACAAATAAATCAATTTGAGTTCTTTTTATGGCTGCGTAATACTCCATTGTATATATGTGCCACATCTTCTTTATCCATTCATCTGTCGATGGACACTTAGGTTCCTTCCACGTCCTGGCTACTGTAAATAGAGCTGCAATGAACATTGTGGTACATGACTCTTTTTGAATTATGGTTTTCTCAGGGTGTATGCCCAGTAGTGGGGTTGCTGGGTCGGATGGTAGTTCTATTTTTAGTTTTTTAAGGAACCTCTATATTGTTCTCCATAGTGGCTGTATCAATTTACATTCCCACCAACAGTGCAAGAGGGTTCCCTTTTCTCCACCCCCTCTCAAGCATTTATTGTTTGTAGATTTTTTGATGATGGCCAGTCTGACTGGTGTGAGGTGATATCTCATTGTAGTTTTGATTTGCATTTCTCTGATGATTAGTGATGTTGAGCATCCGTGCATGTGTTTGTTGGCAATCTGTATATCTTCTATGGAGAAATGTCTATTCAGGTCTTCTGCCCAGTTTTGGACTGGGTTGTTTGTTTTTTGATATTGAGCTGCATGAGTTGTTTGTATATTTTGGAGATTCATCTTTGTCAGTTGCTTCATTTGCAAATATTTTCTCCCATTCTGAGGGTTGTCTTATAATTTTGTTTATGGTTTCCTTTGCTGTGCAAAAGATTTTAAGTTTCATTAGGTCCCATTTGTTTATTCTTGTTTTTATTTCCATTTCTCTAGGAGGTGGGTCAAAAAGGATCTTGCTGTGATTTATGTCAAAGAGTGTTCTGCCTATGTTTGCCTCTAATAAGAGTTTTATGGTGTCTGGCCTTACATTTAGGTCTTTAATCCATTTTGAATTTATTTTTGTATATGGTGTTAGGTAGTGTTCAAATTTCCTTCTTTTACATGTAGCTGTCCAGTTTTCCCAGCACCACTTATTGAAGAGTCTGTCTTTTCTCCACTGTATATTCTTGCCTTCTTTATCAAAGATAAGCTGACCATATGTGTGTGGGTTTATCTCTGGGCTTTCTATCCTGTTCCATTGATCTATATTTCTGTTTTTGTGCCAGTACCATACTGTCTTGATTACTGTAGCTTTGTAGTATAGTCTGAAGTCAGGGAGCCTGATTACTCCAGCTCTGTTTCTCTTTCTCAAGATTGCTTTCACTATTTGGGGTCTTTTGTGTTTCCATACAAATTGTGCAATTTTTTTCTTCTAGTTCTGTGAAAAATGCCATTGGTAGTTTGATAGGGATTGCATTGAATCTGTAGATTGCTTTGGGTAGTATAGTTATTTTCACAATGTTGATTCTTCCAATCCAAGAACATGGTATATCTCTCCATCTGTTTGTATCATCTTTAATATCTTTCATCAGTGTCTTATAGTTTTCTGCATACAGGTCTTTTGTCTCCTTAGGTAGGTTTATTCCTAGATATTTTATTCTTTTTGTTGCAATGGTAAATGGGAGTGTTTCCTTAATTTCTCTTTCAGATTTTTCATGATTAATGTATAGGGATGCAAGAGATTTCTGTGCATTAACTTTGTATCCTGCTACTTTCCCAAATTCATTGATTAGCTCTAGTAGTTTTCTGGTAGCATCTTTAGGATTCTCTATGTATAGTATCATGTCATCTGCAAACAGTGACAGCTTTACTTCTTCTTTTCTGATTTGGATTCCATTTATTTCTTTTTCTTCCCTGATTGCTGTGGCTAAAACTTCCAAAACTATGTTGAATAATAGTGGTGAGAGTGGGCAACCTTGTTTTGTTCCTGATCTTAGCGGAGAAGGTTTAAGTTTTTCACCATTGAGAACGAGGCTGGCTATCAGTTTGTCATATGTGGACTTTATTATGTTGAGGTGAGTTCCCTCTTTGCCTACTTTCTGGAGGGTTTTTATCCCAAATGGGTGTTAAATTTTGTTGTAAGCTTCTTCTGCATCTATTGAGATGATCATATGGTTTTTATCCTTTCGTTTTTTAATATGGTGTATTACATTGATTGATTTGCAAATATTGAAGAATCCTTGCATTCCTGGGATGAACCCCAATTGATCATGGTGTGTGATCCCTTCAATGTGTGGTTGGATTCTGTTTGCTAGTATTTCGTTGAGGATTTTTGCATCAATGTTCATCAGAGATATTGGCCTGTAGTTTCCTTTTTTGGTGACATCTTTGTCTGGTTTTGGCGTCAGGGTGATCATGGTCTCATAGTATGAGTTTGGGAGTGTTCCTCTCTCTGGTATATTTTGGAAGAGTTTGAGAAGGATAGGTTTTCACTCTCCTCTAAATGTTTCATAGAATTCGCCTGTTAAGCTATCTGGTCCTTGGCTTTTGTTTGTTGGAAGATTTTTAATCACAGTTTCAATTTCAGTGCTTGTGATAGGTTGGTGTATATTTTCTATTTCTTCCTGGTTCAGTCTTGGAAGGTTGTCCTTTTCTAAGCATTTGTCTATTTTTTCCAGGTTGTCCATTTTTTTGGCATATAGTTGCTTGTAGTAATCTCTCATGATCCTTTGTATTTCTGCAGTGTCAGTTGTTACTTCTGTTTAATTTCTAATTCTATTGATTTGAGTCTTCTCCCTTTCTTTTCTTGATGAGTCTGGCTAATGGTTTATCAATTTTGTTTATCTTCTCAAAGAACCAGCTTTTAGTTTTATTGATCTTTGCTTTCGTTTCCTTCATTTCTTTTTCATTTATTTCTGCTCTGATCTTTATGATTTCTTTCCTTCTGCTAACTTTGGGTTGTTTTTGTTCTTCTTTCTCTAACTTCTTTAGGTGTAAGGTTAGGTTGTTTATTTGAGATGTTTCTTTTTTCTTGAGGTAGGATTGTATTGCTATAAAATTCCCTCTTAGAACTGCTTTTGCTGCATCCCATAGGTTTTGGGTCATTATGTTTTCATTGCCATTTGTTTCTAGGTGTTTCTTGATATCTGCTTCGATTTATTCAGTGATCTTAGTTATTTAGTAGTGTGTTATTTAGCCTCCATGTATTTGTATTTTTTACAGATTTTTTTCCTGTAACTCATACCTAATATCATAGCATTGTGGTCAGAAAAGATATTTGATATGATTTCAATTTTTATTAAATTTACCAAGGCTTGATTTGTGACCCAAGTAATGATCTATCCTGGAGAATGTTCCATGAGCACTTGAGAAGAAAGGGTAAACTGCTGGTTTTGGATGGAATGTCCTATAAATATCAATTAAGTCCATCTTGTTTAATGTGTCATTTAAAGCTTGTGTTTCCTTATTTATTTTAATTTTGGATGATCTGACCATTGTTGAAAGTGGGTGTTAAAAGTCCCCTACTACTATTGTGTTGCTGTCGATTTCCCCCTTTTATGGCTGTTAGCATTTGCCTTACGTATTGAGTTGCTCCTATGTTGGGTGCATAAATATTTACAATTGTTATATCTTCTTTTTGGATTGATCCCTTGATCATTATGTAGCGTCCTTTTTGTCTCTTGTAATAGTCTTTGTTTTAAAGTCTATTTTGTCTGATATGAGAATTGCTACTCCAGCTTTCTTTTGATTTCCATTTGCATGGAATATCTTTTTCCATCCCCTCACTTTCAGTCTGTATGTGTCCCTAGGTCTGAAGTGGCTCTCTTGTAGACAGCATATATACGGGACTTGTTTTTGTATCCATTCAGCCAGTCTGTGTCTTTCGGTTGGAGCACTTAATCCATTTACATTTAAGGTAATTATCAATATGTATGTTCTTATTACCATTTTCTTAATTGTTTTGGGTTGTAAAGCAGGTTTGGTGGTGCTGAATTCCCTTAGCTTTTGCTTGTCTGTAAATGTTTTAATTTGTTTGTCAAATCTGAATGAGGTCCTTGCTGGGTAGAGTAATCTTGGTTGTACGTTTTTCCCTTTCGTCACTTTAAATATGTCCTGCCACTCCTTTCTGGCTTGCAGAGTTTCTGCTGAAAGATCAGCTGTTAACCTTATGGGGATTCCCTTTTATTTATTTGTTGCTTTTCCCTTGCTGCTTTTAATATTTTTTCTCCGTATTTAATTTTTGATAGTTTGATTATTATGTGTCGTGGCATGTTTCTCCTTGGATTTATCCTGTATGGGACTCTCTGTGCTTCCTGGACTTGATTGACTATTTCCTTTCCCATATAAGGGCAGTTTTCTACTATAATCTGTTCAAATATTTTCTCAGTCCCTTTTTTTTCTCTTTTTCTTCTTGTACCCCTATAATTCAAATGTTTTTTCATTTAATGTTGTCTCAGAGGTCTCTGAGACTGTCCTCAATTCTTTTCATTCTTTTTTCTTTATTCTGCTCTGTGGTAGTTATTTCCACTATTTTATCTTCCTGGTCATTTATCTGTTCTTCTGCCTCCGTTATTTAGCAATTGATTCCTTCTAGAGGTTTTTAAGTTTCATTTATTGTGTTATTCGATCTTTAGTTCTTCTAGGTCCTATTTCCTCTTCATTTGTTAGGTCTGGTGGGTTTTTATCTTGCTCCTTCATCTGGTATGTATTTCTCTGTCTTCTCATTTTGCTTAACTTACTGTGTTTGGGGTCTCCTTTTCAAAGGGTGTAAGTTCATAGTTCACTTTATATTTGGTGTGTGCCCCCAGTGGGTAAGGTTGTTTCAGTGGCTTGTGTAGGCTTCCTGTTGGAGGGGACTGGTGCCTGTGTTCTGGTGGATGAGGCTGGATCTTGTCTTTCTGGTGAGTAGGACTGCATTCGGTGGTGTGTTGTGGGGTGTCTGTGAACTTATTATGGTTTTAGGCAGCCTATCTGCTAATGGGTGGGGTTGTGTTCCTGTCTTGCTAGTTGTTTGGCATAGGGTGTCCAGTACTGTAGCTTGCTGGTTGTTTCGTGGACCTGGGTCTTAGCATTGAAATGGAGGTCTCTGGGAGAGCTTTCACCCTTTGATATTATGTGGAGCCGGGATTTCTCTGGTGGACCAATGTCCTGAACTTGGCTCTCTCACTTTAGAGGCTCAGGCCTGACACCTGGCCAGAGCACCAGGACCCTGACAGGCACTTGGCTGAGAAGAAAAGGAAGAAAAAAAGGAAAGAAAAACAAAATAAAAGAAAAGAAAGTTATAAAAAAAATTATTAAAAATAAAAGAAATTTAAAAAAAGAAAGAAAAAAGAGAGCAACCAAACCAAAAAACAAATCCAACAGTGATAACAAAAACTAAAATCTATACACACACACACAAAAAAACTGGACAGACAGAACGATAAGACAAATGGTAAAAGCAAAGTTGTACGACAAAATCCCAGAAAGAAGCATACATATACACACTCACAAAAAAGAAAAAAAGGAAACTATATAAATATATGTATTAAAAAAGGAAGAGAGCAACCAAATCAATAAACAAATCTACCAATGATAATATGCCCTAAATACTAAACTAAAATAAACATAAAACCAAAACCAAATTAGATGTAGAAAGCAAACCCCAAATCTGCAGTTGCTCCAAAAGTCCACTGCCTTAATTTTGGGATGATTCGTTGTCTATTCAGGTATTCCACAGATGCAGGGTACATCAAGTTGATTGTGGATATTTAATCCACGGCTCCTAAGGCTGCCCAGAAAAATTTCCCTTTTCCTTCTTTGTTCACACAGCTCCTGGGATTCAGCTTTGGATTTGGCCCTATCTCTGTGCGTAGGTCTCCTGAGGGCATCTGTTCTTTGCTCCGACAGGATGGGGTTAAAGGAGCAGCTGATTCGGGGGCTCTGGCTCACTCAGGCTGGGGAAGGGAGGGGTACGGAAGGCGAGGCGAGCCTGCAGCGGTAGAGGCCAACGTGACATTGCACCAGCCTGAGGTGCGCCGTGTGTTCTCCTGGGGAAGTTGTCCGTAGATCATGGGACCCTGGCATTCGCGGGCTGCACAGGCTCCTGGGAGGGCATGTGTGGATAGTGACCTGTGCTTGCACACAGGCTTCTTGGTGGCTGCAGCAGCAGCCTTAGGGTTTCATGCCTGTCTCTGGTGTCCTCGTTGATAGCTGCAGCTTGCGCCCATCTCTGGAGCTCGTTTAGGCAGTGCTCTGAATCCCCTCTCCTCATGCACCCCAAAACAATGGTCTCTTGCCTCTTAGGCAGGTCCAGACTTTTTCCTGGACTCCCGCTGGCTAGCTGTGGCGCACTAACCCCCTTCAGCCTGTGCTCATGCAGCCAACTCCAGTCCTCTCCCTGGGATCCGACCTCCGAAGCCCGAGCCTCAGCTCCCCACCCCCGCCCTCCCCAGCGGGTGAGCAGACAAGCCTCTTAGGCTGGTGAGTGCTGGTCGGCACCGATCCTCTGTGCGGGAATTTCTCTGCTTTGCCCTCCGCACCCCTTGCTGCTGCACTCTCCTCCTTGGCTCCGAAGATTCCCGCCCACCTACCCACCCCCACCCACGTCTTCACCAGTGAAGGGGCTTCCTAGTGTGTGGAAACTTTTCCTCCTTCACAGCTCCCTCCCAGTGGTGCAGGTCCCATCTCTATTCTTTTGTCTCTGTTTTTCCTTTTTTCTCTTGCCCTACCCAGGTAAGTGGGGAGTTTCTTGCCTTTTGAGAAGTCTGAGATCTTCTGCCAGTGTTCAGTAGGAGTTGTTCCACGTGTATTTTTGATGTATTTGTGGGGAGGAAGTTGATCTCCACATCTTACTGCTCCACCATGTTGAAGATCCCTGCTATTTATTTTTACAGTGATATTTGCTAGGCATTGGACAGAAGCTTATATTTTAATTGTGGGAACAAATAGCAACAAACATAAACAGGACAAAGGCATTCAATATGGACATATGGTAGGGTCAAAATATATTGCTATAGGAGAGATATGTAAAGACATCATTTCAGATTATAGAAAGGGCATGATGAAGTCTAATAAAGGGCAAGAATCATCAAACCAATGACAAGAGAAAGGGTGAGTAGGTAAAGAGACCAACACAAAAGAAATAATGAGGTTGTACCGGAAAAACAGGAGACAAGCTCTGTTGGAGATAGATTATTAAACATTTCAAGGTGGCTTACAGAGTTTGTTAATAATAATAGCAAAATAGGCCACGTGCTGGTAACTCCACAAACTCTTCCTTCCTTCATAGAAATCTGAGGAGAGGTTTATAAGCAGTATTTTTGGAGTACAAAATTTCCTTGGAAATACAGTCCTTCTATAAATATGAATCAGTAAAATAAAGTGTTTGCTGTGCATCTTGTGTGGGAACTACATATTTCTGCTGATTCTTGATTTATTAGGAGTGCTATGTCCACATAGACTAAATAAATCATATGCAGTCTTTAAACATGATTTGGAAAGGTTTGTAGAATTTATATATAGAAAAAAAGTAAATCTATTATTCACATGCGAAATTTAACAAAGGTGAAAGCAAGCATTTTTAAATTTCACATTTTTCTAATGTAATTAGTTGTGTGTGTATACGTGTGTATGTGTGTGCACGTGCAAGCATATTGGTAACGATAATTGCTGAGCAGCAATTTAGTCAGATAATAAAATGTACTGCTTGCTCTTAAATTCTTGATTTCTTCAATGAATTTTTACATGCTCAGCAAACCTTACAGTTATGTGTATTTTGATTATATTATAAATATCCAAATCACTCCTGATGCTCTCTAGCATCAAAAGAATAGGCTCAGCCCTAGCTTAAGCTGGACTCAGAGAAAAGTATTTCCCAAAGATTTGCAGCTCAGTTTCACTCATTATTGAGTTTTTTCCATAATCACCTATAAATTTTTATTCCTTTTCATTACGCTACTATTGTTAAAAATTTTCAATAAAGAACAGTATAACCTATTACAAAAATAAGTAGAAGGAAAATAATCTGATGTTCATTTGGCATGTAGGAGTTTAATGTTCTTCATAAATTCATTTCATCCATTCATTCCTTCATTTGAAAATATTTCTTATACACAAAAAACTATTCTAGGCACTGAGGAGATGGCAGTGAATAAAACTGACTAAATCCCTGGCTTCATGAATGTGAAATCCTACTTGGATGAGACAATATAAACAAAGAAAGTAAATATATCAGTTGATGATAAGTGCATTGGTGTGAAAAAAAGGAAAGGAGGAGAGGGTGTAAGTTTTAGGAGGGGCTATTTTATTTCTCACTGAAGGATTAATTGAGAAGATAGAATTTTAACAATATCCTAATGGAGATCTGGGAGCAAACCACACATATTCCAAGAAAGAATATAAAGACAGTGGAGAAAACAAAAAATAATTTTGGTTCAGAAGCATGCCTGATCTGTTTGATAAAACAGCTGTTGCAAGAATCCTGGAATTTACTCTGACTGAGATATGAAGGTGTTAAGAGTCTGCACAAAGGGATAAAGTGATGTGACTATTTCAGTGGGCTTGCTCCGGTAGCTTTATGGAGCATAGTCTGTTGGCAAACAAGAGCAAAAGCAGATAATTTAGCCAGGTAATGAGTCAGGGACATGGCCTGTTTCACTGTGCTTGTATGGGGGCAGTGAGAAGTGGTCAGAATCTAAATATATTATGAAGATAGAGGCAGCTGATTATCTTGATTGGGAGAGTGAGAGAAAAAGCAAAGACGATTTAAAGTTTTTTCTTTTTTCCCCTGAGCAACTGGAAGGATAGAATTCCTATTAACAAGGGAGAAAATCCTATGTATTAGCAGGTTTGGAGAGAAAGACCAATATTTCAATTCTGGACAAATTAATTCTGAATGCTCAAGATGAGATAAATTGAGGGAATAAGTAAAGATATCATATAGGCAGTTGAATATACAAGTCTGAAATTTCAAGGGAAATCCAGGCTGAAGGTATAAAGTTTGGGATCATTATTATCATCATCAGATATTTAGAATCAAAGTCATTATATTAGATAAAGTCTTCAAGTTAGTGAGAATGAACTTTCAAGTGAGCAGAAATAATCTAAAGAGGTACAAGGACTCATTTGAGAGTCAGAAGACAAAGAATAACCATTAAAAATAATGAGGAGAAAGAAAGAATGCTACTCCACTCATAGTCATTGGTTACTTTTAAATTGCCAAGCATTTTAATTCATGATTTAATTTATATTTTAAGTAGTAGATATTGTATTTGGATTCTGGTGGTGTGATTTCAAGTCAAGTAAACTTTGGACTATTCAGCTAACTCACAGTCCCTTCAACATTTATGTCTTTGGGTTCACTAGATGAAAATATCAACTCTAAACAGTGGCTTAAGGGATAAGGCAAAAGGGATACAGTTAACATCAGCCACAAGAATTTAGTAAACATCATTTCAACCTAATCTGAGCTGATACGCAAAACCAATAAGTTTGGAAAGAGTTTGAGGTGCGTAAGGAGGATTGGAGAATTTCAAACAAGGAAAGGTCATTAGGCAAGAAAAATCGAAAAACTGAGACTCTGCGTATTAAAAATAGGCTTGAATGAGTTGCTCAGTAGAATTCCTGGGCTGTCAAAGATCTGGATGAGGCACTAAGTTCCTGACATATACAATATGAACAAATGTAATCCTATGATGTGGACACATCTCTTGTTTTTATTTATTTATATATTTTTTTAAAGAAGACTTTTTCTTGGCCACGCCACAACATATGGGATCTTAGCTCCCTGGCCAGGGATCGAACCCGTGCTGTCTACATTGGAAGAGCGCAGTCTTCACCACTGGACCGCCAGGGAAGTCCCATCTCTTGTTTTTATGTTTCCTATTAATCCTCAAATACCATATATCTCTCCTTGAAGGAATTTCAGAATCCCCATATTATCCATTTTAGAGCCTTCTCATCACTGTATTTCATGTCAATTTTTATAGATATAGCAGTGAGCTAAGAAGAAAAAAAAGAAAGAAAATAACCTTTCATTTAACCTTTTTCTATTCATTGCTAAGGATGTCTTCTAGTCAGAATAACTTTGAATGCTAATAATTTCCATCATGGATATATTTTTTTGAATAGAATTATTATACATCTTATAAATAGACATGTGTTTAGAACTTAGACACAAATGGATGCCTGTATGAAAAAAAGGAGTTGGCAAAGTTATAAAATATCTTATTTTCCCTCTCTCATTTGATTGATACCTATGTATAATATTACCACATTTTATAATATCACTTTCAGATATATGTGTGGCACAACGATGTCTGGTAAGCTCCGTTTATCAATATTTATGAACAGATTCTATAGATCATAAAACTTGATGAAAGCTCACAGGTACTAAATACAGTAAAAACATTTCAGAACAAAAGTGAAATCACACAGACAAGCTATGCTACTGAAAAGTTCCAGGGCTGACTGAGAAGTAAATATGATTCCGGATTTCTTAAAATCCTAGTGAAAGAATCTGTGAGTCATGATGGACCCACAACATAGCCGATCCCATGCAATTGGGAGCACCATGAGAAAAATGCTTGCCTACTCTGATTCTGCTTGACAGTAGCCTCCACTTGAAATTATATTATCCCTGATTTGGCCCTACTTATTTGTATCAGTACAAAATCCTGGTAACATCATTTGACTTCCAGGATCCAGAAGGGAGACTCTGGAATCCTATTTGTCTGCTGTTACCCTTGCTATTCATGAGTACTTTTTTGTTTTAAGCCAATAGTTCATAGTTCGTAAGTGTAGTTCATGAATACCTGGGGGTCCCTGAGAAAATTTCAGGTGATTTGAAGATCAAAAATTTTTTTCTATTATTATATGAAAACATCGTTTGCCCTTTTATTATGTTGACATTTTGATGGTACAAAAGCAATGGTGGGTAAAAAGCTGTTGTATTTTACTTTCTGTAACTTGAAAAAATGCCTGAAAAACTGTGGTTACTCAAACTTGGGATTTTGATGCATATTTTCTCCAAATGAATGAAGTGAGCTTCTCAACCTGCAGTAGGTTTTGATACAATTTGAGCTTTCCAGTGAAAATTAGAAGTTTGGAAAACTTGACTCAACCACTGTGAACTTGATAGGTTTTCAGCACATGTACAAGTTTTTTATGTTGCAACAAATTACCACAAGCTTAGTGGCTTAAAATCATAATCATTTATTAACTCTCAGGTCTGTGGAGCAAAAGTCTGGGTATGGCACAGCTGAGAGCTGTCTTACAAGGCTGAAATTAAGATGTCAGCCAGGCTGCATTCGTCTCTGGAAACTCATGGGTTTGTTTGTAGAATTTTCCCTAGCTCATGTGCTTGTTTGTAGAATTTACTCTAGTTCATGTGCTTGTTTGTAGAACTCAGTGGTTACAGGACAGACTCTACTTTCTTACTGGCTCTTGTCCAGAGGCCATTGTTAATTCCTAGAGGCCACTCTCAAGTCCTTTCCATGTTCCCTTCCCCTCCAACTTCCAGTCCAGTAATGGAGGATCTTCCTTCTGTCAAATCTGTCTTTAGAAAGAGACTAGTCTTTTTTAAGGGTTGACCTGATTAGGTCAGTCTCACCAGACAAAATCTCCTTTTCTTAAGGCCAACTGTGCCATATAGCATAACATAATCATGGTAGTGAATCTCATCCTATTCATAGGCTCAGCCCATACTCAAGGAGAAGGAAATGTACAGGGTGTATACTGATGATTAGGTATCCACAACCTCACAAGCTCAGAACCACATCATTCCTGAGCATAGAGTGAATTTACATCTTTAGGTCTGGATCACAATTTCCTTTCAACCTTCAAAATACAAATGACCTTACTGTATCACTTCTTCTCACACAATTGGGTTATTTTACAATCTTTCTGAAAAAAATTACTCTGGGCCTCGAGGAAGCTCATTTCCACCCTTCTGTGGAGATTACCTACCTAATGATGAGGCTAAAGTCCACAATGCTCAATCTTACCCTTCCTTTGAGATAGGGTTCTTTTCAGTAAGTTCATGATAATTTTCTGCTGTGTTGCTATGAAAAAGGAAAGGACACGATAAATAAGTGCTCTTGCTGTTAGAATTCTTGAACACAAAAACGTATCTGAAGCAGTCCCTGCTTCCCCCCAAGAATCTTACAGTATGGTAGAGGGCAGAACTCTAAACGTAATTCTATTGCTAAATTATCCCTGTTCTAGTTGTCATACTGGTTCCCAGAGTTCCTATATTATATGGAAATGATCTGTCCATGCACTGCTAATACCATTTATTGAGCACTCCCACTTTGCTGGGTGCTTAATGACAATGAAGATGTGATAATATGAACCACATATATATCACTTACTTTCCTCAGCATTATATCCTAGTGCAATATTACTGTGGCACTAGTATTATTCCAATTTTATAAACAGGGAAACTGAGGCACAGAGAAGTTGCATACCGCGTACAACATCCTATGGTCTCACAGATAGTAAGGGGCAAAGCCAAGTTTACAAGTAAGATAGTCTAGATCCTGAGACTGAACTCTTAGTCTTTACACCTTGCCACCTCTCTTAAATTTCTGAAAATTATTCAAAAATATAAACTTCAATAAGATAAACACTATATACGACTGTTATTTATATCAAATGTCCAGTAAAGGACATAAAGAGTTTTCCTATAACAATTCTGAGGTATCCTTGTGAGTTCTACTTTAATGGGAAGACAAATGACACGATAAACATATATAGCTATAACCATTTCTTGTGTACCTAGCTGGGCGTTTCTATATGCAATTTCTAGAACAGCTAATATTCATTCATGAACAATATTATCTGTTAATGTCCTTGAAAGTAATGGAAGGCTAAGGGTCCAGATTTATTTTCTCTCTCTCCATCCCAGAAGTGAATCAGATAATCTCTTCCCAGGACTTCAAGGATAGATCATTTCCTATACCAATCATTCCTCTTTATATCACCTGAAGCAGAAGCAGCGTTTTCACTACTAGTCTCTTTTCTCATGTAAGTCTCTATTATTGTAAAATTAAGGTCCTGGATGTTAACATGTTAACTGGCCATATTCAGAAAATGAGAACACCTCCCCCCTCCTTTCTTTCGGCATGAAAGAATAATTTTGTTTTGATTATTCAGCATAATTAACTGTCATTAGAAGAGGCTCTGAAAGCCATGTGGTCAGCATGACTTAATAGACAAAGACACTGAGTCTGAGAGAGTTTAGATGAGTTGTTAAAGTTCACACAGCTAATTAATTGCATAACCTGGATTAGAATGAAGAGTTCCTGATTCAAAGTCTAGCGGTCTTCGTCAGGATTATGTGATACCCAACAAAGCCAGTATGTATTAACATAATCATATTTCATGACCAATCTCCACTCTGGTATCTGATAATAGGGACTAGATTTTAAAAATTTATTCTCCTTTCCCTTTAAGTTTCTTAACAAAAAGTGGAAGTGAAGGGTTTCCCTGGTGGTGCAGTGGTTGAGAGTCTGCCTGCCGATGCAGGGGACACGGGTTCGTGCCCTGGTCTGGGAAGATCCCACATGCCGCCGAGCGGCTGGGCCCATGAGCCATGGCCGCTGACCCTGCGTGTCCGGAGCCTGTGCTCCGCAACGGGAGAGGCCACAACAGTGAGAGGCCTGCGTACCGCAAAAAAAAAAAAAAGTGAAAGAAAATCACATTCTTTTTTTTAATATGAAGCTTTTGTTGACTTGAATAGCAGTCATAAAGCAGTGAAAACAGAAGCTCTTCTTAAACTTAATTATAGATACACTAGTAGTTCTTTGTAGTCAACTCTTCATTTGCATGTCTAATGTCTTGCATTATCTTTTCACATTTACATTTATTAGCAAAGAAAAAATGATTGTTAAACAGTCTACATACATTAAGCAAAGCTTTTCTTCCCCTCTGCTTTGAAAAATATCCTAGTCCGTACTGGGGTTTAAATAAATGGCACTATTTATTAATTCACAAAGACATATAGCTTTGTGATTATGAACAATGGAAAATATGAGAAAAGGTAAAGTTGGCATAAGAAAATCTTTACAGAAAAATTTCATGTCAGTCAAAAACATTAAAGCTTGATGTTTTGAAACTCCAATCGCTAAGCCTTGGGCATAAAACAAGAAAGCGACAAGGCTGACTGAATAAAACACACATTCACCAACAGTTGGCAGGTTTTGAAAGTGCTAAGATATGAATGTTGGGCTTTATATATTTATAAATATGTATTAATGCTTGTCTATAGGTATTTAAAATTATTTAGAGGTACGATTCTTCAGGAAAATAGGAATATGAAAAATATTCATAGATTGAAAATGCAATAAAAGAAACACAAAATGCAACATTTGGGAAAAATATTGACACATGATGGCCATTAAATATCTAAAAGATGTTAAAAAGTACATTCTTAACATTGAATATTTAGGTGGAGTTTGAAATTTAACTTTTGCTTTTACATTAAACGCAGACAGGCATTTTCTTTTTCTTAATCAAATGCGGTGTTTTGCTTACCAAGCAATGCTCAGACAAGGCAGAGCTGTCATCAGAAAGCTGATTCAAGATGGGGAAGGATGAATTTCTACTTACAAAGAGAGGACAAAGGCAGGATCTTGCAGTCAGGGTTTTAGAGTTGGACCTTGAGTGAAAAGGGTCATTAGAGCCATTATCAATTCAATGTCACTTTGGAAGAGGTGAATTAGGACTGCAGTTCTGAAGGATCTTTAATTTAGTTATCTATGTATGAAATTTATTAAACCAAAAAAAAACCCAACTAGACCTAATGTGATAGTTTGCAATATATAAAAATATTGAATCATTATGTTATACACCTGAAACTAATATAAATTATATGTCAAGTATACCTCAATTAAAAAATATCAAGACAGCTCTAGAAAAGTATGATTTTAATTGCTTTCCCTCCAAAGGCAAATGGTTTTTTGGACCAAATCAAGAAAGCTATAAAAGGCTTTATTATGTGAGAGTCTCAACGTGCGTTGGACTGAGCCCTCTTGATTCCACTGTTCTTAATTCTACCTGGTTCACTCTTATCTTCCTTCTTAAATGTACCCCTATTTCACTATAATATTTTTATCCACTATAACCATATAGCTTCTGAGATAGTCTCCTGTTTGAACTAATCCTCTCCTTTCACTGTCCTTAAACAATGCTATTAGGACCATATTCCCAGATATTCAATGGAGTGAAATAGTGTAAGTTAAAAACAAACAAACAAACAAAAAAACATATCATAGATGTCCCCTAAATGCTAAAAGTTTGCAAGTAGACTCAGATGAATGTGCACTATGTCAACGGCCTTTAGTATTTTTACACATTTTACTTCATATAATTTCCTATTCAGCACTGTTGTTTAACAATTTACAGATTAATTAAAAGGAGGATTTCTAGATTTAAACAAAGACAAAATACACCTGTCTCTGAATCATATCTTCACATAAGTGGAAAAGACATAACTCATCTAACCTATTCTCTCTCCGAAGTAGAAATACTTAATTACCTCCTGAAGTGTCACCAGCCTTTTCTTGAAAGGTAAAAATTATGGAGAGTTTAGTAATTCTCAAGACAACCCATTCTGTTTTTGGCTCAATATCTTTGTTAGAGCATTCTCCCTTTTATTGGTTTAGTTCTAGAATTCCTGTTTATGATTATGCTTCTATCAAATAAAACAAGATGCAACTGGAACACTTTTACACTGATTATAGTTAGAATATCTCTATTTACTTCTTGAATTTTTCCCTAAATTAACATTACCTTATGCCTCTCTTGTTTTTGGTATAATGATGCAGTGATAGTTTTATTATAATTATTTTAACAACTGGCACAGTGCCTCTCAATTAGGAAACTTTCTTTACTTGAAAAAAAAAAAGTACCTTGAGCTAGGAAGGACCTCAAAAGCTATGTTGACAGGGGGCCAGTTGAAAGAGAAATGTATGTGGCTGATTTGCACGCAAGAGAGAAATGTGTTTTACCCAAAGAATGAAGTTTTTGTTGGGTGGAAGAGGAAGCAAGACTGAGGGAAGCTGAAAAAACTTTCCTCTCCTTCCCACTCAATGCACTGAATGCAAAAGCCAAGAGACATTTTATGAATCATGATGACTTTGTTGCCGGAGAGTAACAAAGGGGAGAAGGGATTTTTGTTTAGCTTTTTTTTTTTTTTTTTTGCGGTATGCGGGCCTCTCACTGTTGTGGCCTCTCCTGTTGCGGAGCACAGGCTCCGGACGCGCAGGCTCAGCGGCCATGGCTCACGGGCCCAACCGCTCCGCGGCATGTGGGATCTTCCCGGACCGGGGCACGAACCCGCGTCCCCTGCATCGGCAGGCGGACTCTCAACCACTGCGCCACCAGGGAAGCCCCTTATTTAGCTTTGATGGTTAGTGTCATGCTGTAGGTTGGTGCATGATGGGAACTTTTTATCTGCAAGGCTGATTTTATTGTAATGAGGGCACAAGGAGCAAACGGTTACATTTGGATGCCAGAGATTCCTGCCTTTTCCCAACTTTCTTTCCTCTAGGACCCTTGTCACCCCAAAATGTTTGGTTTCCTATCAGTCTGGAGGTTCCTGCTTTTTTTTCTGCTGAAGGATCTCCGTTGTTCACAAGGTGTATGGTTTCCTGCCATTTGGCCTGTCCCCCCTTCTCTGCTCATATCTAGCTAGCTGCCTACTCTAACAACTTCAGTTCACATTTCAAGACATTTGCAGATACCACGTAAACCTGCCTCCCATTGCCACTTGATATCTTCTTTAAATTCTGCCATTCGTTCCTATGTAGCGAAGGCATTGATGTTTTGTGAAATATGAAGCAAGTGTTGAATTTCACATCTGGGTATATTCTATGCAACAGGCAGAACACACTCATATCAAGAAGCTTGAGAAAACCATATGAATATGAGTGCACTGGGAAATTGTAGAAATGTTATGAGTATGCTAAATTTTCATATTCCATGGAATTACACCTAGATTTTTTAAAAATGTAAGGATTATACCTAAACACTATTTTTAAAAATCCCTATTTTCCTTTTCTGCATGTAGCATAAAATGTACTCCCCAGAAAATAATGCAAAAGTGAAAAAAATGAGCCAACTGTTTCAAAGTTCTCATTTACTCTGTGGTTAATTTATCTCATTTATGTTTCCAGATATTGAACTCTAAAAAATTGAAATATACCCCCCAAAAAAGCCTAACAAGTTCACATAAATGCCCTCTTTCTGTTTTGAAAAGTTCTAATTTACCATTTTCAGCTTCAAGATAAGTTAGCATCTCTCACAATGTAATTTAAATGATCAGTGGGTGAGTTATGCTTTGAGAAATTTAAATTACCCATTTACTCGTTCAACAAATATTTACTGATTGCCTACTATATGCCAAACACTGTTGTAAGAGTTAATTTTACAAAAATGAAAAAGACATATCCTTCATCCTGCATACACTCAGTAACTAGTGGAATGACAAGTAAACAAATTTATTTTTTATTTTTAAGCAAATTAAACCAAGTTTCAAAACAATATGTATAGTACAAACTGATTAAAAATTTAAAAAGACATAGACATAAATCCTTGTATGAAAATGCTGGAGATACACAAAACACTATAAATAGTGAGAATAGGAGCAGGACGGGAAGGGATGAAATCTATTTTTATACACATTATATCTTTTTGTACTGTTTGGATTTATTCGATTTATTTATTTTTGCAGTAATTTCATAATTTTAATATGCATTATCTGCAATAATACTGTGATAGCTTCATACCGTGGATTGGCACACGATACTTAGAACAGATTTATTAAATTTGTCTTTAGGTAAATAATACATGTTTTAAAATTGCCTAAATATACCATTCTGAGTCATTTCATTCCACCAGGAAAATAAAAAGCTTTTCCTCTTTTTAAAAAAATTAAATACCAAAGCAACTACCTTTAAATAAATAATGTTATAATGATTACATTTAAAATTCACAATAAGGCCAAAGTTCTCTTTCTATTAGCATGGCTGCTCAGTCATGATTCCCGGAACACTCTGCAAAAGTTAGTGGTTTTCCGGAGGAGCATAGGCTGAGGCCAGGTGACACCTCCTACTTTTCAACCTCACCTTTGTTTCCTTTTCCTCTGCTTTTTATTTTTTGTAGGAGAGAAGGCAGCCTTAGTACTGGATTCAGTTCTGAAAGGTTGAGGGGAATTTCCTATTACAAGTCAGGAAACGACCTAGGTGTTTCCAGAGCTTACCCGAAGGGTGCTTCCTTCTATGATCCTTGTAGGAACAGGCAGCTTGCGCTCCATCCCAGCAGCTGCTCCTGCCGCGAGTGGGACAAACTGCAACATCATCCAGCAGCATCAATCCGAGCTAGCAGCTCAGAGGATGCCTAGAGCTGGTGACGGCTGGCACCTAAAATACGAACGTGCCAAGGAGAGATCTGTGACGTTTGTCTGGTGTGTGATAACAGATTGACTCTTTTTCCCCCAAATGAAGTAGTATTAGTTCTGTCCTTGTAAACATACACAATACGTAGGAGACTTGTTTTACTTAGAGCGTAAAATTATGCAGTTAAGTGCAGCACCAGGCGTCCGGAAGCAAGCACTTTCCGTCAGGGTTACACAGCCCGAGGGTGTCTGTCTGTCTGACTGTCCTACACTCGGAAGTGGAGGTGGATTAAATTCATCAGGCAACTGCTCTAACCGGAAAATTTGCCGACGTCACCAAGTAGCTCCATCTGACTTTATCTGGACAAACAAGTAAATCATTCCTCCGGCTGAAAACAAACAACCCAAACAAAGAAAACTACATTGTTCTTTCTCCTCAACTGAAATCCACACAAAAGGATCCTTATGATTCCGAAATTTCCAGAGGAGAAATGGAGTGACCTGAAATGTCAAAGACCCCATTGTTTTGTAAAGAAAGTACACCTCAAAATAGTCTAATTCCACATGGGAGCAACAAAGTACTGTTTCAGCCTCAGCTCCGGGTGGCAGTGGCTCCGCTAGGGCCCAGCGGCAGGTCCGCGGGCATCAGGCGCGTCTTCCCCAGAAGCACCAGGAGGCTTCACTCTGACGGGAACCCGAGTGCTGGAATGGGGAGACCCTATCGGAGCCCAAGCCTGCCTTTGTCGCGGGTGGTTTTGCTGAAGAGCGACTTTGTCTTTAAGGAGTTTTAAGGCCGCCTGGGTTTTGCGTTTTCTGTGCTGAGGTGTGTGAAGCGCAGGCGCAGGGCCGTCTACCCACTGAGAAGACGCGCTCCAAGTCTCGCGAGAGGCAGTGTTTCCTGTGGGCGCCTTGGAGTTGATATTCAAGTAAGAAGAGCTCTCCCGTCCGTCGGTTCTGGGTGCCCTCCGCCCGCGCGGCTGCCAGCCTGTGTCCACACTCAGGGCAATGACCACGCGCTCTCGACCCGCTTCAGCTCCTAGAGCTGCTCCAACGGGTCGCAGTTCTGGCGCTTGGTGGGGTGGGAGGCGGCCGCTAGGCGTGTGTTGCCAGCACGTGAAGAGGACTCGCCATCGCAGTGTTCGCTTGGAGACTGGCGTCACGTGAGTCCTGCTTTGCGTTACAGTTTTTATTGCAAGTTGGTGTTGACCTAGAGGTGCCTGTTGCACTGTGGTGATATGGTCATGGCAGGAATAGGTTTTTTTTCACCCTTTGACGTCTGTGTGGTCTCCGTTGTCTGGAGGCTCTGCTGTAGGAGGGACCAGCACTGCCGCCTGAGCCACCACTGGCTGCCCGGCGACGGTCCTTTGGATTTATTTTTGATGTGTGTGTACGTGTGTAAGTGCATACATCTATATATATATTACCTATAGTATGAATTATATATATAAAGAATAATATATATAATAATATACGATATTTAAAAATACAGAGAATCTTGAGCAAGTGTCAAGCAAGCAACTTTTAAAAAATGAATTAAAGTCTATATTTTACTCTAATTTCCTTAATTTTTTTCCAATGTTCTTTTTTCTATTCCACAATATCATTCAGGATATAAAAATGCATTTAGTCCTTGTGTCTTCTTAGGCTCCTCTTGGCTGTGATATTTTCTCAGACTTTCCTCTTTTTCGGTGATTTCTACAGTTTTGAGGATTACTGACCAGAAATTTTATAGAATGTCCCTCAATTGGCATTTGTCTCTTTTTCTTTTCTTTTTTTTTTTTTTTCATGATTAGACTCAGGTCATGGATTTTTGGGAGAAAGCCACACAGGTAAATCGCCATTCTCACCACTATGTGTCAAAGGTATATACTCTTAGCATGGCATCACTGTTGATGTTAATTATCTTGCTGAGATGGTTTTGTCAAGTTTCTCTACTGTAAAGTGACTCATTTTTGCCCCTTTCTACAGTGTACTCTTTGAAAGGAAGCCAGTATGCACAGCCCACACTTGGCAAACCTGGGCAGTTTCTGACTGTGAAGCCCAGGAAAGTGTGTGTTTGGGGAACTAAGTGTGTGTGTGGCAAGAGGGCTAAGACTGTGGCTCCCAAGAGTTTCTCATTGTGGCTGTAGGCCACACTAAGCCTCAGGCAATTTGGCAAAATTGCCGTGTCAGTATTTCTGCTAGTTTAGGGCTCTAACAGTTTTTGCTCTGTGTAAGCAGATCTCAGCTCTGACTCTGGAGTCCTCTAGCTTTCTAGATTTCAAGTTGCAGTTTTCCCTACAATCTCAATTTTTTTGATAGGTCGGAGAAGAGTTGTTGAGTTTCAGTTTGTCCAACTTTCTCTTACTGTAAGGATGGTGTATTGATTTGCTAGGGCAGCCATCACAAAGTGCCACAGACTGGGTGGCTTAAGCAACAGAAATTTATTTTCTCACAGTTCTGGAGGCTAGATCAAGGTGTCAACAGGGTTGGTTTCTTCTGATGGCTCCCTCCTCAGATCATAGATGGTCATCTCTGTCTTATCCCTGTGTCTTCACATGGTCTTCCCTCTGTGTTTATCTGTAATCTCCACTTCTTTTAAGGACACTAGCCAGTCATATTGGATTAGGGCCCAGTGATCTCGTTTTAACCTAGTTACTGTATCTCCAACTACAGTCACATTTTGAGGTACTGGGAGTTAGAATTTCAACATATGAATCTTGAGGGGATACAGTTCAGCTCATAACAGATGGCAATAACAATTTTCAGCTTTTTACATATTGGAGCTGAAACAGGGAACTGCCGATAAGCAAACTTTTAATGTCAATGTTTAATGTGCAGTGGTTGGGTGTACTAAATATCATTAGCAACAGGTCTATGGTGAATTATCACTAAAGGATCTATATTAGTCAGGGTTTTCTAGAGAAACAAAACCAATAGGAGATCTCTATCTATCTATCCCCTATTTATCTGAAGAGATTTATTATATGACATTGGCTCACTTGACTGTGAAGGCTGAGAAGTCCCACCATCTGTCCACTGCTAGCTGGAGATTCAGAAAAACCTATGATGTAGCTTGAAGGCCTGAGAGCCAGAGAGCCAATGGTGCAGATTCCAATCAGTGTTTGAAGGCCTGAGAACCAGGAGTACCCAGGTCAGGAGAAAATCAGTGTCCTAGAATTAGAGCCAAATAATTGGTGCTTATTATTAACAAAGCCAAAGAGAATGATCTCTTAAAAAAAGAAATATGACCCTGTACTGTCGGGAGCTCAGCTGATGAGAGAAAGAACTGAGCTTCCAGGTGTCAAGAGTCGCCAATTAAAGCAACAAGCCATAAATGAAAGGATTAAGCCTTTCATTACTTACTATGATTGTATAAGCAAGAATTATTAAAAAAAACTCGAAGAAATGCCGATTCCATTGTCCCCTATCGAATGGCACGCCCATCAAGGGTCAGGTAGATTAGAGCAGACGTGGTGGGTGGTGGTCATCTTACTTTTGAGGGAACCCTGAACAAAAGGCTCCAGCAGTTTTATGGACTATAGGGAGTTGTAACGGGGAAGAGGCAGGAGTGGAAAAGTCCTGGGTGCTGAGTCAGAGTGGGGCAGAGTTTAAGGTTTCTGCCTTCTCCCCAGTAAGGAGGCCTCGGGAGGTGCCAAGAAGACCTTTGCCTATGGCTTCAGATGTAGAGACCTGGGAATGAATGCCTGGGCTAGAAATGGAAATATGTGAAAGCCTGACAGGCTAGGGGGCCTGTTTCCTTAGTTGCAACTCCCTTCAGAGACTGCTGTGCACTGCTGTGCACCAAGCCTGGCATGGGAAGGTCAACTTTCCCCCATGTAGCCTGACAGATAACTGCCTATGATTAGCCCTGAAAAAAATCACAAGTAGGTTTTTAACCATGAGTCAGATTCCTCATATACTGAGTTACCTATAAAGAAATTGTAACTTCAGAATAAAAGCAATTATAATCTTCAATATTATGATGGTTAAAAATAAGAAAGCACAGATTTTAAAACAGTTTTTACATTGTTTGAAAATCTTGGTTATACTGCATAGGATGCCTTAATCAATGGCATGTAATATGCATTCAACTATGGCAAATTTACTAAGAATTTCAGAATATTTATCTTTAGTTCAATGAATATACAAGCTGATTTTCATTTGAAATGGTGAAAGGAAATTTGGGATAATTGTAGAATCACTGAGGAAATGAAGTGAACTCAAACAGGGATCTTTTTATTGCAGTACTATGAGTAAACAATTAAATGATTTATATTTCAAAAGTCAGTAGTTCTTAAACTTTACCTACAAAATGCTTACACACATGCTTACTATGGTAACAGTTTCAAACTTTCTGATTTAGTATGCTACAGGTAAAGCCTAAGACTGTTTTTTAACAAGCTGGTTGAGGAAATTCTTATATACATGGCTTTGAGATTAGACCTTGAGAGACATTTCTGTATGATTAATTTGAAGGGAAAATTTTTATTGTAAAATGAAGAGAAATAGTCTGATGTGGTAAAAAAAAAAAGTCAGGTAGTTTTTTTTTGGCTTCTATATGAAATTAATGTGGTTTTTTTGGTTTGTTTTTAACATCTTTATTGGAGTATAATTGCTTTACAATGGTGTGTTAGTTTCTGCTTTATAACAAACTGAATCAGTTATACATATACATACGTTCCCACATCTCTTCCCTCTTGCGTCTCCCTCCCTCCCACCCTCCCTATCCCACCCATCAGGGAGTTTTTAGTAGTGTCTGATCTGAGGTCTGCCAGTGAGCCTTGCTAAAAGTTACATAGGTAATCTCCCTAGCTCTTAGTTTCCTCATTGTAAGAATATGTGCATTTAATTGCACAACTTCAGTGTATTAGTCAAGTTCCAAAATTCCATGTGGATAACTAATTTATATGATGTTATGGAAAAGTTCTTTTACAGCTTTTGGAATCACTCAGCCTCTCACAAATATTTGAATTTTTTCAAATTTTGAATTGGTGCAGCTTTATTTAAACCGTGTTTTTCTGATTTGAGTAACATTCACAACCTAATATACACAAGGGATGCATTTCAGGAAATGGAAGTGCTCACCACTCTGTGGAATCCTTCTGTTTATGTCAGGGTGGCCTTTGCGCTTCATTTTTGTAGCTAAAAGGGATGACAGATTTTCCGTGAAAGAGTTTGAAATTGAGAGATTTATTAATTGATTATAGCATTTGGAGTGAGGTCTATCTTAGGTTTTAATTTTATTTTCACTTCTTACTAACAAGTGAATTACAACCAATTGTTTCCTTATATATAGTGAATCTTGAATTCCCATAAGAAAAAAAATAAGCATCTTATACAGTAACATTTTTATTTTGATTTTTATCCAATTGACTCTTTTTTTTAAGAAACAACATAGAGATATGGTTAGGTGTAAAGTGTTCAGATGTCATACTGCCTTATTAAGGGCCAGACTCTACAACATACCTGCTGGGAAATCTTAGGCAAGCACTTAACCATCTACAACTTAGTTTTTCAGAATGTGTATAATAGGGGTGTTAATAATAGTGGCTATCTTGCTTTCTCATAATTTGATCATAGTGCTTTCCATTTGGAGCTCACCTTCAGCTTATATGGAATATACTAAACCATATTTTGAGGAAATCTTGATTAAATTCATACAACAAACAAGTGTAGAGAGCATCATGCTCAAGTACACTAACTTTATAAAATGGTACACTTGAACCCAGATAAGTTGACAGTCTTATTCAAGGTCACACAGGTGTACTGGGATACAGGAAGCCAACTTTACTCTGTTTTTAAATATTGACTGCTGTAGACTAAATAGTGTCATTTCCAATAAAAGTAGAGCACTGAAAGAGACTTGACATTTTTATGAGAATTGACCATGGTACTAAGGGTCAGGTTAATTTTTTAAGCTGCACTATTAACTTCTGCTTGTGGAAAAACCTGCCTCAGAGATCTCAGTTATCACCCACAGTTTTCTTCATGCACAGAGACCACAGTGAAAAAAGAACAAGTGTACATATAACAGAACTGTGATTATAATGGCATACCACTGTAACCCAGTGTCTCACAGAATCTCAGTAAACAGAAGGAAGGATTTGTCCTGTATGTGTTTCTGCCCAGGTAACCTGTGGTTCCCCAATATTACCTTCCTTGATCCCTAAGACTATGAATGTGATGGGCTACCACTTTTGTGATTATGTCACTTTAAATGGCAAAGGGATCTTGCAGATGTAATTAAGGTTATCAGTTGACTGTGTGTTTAATCAAAAGGGAGAGTATCAGGGTACAACTAATCACGTGAGCCCTTTAGAAGAAGAGTTTTCTCTGGCTGATGGCCAAAGAGAAATTTAGAGAGATTCAAAAAAGGAGAAGGACCTGAAGTACCATTGATGACTTGAAGGTGACAGCCACATGTGCAAGAATGTAATGATCTCTAGAAGCTAAGAATAACTCCCAGCTGACAACCGTCAAGGAAACAGAGACATTAGACCTACAGCTTTAAGAACTAGATTCTGCCAGCACCTGAGATGAGCTTGGAAACAGATTCTTCCCAAGATCCTTCAGAAAAGAGCCCTGCCCAGCAGATACCTTGATTTGGCCTTGTGAGACCCGAAAGCAAAGAACCCTTTCGGAGCCTGCCCAGACTTCTGACTTAGAGATCTGTGAGCTAATGTCTGGGTGTGTTTTAAGCTGCTAATATGAAACGATTTGTTACTCAGCAATAGAAAACCAATACAGAATGCTTGAATACTCAGGCTTGTTGGAGGAGGTCATCTAGAAGATGTGGCCGCTGGTTGACTCCGGAGCTGGACCTGGGCGATCAGAGAGTTCTCGCCTCCTCCCCAGTCTTTGGAATGCGTGTTCTGTTCACCATTGCTGTAGCTGGAGTTTTTTCAAGGATGCAGCCTTGAGAGAGTTGTGTGTTGTTGAGACCATCTGGATTATGTACATAACTGAACCCTGTTAAGGCCTCTCTATAATCTTTTAAGATTCTAGTGAGTGGGTGCAAAGACCTAGTTACGTTGCGGCTAAGAAAAGCCTTGCATGTGAATCCCCTTGCTTATTAACCCTGTCACCTACCAATCTGGAGTGACCTGCCTCCTTCTGCTGTCTCCCCTTTTCCTCTCTGTATGGAGACCAGTTTGGAATTTCACCTGGGGAACTCCAGAAGTTGCAAACCAGCAATGCTTTCTGTGTGTTTGCTGTTACACTTTATGCAGAATTGGTGCTGTGATCACAGATGGTACCCATGCAGTGGGTATGATGAGTTCCACTTCATGATGCCCATATATATTGGGCAGAGCCTTCTCTTATGCAAAGTTTGGACAGAATTCTTGGGTACCTGGTGTCCTAGCAAGAAAACCTGAGGATTCCTTCTTTTTGTGGTAGGCACATATACATTGGCCCACAAGTTCCTCAGGCCAAATAAACAACTCTCATCTGCTTTTTTTTCTCTTAAAGTGAACTTGGAGAAAGTTGGTTAACCTCTTTGAGACACTTTACTCTTTTATAAAATGTGGCAAATAATATCTATGTCATAATATTTTCTTAAGAATACACTGAAATATGACATGTGTAAAGCAAATCTAGCAAAATCTTAAATGTAGAAACTAGGAGATGGGTATTAGGCTATTCAGTGCATAATTAGTTCAAGTCTTTCTGTATGTTAGAAAATGTCCATCATTAAATTGTTTAAAATAAAGCTATTGCAAAGTGTAGGCAAGAGATGATAGGTGCTTGGGTCTAGATGGCATTGGTAGAGATGGAACACTTGAGCTGAACTGAAAGATACTGTGAAAGTCAGTTTGCCTGGATTTAGTTATAATTTGTGTACTGGAGTCAGGAAGATGGCAAGGATTGTCCATATATTCTGGACTTGTGCAGTTGCTGTCTTAAAAGTATTATTCATTTGTCTTCCTCACAGAAGGAAGACTTCTTTGGGGTATGTTTTGGTTTTGGTTGCAGAAATGTTAAATGTTATTTTAGAATCTAAGAGTTTAGAATCTAAGAGTTTAGAATCTAAGAGTTAAAATCGTCAAGCAGAAAATCCACTATTATTAAAAAGTTTCACTTAAATATTTAGGTCTCTGGTGATTCAGATGGGCAAGAAAACCATACATACCAAATGTTGATAAACCATATAACTGGTCACTAAAAAATATGACTTGCTTTATATAAAAGTTTTAAACAAAGCTACACAAAGCAGTGATAGGCTTTCTTCTTCTAAATAAAATTGGTTGGTTTACACTTAGCACTCCAGATAATGTCAGAGAATAAAACAACAAATAATAGATGAGGGCCCAGAATAGGAATAGGGTAGGAAGTATTTGAAAGTTGTAAAAGTTTTAGGCAATTATGAACTTGGAGCCACGGTCCACATAAGATTGCTGTGACTTATGATACAAACTGCAGGTTCAGGGAGGTTTCCCTAAACTACCCTCAGTTTCAATAATTTGCTAGAAAGATTTGCAGAACTCACTGAAAGCTGTTATATTTATTAGTATGGTGTGTAAACGATACAGAAGAAAATTAGCCAAGGGAAGAAATGCATAGAGCAGACACCAAACATGGAGCTTCCTTTATTCTCCCTGCATGGAGGCATGAATGCTTTACTTACAAGGCATCGATGTGTGCTGATCCGCACGGAGTGTTGCCAACTAGGGAAGCTCAACTTAGCCTTGACTCTAGAGTTTTTACTGGGACTCCATCAAGTGTGCATGATTAATTGATTTATCACCCACTTGGTTGATCTTACTCTCCAGGTCAACTGATACTGTGTGATCCAAAGCCCCCACCCTAAATCCTATTGTTGGTTTTTCTAGCATAACCAGCCCCAACCCTGAACAAAGACACTACTGGCAGACATGACATTCTAAGAGTTTAGAGATTACCTCCTAGTATCTGAGGGCAAAGGCGAGATCCCTTTTTTGGACAAAATTAAGTTTTTTCTTACACAGTTTTTTTTTTTCAAGAAAAAGTATGGGCACCTCATTATTTTACAAAATTTGCTGACATCTTTGTCTAGTATGCTATGGTATAAGTGTGTCAGAGTTGTTTAAAAATCTCAAGTCAATGCTTTTGCAGTTTCTGGCCAACATAAGGCAGTCATTACCTCACAAGCTCAAAGGAAGTAAGTGCATGCATTATAGACAAGATGGTGAAAATTTAAATTATATATCAAGTTAAATGATCTCACTGTGTAATTCATCTCCACTGAATTCAAGTTGCCTTAATCAGTTGTCTGGTAGTATCATGAAATATTTTGCAATCGCTAAGTTGTTTTAGATGTACTTCGAT
Organism: Aethalodelphis obliquidens; assembly: GCF_003676395.1. NCBI lineage: Eukaryota > Metazoa > Chordata > Mammalia > Artiodactyla > Delphinidae > Aethalodelphis > Aethalodelphis obliquidens. Next base: position 22,278,111 of record NW_020837950.1, on the reverse strand, counting down.
GTTGTTAATCAGGCAATACTCACAGTTAAATGAGAAGTAAACAAGAAACTTCTGTTAAAATATTAGAGAACTTCCCTTGCATGCCTCTGTCCCCATTTTTAACTCTGGTTGAACAAGATTAAGGTCCAGTACAGAATCGTTACTTAGGAATAGAGAATTTCATCTGAATTGGTATTGATGTATCCTTCTCTGACATCTCTTATATTATTCAGATTCACACTTCCTTCAGTTTTCTCAAACACTTTGATGTGATAAACCAGATAGATCTCCCTAGTTTTCATCAGTCTTTCTCTACTTCACAGTAACTTCATTCATTCCTTCTTTTATTTAACAAACATTTATTAAATGCCAACTCTATGTGATATGCTAAGGTTACAAAGATGCATAAGTCACAGCTACTGTTAGAATCCAGTAAAGGAAAAACTGGGTGAATGCATAATACAGTCAGATAAGTGCTGTGAGATTCAAATGTAAAGTTTTAGGAATCCTAAAGGAAAGGGGGACCAAATATTTGGGATTGACATTGGAAATGTGTACAGTTATCTTCGGCCCAGGATGATAAGAGGAGATTTATGTTTACCAATACAAGTTTTGGGGGAATATGGGGCTGAAGACTGGAGGTAAGAGGAAATAGGAATTAAGGATGAGGTGACGGGACATTCTACTAAAGAAATCACATGGTCCTAGTGATGGATCTGCAAACAGGTATTCTGTTTGTGGAATTTCAAAATGTCTAGATTTAATGTCTAAATCAAAAGTGGTGGGAGAGGGCTTCCCTGGTGGCTCAGTGGTTGAGAGTCCGCCTGCCGATGCAGGGGACACGGGTGCGTGCCCCGGTCCGGGAGGATCCCACATGCCGCAGAGAGGCTGGGCCCGTGAGCCGTGGCCGCTGAGCCTGCGTGTCCGGAGCCTGTGCTCCGCAACGGGAGAGGCCACAACAGTGAGAGGCCCGCGTACCACAAAAAAAAAAAAAAAAGTGGTGGGAGATAATGAATGAATAAAAAAATTGTTGCTGCAAATGATGGGGAATCATTGAAGATTTTAAATAGAAGACTGTCATGATCAGAATTGTGTTAGAAAGATCAACTGCAAAGATTTCCATTTTCACAGGATAAAAAAGGGGTGCTGTTGCTTCCTGGTATAAAATCCTTTGGTATCTGACATTTTTACTTGGGGTAAAATTCGTAATCTTTATAATTGCTTCACGTTCTTGTACTTGTCTGCTTATATAGCTTCATCTTTCACCATCTTTTGGCTCATAGTTTGTGTTCAAGCATACTGAATTTTAGCTCAGTTGTATCTTTTACCATTTGGTTCTAAAACTAGAACCAGTGTTAGAGTAGATTGTTGTTTTTTTTGTTTTCGTTTTAGAAGATGTTGGGGGTAGGAGTTTATTAATTAATTAATTAATTTTTGCTGTGTTGAGTCTTCGTTTCTGTGCGAGGTTTTTCTCTAGTTGTGGCAAGTGGGGGCCACTCTTCATCGCGGTGCACGGGCCTCTCACTATTGCAGCGTCTCTTGTTGCGGAGCACAGGCTCCAGACGCGCAGGCTCAGTAGTTGTGGCTCAAGGGCCTAGTTGCTCCGCGGCATGTGGGATCCTCCCAGACCAAGGCTCAAACCCTTGTTTGAGGCAGGCAGATTCTCAACCACTGTGCCACCAGGGAAGCCCCAGATTGTTGTTTTTTTCATCAGTCAAAAATAACATTGAATCAGCAAATAAGAACAAGCCCATTAACTGGAATTTTGCTTGTGTTTTATGTTTAGAAGAGCAGTAAATCCCTTTTATGGGGGAAGAGAGTAACTATCAATCTTTTTGTTTGCATGCCTGGAATCAGTAAAAATTCAGCCTGATTGCTCTACTTAAGGACCTGTGTCATGGTAATTCATGTTTATTGATACCTTCATTACCTACAAGATCCTTATTTATAAAAAAGTAGCAAACTTGGATTTTTTTTTGTTTCATTGTATTTGATAAGGAAAAGTAGATAATGACAGCAAAGGTAAGACATTGTGGCCAATTCCTACATAGTAAATACTATATACTATATACATATTTACTATATACTATATCTACTACCTACTGTATCTACTATATACATACTGTATATACTATATACCATACATAGTATGTACTATATATGTTATATATACATACTATATACATATATGTATACTATATATACATACTGTATATGTAGTATGCATTATATATGTGGCATATATATACATGTAAACATTCGTACACTCATATTTATACATAATGCCATAAGGCTGCATTATAGATTATTCTGGTTAATGTAGGTATGAATTTAATTTTGATTATGGTTAGTTTGGTAAGAAACTGTCAATATTCTTAGAAGGGTTCAACCAATGGGCTAGTACAAGCAATAACATGTTATAATGAAAATAGTATCAGCCTGGTATGCAGGAGACCCAAATTCTGATCACAACCTTAGACACTAAAGTCTGTGTGACTTGACTCAGACACATCACTTCTCTGTGGTTCAGTTTTCTTATTCATAAAATAAGGATCTTGGAAATGTGTGGTTCAAAATAGATTTTTTTTTCTTAGGTCTTTTTCCTCTCATATTATCTCACATGTACTTCTATAATTTTAAGAGTTTCAAAGCAGGCTGTAAAATCAAAGTTTATTAAAGTTTTTTTCAGGTAAGATGTAAAACAATGCTTAGGGTGTGGGAGTTATAAAGAAGTCTAAGGCTGACTTGAATATTTTAAAACAAAGAGCAGGAGTTTACAAAAGCAGCAGAAATTTCAATAGATGACATTAACATGGGAGAAAGAGTAAATAATAAAGAAAAATACAACAAGCTACATAGGACTTAGATCATTTAAATGCTAAAAGATGAAAGCTAGTTCAAAATAGCTCTAACTGAGAACAGTGACACATCTCTGCAAAAAGGAATATCAAACAATTGCATATCATTAAGTCTAAGGTATCAAAAAGTAAAAGTGTAAGGTACTTTTGTGTATATTATTAAATATGGGTGATTGGTAATAATAAGTAATAAGATTTTTAAAAAGCCAAACATTAGAAAGAAAGAGCAACTGTAATTAAGAAGGGCATGCAGAGTCTAAAGACTCACTTCATAATGAGAATCTCAATTATAGGAAAAATATGAAGAAACTAGGAGAAAGAATGTCAGAAGTGCTCCTACTAATAAAATAATAAATGGTTTCTATTAGGTATACTTTATTTCAAAAAGTAAAAGAAAACTTTGTCTATTTGCCAAAATTTAGGAACCTTTCTAGAAACTATTTTCCATGTTCTTGCTTAATCTCAGACCAATTGAGAAGGTGAATATAGCAAGAAAGTCTTGGCTCTCCTATGTTCTGAAACTAGATTTGTATATCTGTTCATCTTTCACTAGTGTGGATTATCAAAGACTAATTGCTGGCAGTTAATCAGTTGGAGGCTGTGCCTTGACCAAGTCTTAACATTCATTCATGCAGTTCATACCTCAGATCCTCCCTAGGATAATTCCCTAAAGGATGTCAAGAGGGTGCAGGGAACAGACCCTACCAGAGTTGATATGAACTTGCTCAGGCTGCCCTACAATTTATTTTCTTTCCTATAAATGTGGCTCTTGATAGTAATTTACTCTTATTTCATTTATAAAGGAGCAGGCATGTTTTACTGTGTGCATGAGCATATGTTTGTGGAACTGAAATAAAAATTAAAAATAGGTGCATTTTCCCGGAGAACTTTCACACCTACTTATTATGCGTGAAAGGTTGGAGATTAATCATTTGTCTCCCTCTTAAATCACTCTAGAGCTTTGAACCGATTGACAAATTAGTCCTGAGGAGCAGATAGATAGAGATCAATGTATGGATTTCATCAAGAATAAAACTAATTAGAGACTGAGACTTGGACCAGTGGACAATGTGCTTCTGAATCACTGCTCTCCCCCACCTTCACCCTCGCTATCTTTGGCAGAACTGCTTCCTGCAGAGTCACTGGAAAAGTCAGAGGCTGAGCAATGTGAGTTCTTTCCTTTGCCCAACCAGACAAATGAAGACCAGTTATAGTTTATAAGAGGCAGAGTACTCTCCTGGACAGTGGAATAGAAGTTCTTTCCCATCCATGAGGAACGTAAGATCCTACCCCTACTTCCCCCAATTTAGGACTAGTCCATCTCAGGACACCAAGGCAACACAGTAATGACATTGTCATTTGAGTGGATCTGATTACACTTCTTTGACATTTCTTACTTCCTTTTTGATTTTTTAGTCATTTTACTTTAACCTTTCTGTCACCTGTCAAGTGTGACTCTTGTAAGGAACATTTCTTTTTAACCATGTCTGACAATATTTTCACTTAATTGTGATAGTCCGTTTACTGTCAGTGAAGTCACTGATATACTGGGTTTTGATCTACCATCTTTCCGTTTTTTATTTGTTTCACATGTATTATGTCCCTTATTCACATCTTTCTCGTCTTATTTGGATTAATTAATTGAGGTTATATTTGTCATTATTATTTCATTATTCCTCTCAATTAGCGTGTAAGGCTTACATTATTTAACTGTTGTTTTTAAGGGTTAGCCTTAAACACTGCAACTTGTATCCTTGGCATATTTTGTCCTAATATAAAATAGTACTTTTACCACTTTGTAGATAATTCTAGGAAATTGTAATACTTAACTCCATTTGCACCTCTCCTGTATTTTGTTTACTGTAGTCATGATTTTTTTGTTGTTGTTGTTTTGTTTTGTTTTTTGCGGTACGCGGGCTTCTCGCTGTTGTGACCTCTCCCATTGCAGAGCACAGGCTCCGGACTCGCAGGCTCAGTGGCCATGGCTCACGGGCCCAGCTGCTCCACGGCATGTGGGATCTTCCTGGACTGGGGCACGAACCCGTGTCCCCTGCATCGGCAGGCGGACTCTCAATCACTGTGCCACCAGGGAAGCCCTGTAGTCATGATTTTAATCTCACATATATTTTATTTCATTTTTGAGACATTATTATCATTTTTGTAGTCAATGTTCAGTTATATTCATACACATGTTAGCCTTTTATTTTTGCTTTTTATTTTTTCCTACCTTTTCATGTTTCTGCCTAGAGTCATTTGGCTTCTGCCTGAAGAGATCCTAAAGTAATTGTTTGGGTATATTGGCTGGTGACAAATTATATCAGATTTTTATTCATCTAGAATCACCTTTATTTTGCCATCATTCTACGTACTGTTTCTTGAGAAAGATTACTAACTTAGCAATTTTTTCCAGCACGTTAAAATGCCATGCAATTGTTTTCTGGATTTCATTGTTTTTGTTGAGAAATCAGGTCTTCTTTTTTTTTTTTAAAAATATACACCTTTGTCTGGTTTTGGTACCAGGGCGATGGTGGCCTCGTAAAATGAGCTTGGAAGTGTTCCTTCCTCTGCAATTTTTTAGAAGAGTTTGAGAAGGATGGATGTTACCTCTTCTCTAAATGTTTGGTAGAATTCGCCTGTGAAGCCATCTGGTCCTGGACTTTTGTTTGTTGGAAGATTTTTAATTGCAGCTTCAATTTCGTTACTTGTGATTGGTTTGTTTATATTTTCTATTTCTTCCTGGTTCAGTCTTGGAAGGCTGCACCTTTCTAAGAATTTGTCCATTTCTTCCAGGTTGTCCATTTTATTGGTATAGTTGCTTATAGTAGTCTCTTAATGATCATTTGTATTTCTGTGGTATCAGTTGTAATTTCTCCTTTTTCATTTCTAATTTTATTGATTTGAATCCTCTCCCTTTTTTCTTGATGAGTCTAGCTAAAGGTTTATCAGTTTTCTTTACCTTCTCAAAGAACTAGCTTTTAGTTTCATCGATCTCTGCTATTGTTTTCTTCATTTCTATATCATTTATTTCTTCTCTGATTACCCTGTTACAAAAACCAGACAAAGATATCACAAAAAAAAATTACAGACCAATATCACTGATGAACATAGACTAAAAAGTCCTCAACAAAATACTAGCAAACAGAATCCAACAACACATTAAAAGGATCATACACCATGATCAAGTGGCATTTAACCCAGGGATGCAAGGATTCTTCAATATACACAAACCAATCAATGTGATACACCATATTAACAAATTAAAGAATAAAAACCATATGATCATCTCAATAGATGCAGAAAAAGCTTTTGACAAAATCAACACCCATTTATGATAAAAACTCTCCAGAAAGTGGGCATAGAGGGAACCTACCTCAACATAGTAAATGCCATAATTGAAGGACCCACATCATTCTCAATGGTGGAAAACTGAAAGCATGTCCTCTAATATCAGGAAAAGACAAGGATGTCCACTCTCGCTGCTGTTATTCAACATAGTTTTGGAAGTCCTAGCCATGGCAGTCAGAGAAGAAAAAGAGATAAAAGGAATCCAAATTGGAAAAGAAGAAGTAAAACTGTCACTGTTTGACAGTATCACTGACATGATACTACTACCCATAGAAAATGCTAAAGATGCCAACAGAAAACTACTAGAGCTAATCAATGAATCTGGTAAAGTTGCAGGATACTAAATTAGTGCACAGAAATCCCTTGCATTCCTATACAGTAACAATGAAAGATAAGAAAGAAAAATTAGGGCTTCCCTGGTGGCGCAGTGGTTGAGAGTCCACCTGCCGATGCAGGGGACACAGGTTTGTGCCCCAGTCTGGGAGGATCCCACATGCCGTGGAGTGGCTGGGCCCGTGAGCCATGCTGCTGAGCCTGTGCCCAGAGCCTGTGCTCCACAACGGGAGAGGCCACAACAGTGAGAGGCCTGCGTACCGCAAAAAAAAAAAAAAAAAAAAAAAAAATTTGAAGTATAGTTGACTTACGATATTTTGTTAGTTTCAGGAGCAAAAAGTTTTTATTTTTGCTTAAGAAATTTTCAGCTGGCTTTCCTGTCACTTATTATAAGAACAACATGAATAAAATCCTAAATGTAACAGCAAAAAAAAAGGCAGTATGGTACCAGTATAAAAACAGAAATATAGGTCAATGGAACAGGATAGAAAGCCCAGAGATAAACCCACACACATATGATCACCTAATCTATGACAAAGGCAAGAATATACAATGAAGAAAAGACAGCCTCTTCAATAAGTGGTGCTGGGAAAACTGGACAGCTACATGTAAAAGAATGAAGTTTGAAAAATCCCTACACAAAAACCATACACAAAAATAAACTCAAAATGGATTAAAGACCTAAATGTAAGACCGGACACTATAAAACTCTTAGAGGAAAATATAAGAAGAACACTCTTTGACATAAATCACAGCAAGATCTTTTTTGACCCATCTCCTAGAGTAATGAAAATAAAAACAAAAATAAACAAATGGGACCTAATTAAACTTAAAAGCTTTTGGACAGCAAAGGAAGCCATAAACAAGATGAAAAGACAACCCTCAGAATGGGGGAAAATATTTGCAAATGAAGCAACTGACAAGGGATTAATCTCCAAAATATACAAGCAACTCATGCAGCTCAATATCAAAAAAATAAACAACCCAATCCAAAAATGGGCAGAAGACCTAAATAGATATTTCACCAAAGTAAACATACAGATGGCCAAGAGGCACCTGAAAAGATGCTCAACATCAGTAATCGTTAGAGAAATGCAGATCAAAACTACAGTGAGGTATCACCTCACACAGGTCAGAATGGCCATCATCAAAAAATCTACAAACAATAAATGCTGGAGAGAGTGTGGAGAAAAGGGAACCCTCTTGCACTGTTGGTGGGAATGTAAATTGATACAGCCCTGTGGAGAACAGTATCGAGGGTCTCTAAACAACTAAAAATAGAACTATCATATGACCCAGCAATCCCACTACTGGGCATATACCCTGAGAAAACCATAGTTTGAAAAGACACATGCACCACAGTGTTCATTGCAGCACTATTTACAATAGCCGGGACATGGAAGCAACCTAAATGTCCATTGACAGATGATGGATATAGAAGTTGTGGTACATATGTACAACAGAATATTACTCAGCCATAAAAAGGAATGAAATTGGGTCATTTGTAGAGATGAGGATGGACCTAGAGACTGTCATAAGGAATGAAGTAAGTCAGAAAGAGAAAAACAAATATCGTATATTAACACATATATGTGCAATCTAGAAAAATGGTACAGGTGAACCTATTTGCAGGGCAGGAGCAGAGATGCAGATGTAGAGAATGAATGTGTGGACATTGTGGGAGTAATGGGGGGTGGGATGAATTGGGAATTTGGGACTGACTTATATACACTACCATGTGTAAAACAGATACCTAGTGGGAACCTGCTATATAGCGCAGAGAGCTCAGCTTGGTGCTCTCTGGTGACCTAGATGGGTGGGATGGAGCGGGTGGGAGGGAGGTCCAAGAGGGAGGGGATATATGTATACGTATAGCTGATTAACTTCATTGTACGGCAGAAACTAACACAACATTGTGAAGCAACTATACCCCAATAAAAAAGTATATGCAATGACATGTATCTACCATTATAGTAACTTACAGAATAGTTTCACTGCCCTCCACATGCTTTGTGCTCTACCTGTTCATCCCTACCTCTCCCCTAGCTCCTGGCAACCACTTACCTTTTTACTGTCTCCATAGTTTTGCCTTTTCCAGAATGTCATATAGTGAGAATCATATAATATGTAGCCTTTTCATATTGGCTTCTTCCTTAGAAATATGATTCCTCCATGTCTTTTCATGGCATGATAGCTCATTTATTTTCAGTTCTGTATAATATTCTATTGTTGGATGTACCACAATTCATTTATTCATTTACTCACTGAAATATATCTCGGTTGCTTCCAAGTTTTGGCAATTATGAGTAAAACTTCTTTCTATAAACATCTGTGTGTAGGTTTTTGTGTGGACATAAGTTTTCAAATACTTTAGATAAACACCATGTAGCAAAATTCTCTTTTTTTTTCCAAGTTAAAAACAAGTTTTCATTTTCTTAAATAATCCTCATATGTACCATTCCATGCTGTGGAAAAAACATACAGTCTGGACACAATATCAAGATTTCAGAACACTGGCACAAATACTTACATCTGTGTTTTATGAAAAATTTTCTTTTTAAAGAAATTCATATCTGTGTGTGTGTGTGTGGTGTGTGTGTGTAATATTTTATCTTAGTCATGGGAAGTCAGCCGTTTTACAATCAAAACAGCAACAACAACAGCAACGACAAAACACCTTTCTGTGTTTTTTTTATACTTCTTGAATTCTTAATTTGTGAGAGAAATTTTCAGCTATTGCTTCTTCCCTATTCTCTGTCAATATTCCTTACTGGGACTCAATTTAAATGTGGTTTAGTCCCAAATGTTTGTTACATTTTCCACACCTTCCTCTTTCCAACCCTTATCCTGCTTATTTTCTACTGATCTATTTGCCACATCACTAACATTTTCTTCTGCTGTGTCAAATCTGCATTTAAACCCATCTATTTAGTTACTTTCAATTACAGACTTCTATGTTCCTTTTAGCTATTCCATTTAATTAATATAGTTAATTTTTTTTAAAGATTATGGTTAGTGGAATTTCTGTCTTGTCATTTATTCTTTGGAACGTACGTATTACTGTTTTTTTTTTTTAAGAACTATGTTTTCTAAACCCAATACCTGGGTCCCTTGTAAGTCTGCTTCTATTTTTACTTTTCTGTTCTTTTTTTGGTGATATGAATGACAAATTTTATTTGAATATCTAACATGGTATATAGAAAACTATTTAGTCTTTACATCTGTAATAGCTCTCAAGAGAGTTTATTCTACCTTTTAATAGACAGGTTGAGTGGATGAAAAGCACCTTACATTTAGTGAGAGACTGAGCTGACTTGTGAGTTGGGTTAAATTGTTTTTAAGGCTTGATCCATTTCTATTTCCTCTAATTCATTGTCTTTGGCTCACTGTCTTCATGCCAAAATCATAGAGTTACAGAATCTTGGATATGGGAAGTACCTTAGAGATCATTAACCAAGTGCTTTCATTTTTACTGTAGAAGGAATGCAACAAGAATGTGTATTACTTGGCAAGATTTTGCACAGGTACTAAGTAGAAATTCCAAAACTGGAGCCCTTATACCTTGCACCTCAATTTGCTGTTCTTATTTCTACTGAAGTAGTCAATATTGTGCTCTGCTGGTGCACTAGTCAAGATCTTCTAACATAATTCAGAAATCACCTCCTCTTAACTTAGGCTGATAGACACACTTTGCTGGAGTTTTATATGCTAGCTTGTAGCATTGCTGGAAGTCTGGAGAGCAAGGCTCAGAAAATGCTCAGGGTCTAAGATAGGCAACAGAATATGGACCGTATCATCTGCAGGAGCAGTCTGCTTAAGGGTGCCTCCAACAATGGTCCTCCTGCATCCTGCCAGATGCTGGCACAGTGGACAAACCTGGAATTATTCATTTGTCTTTGCCTTGCTCACTCACAATTCAGACTTCTGGGGAAAATCACCTTTTTAGCCAGGCTTTGATTGCATGACATTTCCATAGCAGTCCAGGGTACAGAGTAAAGAGTTACACGGTCACATTTAAAAAAAAATATATATATATATATATGAATCATTAGCGTGGTGTACAGAGATCTTTCAGTGAAGAGACTTGGTTTTTCATTTAGAACCCAAAGTGTTCAAACATTTAGACAAATAATAGGAACACTGTCTTTCTTTTCTTACCTGTAAAATAGTGATAGTAATCCTTGCCTTTTTGTAGCTCACAGAGACATTACAAAGATCTTAAACGTCATGCAAAGTAAATGGGATAAACATAATTTTGGATATAAACTATCACAAGATAATAGCTATATTACTAAAATGAATAAAGACATCATAAGCTTCCTTTTTTTTCCGTATAGCTGTCTTACCTATAAACTAAAAGTGAACTCTTTGGCAAAATCAGGAAAGCTTTCATGAAAATTGGAGTAATAGGTTTAAGCAACCATAAGTTGATTTTTAAATATTTTCAGTACATGCAAAAACCATAATGTATGGTTAAACTGAACATTATTTGTAGCCGAACGAGGTCCATATTTTTAGTTTCATTCAGAGCCCAGTGTCCAAAATCATTTTCATTATTAAGGAGGCAGTATATCTGGATTTCACTTTTCTCTATCAGTTACTAGCAAGACATTTTAGTTTTTAGGCCAACATTCTTAAATCCTCGGTATGTCGTCCATTATAAATATGTCCACGTGACCAGTTACACAGCAGAGTAGATCTCTGTGGCAATGGAATATATATGAGACTGTTCATCCGGTAGACAGTCACAGCAAAGAAGTCAATAAGAAATTGAGTATTAGACTGAAGTCTTTTTTTCTCCATCAGGTGTTTGTTCTCTGTCAAGATTAAGACTCATCAGCATTGTTATGAAATAAAATTGCAGTACCATTACTATAAATTGCTTGATAGTTACTTTTCAGATTCTTTGATAGAAACCTATCTAAACAAAACATTCACATAAGTAAACACTAACACATACAGTTCTATTCTGGGTCAAAGTTTTCCTCTGTATTTAATCAACCTATTATGACCATTGAAATGATAATATATCTATCTCCTAAAAGTATATTAGTGTAATAAAATAGGTGATTTTAGGATGAACATTTATTTTAAATCAGCGACTCCAAAAGTAACAGTTTAATTTATAAATTCTGCAAGAAAAGTTGTACTACATTCCAAGATGTTAATTTGAATATTGTGATAGTTAATTTTATATTTCAAGTTTACTGGATCACAGGATGCCCAGTTATTGGTTTAAACAGTCTTTCTGTGTGTATCTGTGAGGATGTTTCTAGAAGAGATTAGCATTTGAATCAACAGAGTGAGCAAAGTGGATTGCCCTCTCCAATGTGGGAAAGCATCAATCCATTGAGAGCCTGAATAGAAGAAAAGGATGGAGGAAGGGAGAATTTGCCCTTTCTCTGCCTGACTACTTGAGCTGGGACCTTGATCTTCTTCCCTCAGCATTCCTGGTTCTCAGGCCTTCAGACTTTATCTGGAATCTACACCATCTGCTCTCTGGCTCTCAGACCTTCCTTCAGACTATACTACTGGCCTTAGCTTGTAGACACGTGACTTCTCAGGTTCCATAATTATATGAGCCAGTCCTTTATACTAAATATCTTTATATGAATCCTTATATCCTATTGCTTCTGTTTCTCTGGAGGACCCTGTAGCCTATAGCTGTAGTAGGAAGTCATAAATGATAAACAGAACAAGTGGCCAAATTTTCTCCTTTTAACCATATCTTCTAATATTATGTTACACAAAATAGAAATAATTTAATGATAATTTACTGACTTTCATAGGCAATGAAAGTTTAGAAAGTTTTTCTGTGAAAAAAATTTCAAGAACAAACTGAAAGCTGTCACCTCAAAATTATCCTAAAATGATAAACAAATATGCTTTTCTCTTTGCATAGTGAGTCATTAAAGTGACAGTGATATAATAAAATCCATATCATATTAATAATTCTTGTTTAATATTTGACATTATGCCAGCAGACTAATATATTTATGTTTACTAAAATGTCTTAAAAATTTCTACTGCATTTCCTGAACATGTATAAAATCATTGATATATTTTCTTATAATCAAAATTTGGCAAAAATATCAAAATTTGATTTTATTTAAAAAATCAATATAAAACTGAATTATTGGAAAACCTGGTTGAAAATGAAAGCATGTTTTTGGAAGTGTGGAGGTTGCTTCATTTTAATGTTTGGTGGTAATATAATGACACATCTGGTATATAGTGTATATGCCAGAATACATAGCATAAAATGTAGATCCAGAGTTTAGAGGTTAGAAATATACTCACAAAACAACAAAAACCAAAGATATAAACTGAAGGCATTATTACAATTAATGTCCTGATTAAGCACACATAAGCAAAGAATTTGTCTTCTAAGCCTTATTGCATCAAATTGACCAGGTCCTACACTTGTCTGGTCATTTGAAGCTACACTTATACTTTTTAAGTATGCAAAACCAGTTTGAGGAAAACAATTGTAAAACTTATGCAAAATTCAAAGGTTTAAGTTATTTAGGTAGATGGGTAATTCAAAAATCCTTATCTGAAAATGCTAACTTTGTATTCAAGGCTGAATGGAATTTACACTCTTCATGAAAAGAGTTAACTGAACTTTAAGATGAAAAGCCACGAAAGTCTGATATATATCCATGATACTATACATAGAACACCAAGAAAACCTCTTCTTCCATCAGATATTAAATGACTTTATGAATAAACATAATTGAGAATTTTCTAGAGAGCTTTGGACTGAAAATGGTCACTCTATATCACTGAGTCAGTTCAGGCAATATTAGAAAGTATTTTTGGCCACACCTGTCTAACTGCAGATCATAACCTCCTCAGCGAGAGAGCCTATCTTAGTCGCTGCCTTTAATCCTTACTTTTGTGCATAGTGCAATATTTGGGGGTTATGTTCTAAGCCTTCTCTGAAACATCATACATTTATGAGATAAGGAGGCTTTAATATGGTCTCATGAAATTTTCCTGGTCAATGTTTCTATGTCTAAAGTGGGTAATAAGGTTGCGCTGAGTTTTCCTGGGGGCACTAATTGTGCAAATTGTTGCCTAGGATTACATTCTGGGTTTCAGTGATCCTCAGAAAAGGGAGCATTATGAAAGCAACTTGCCTGGAGATCAAGCAGTACATGTGCAGGATTTAGTGAATCATGGTTGATCAGTAGAGAATCAGCCTTACATTTTAAGGGCATTCCTATCTTTATACTTTTTAACTTAATAGCTGGTGAAAAATTGGAATTTGCAAACCCTTCAGAAAAACAAAGATGACATTTTTTTTTGTTGTTCTGGTGTCTGAGTTTTGTATGTAGGGAATGTTCATGGGTGGGTAAGAAAATAATATAATTCTGAAGTTATTCTCGTGGTAGGGTTATAACAATCTGGGAACTGTGAGTTGTGAAGATACTCATAAGAGATGGTGTGATTCACAGCATTGGAAATAAATATTCAAAGTGCAGCGTTTTTTTGTGGGGTGTGTGAAGCACAAATTTGAAATTTTCCTATCATGTTTTTATTTGAGGTATGAGAATGCATAATCACAAATACATGAAATGTAATCATTGCATCACTTCGCTATAACAGAATTAGCAACATATGTATGTTTTAAAACATCAATTTCTCAAGTTACATATTTATTATACCAAAATTCTGAGAAATAAACTTGAATATAATTGACTAGCAGTTGGGGTCAGACTCTACCAGGCTGCAGTCTGGCATGGGTGCAAGAACCTGAGATTCAGAGATTAAGTTAAATTTCTAGCTCTGTTATTTATTAGCTTTGTTTTGGAGAAACCCCTTAGCCAATGTGAACTTTGGTTTTGTCTTTTGTCCAGGGGAGATAACTTTCTACATCTTGGGGCTAATAAAATATCATGGAAATTGACATACATAAGAACATCATATAATTTTTACTTACACAACCATGAAAAATGAACCTTGAAATACACCATAGTTATATGGATATCAGCACTGTTCAGCTGTCTTGATTCAGTCATCAGTAGAATTAAAATTTACTTAAAATCCATTGTTAACCTCCTGAAATCTTCTGATTACCAGCACTGGTGATTTTGGTTTTTTGAGTCTTGGGAATATTCTTATTCAGTTCAATTAAACACATTTATTGAGCACTTTTTAAGTATAAAGACTGAACTGAATATGGGAAGAGAAGGAGCAGGAAAGAGAGAGTGAGAGGACGAGGAGAGAGAAAGGTTTCCTGGAGTAAAGATATCTGGAGATACACAACCCAAACTGATAATTTCAATAAAATAATAAGGATAATATGATAATAGTACCAGTTTCTATTTATCGTGTACTTTGGGCAAGGAAAAGACCTAACTGTACTTTATTTTGACTACAACACTGTTTCCTCACAGTAAATCTATGCTGAAGATACAAATATCTTCACATTCTTTAAGAAGAAAACTAAAGCACAGGTATGATTAGTTAGATTGTTAAATATTGCACAGCTAGCCTGATTAATTAAATTGTGATGGGTTGCACAGCTAGTAAGCATAAAATCTTGATGCAATCTCCAGTGTAACGGGCTCTTTCAGTAATTTTGGTTTGAAAGTTCATAAGTCAGGGTTTCATATTTGTTTTTCTCTTTCTGACTTACTTCACTCTGTATGACAGTCTCTAGATCCATCCACATCTCTAAAACAAATATCGTATATTGATGCATATATGTGGAACCTAGAAAAATGGTACAGGTGAACTGGTTTGCAGGGCAGAAGTTGAGACACAGATGTAGAGAACAAACATATGGACGCCAAGGGGGGAAAGCAGCGGGGGGATGGGGGGGATGTGATGAATTGGGTGATTGGGATTGACATGTATACACTGATGTGCATAAAATTGATGACTAATAAGAACCTGCTGTATAAAAAAATAAATAAAATTAAGTTCAAGAAAAAAAAAGAAAAGTCGGTTTCAAAACCAAGGTTTCAAAACCAAGTCGGAGAAGATTTGTGAAGGAGTTGATATTCAAATCTGACTCTTAAAGAAAAGAAACACAAAGTAGGCAAATGTGTAAAAGTGGGGTTTTAAGTTTGAAAAGTATGTGAGCTGAGGCACCAACTGAAACACAAATAACCTTATGTATGCAAAAAACTCAAGATGCTTGGTGCTGATGCTGATGAAGTGGAAAGGCTTTAGGGGTAAAAAGGATTGTGAATGCCAGTTTATGAAGGCGGGGCATACCCTGTTTGGAAACTCTGGGTTTAGCTCAAGGACAGTGATAAGTTTAAAGGAATTTTATGTGAGAAAAGAGACAGTTGAATTTTGAATATTTATTGCTCTTTGACTATTTTAGGGAGGATGAATTCAAAGATGATGAGATTAGTGTTAGGGGGACCAATTAGAAGGATTTTGAAATTATCCAGTGGATTGTAGCTAAAACAGTGAGAGTAGAAATGGAAAGAAGGAAATGAATTTGAGTAATAGAAAGTCAAATCAGCCGGTTTGGGTGATTGTGTTGGGGAGCAGGGTGCAGCCTGGGAGGGGAAAGTTCTGTGATAACTCCCAGTATCATACTTAACATTACTGAGAGTAGTGCCCTCAAAAAAGGCAGGAAGTACAGTGAAGATAATGAGCTTATGGGGCCCATAAACCACTAAAGAGACTTGTTTCACAGGTGTTTAGATGTAACAATCTGAAGCTAGAGGAGTCATCTAAGCAGAGATTTGGGAGTCATTGGCATACACATACATAGTCATTAAAACCATGATAGTGGATGAAGGCACTCACGGGCAATTTGGGATAATGAAACTGAGAAACCCCTTCTTTCCAAGGATGGTGGCATCAAAGTAACTTGAATACCAAAGAATTCAGTACACTTGAACCTTTCCTCCTTCCTGCACCCAAGACTAATGAAGCCTTAAACCTGGTGCATTGTCAAAGGGGACCCTGGCCAACAGCTACTTAGGAATCACCTGGGCCACTTGTTGAAAATGGTAACTTCTTTGTCCTGCCCAGACATAATTAAAGTCCTCTGAAGGTAGAACCCAGAAACACACATTTTCAAACAGTTCTCCAGCTGATTTGGTTCATTTCAAACCTAAGAAAGAGCAACTTTAGTGGTGCTTCCAAAATAAGATTGAGCATACAAATCACCTGGGCATTATGTTGAAAAGTAGATTCAAATTCTGTCTGGGATGAAGCCTGATGGGCTTTATTTTTAGTAAGATTCTCAGGATGCTGCTGCTCCTCCAGACACACACTGAGAAGAAAGGCCTTGGAGCACATAAGGCCCTCTCAAATCAGAGCTTATCAGGTGTAAATAATCACTATATTTTGGTTATTTTTATTATTATTAGTTTATTATTGGTACTGTTATTATCTAAAAGTAGATTATAGTTTCTGCTCCATTGATTTATTTTGGAATGCCATTCTTATTCTTTTGAGTCAATTTCCAATTTGGAGCCACAATTTAAAAGAGAAATCTCATTAATAGTACTGGCTTGAGAAATGTAATCACTTTTACTTAATGCTTTTAAAAAGAACTCTTCAAAACTCAAAATGAGTACCCAAGGAGGGGAGGCAATAGGCTATTTTACAAGCGTATTTGATGACGAGACCTTTCTGTCCAGAATGCTTATTAAGATCTCAAGGGAACACAGTTTGGGAACATTGCCTGAAGCCACACAGGAGTTGACTTGAGAATTATTTTTGCATGTCATTTTCAGTTTGCTGTAATATATCTATACTTAGGCTATCGAAAAGCAAACTCTTCCCAGTGTTGTGCATCTACCTATGAGCAAGGCTGCCTGGTTTCAAATCCTAACTTCACGTCTAGTTTGGATGTGCTTCAGCGAGTTGCCTAGCTCTTCTGAATTTCACTTTACTCATGTGAAAATGGCATAATAATAGTTCGTATCTCAAAGTAATAAAACACTCAGCATGTTGCCTAGTATATAGTAAGCATTCAATAACTTCTACCTTATAGCTGTTGTGAATTTAGTCCTTCTTAATTAACTATTTTTTTACACATGGAGTTCAAAGTTTATGTTTTCAGTTATATATATGGTATAGTTATTACCTAAGTATTATATTGGGCCTTCTTATAATTAGAAAAGAAATATAAAAAAACAAGTGAAAAAATGTGACACCTCTTACAGAACCCTTCTTGAGTATATAGTACTAGGATTTGACCCAACTGCCTCTTCCTTCCATATCACATGGTATTTTGAGCTCTAAGCACTTATATAGGTTCTCAACTCTACTAATTTTGTTTTTACTTCCCTACATTCATTTGTTCTTGCTTGGTTATTGCTTATAACCAAGTTACTTTTTAAAATTTAACTTAAAGTGTATATCCTTTCAATTAATTTATGAACACCATGAATCCGAGAATAATGCCGCTTCAGTATTTACTCATAACTTAAAAGGTGATTAACAAAGGTAAATGATTAAGTACTTTTCCACGTAACAAAATAAACATCTAAACTTTGTAAAGGAAATTTTCATACAGAATTTATCTGAGAAGATGTTTTGCATAGCTCTACGTTTTCTGCTTTTTAGTGTATCAGATACAAAATGTATATGAATCATTGATTAAATTTGAGTCTGCTCTTAACCATTGTACTATAATAGGGAGAACCATGAGAATAAAATTACAGTGAGATATAATATGGCTTAGTTTAGGATTTCAGAAGTGAAGATGGATACAATTTGGATTTTTAAGTCCTTAAGGGTTTTTTTTTTTTTTTCTGATAAATTTAATATGAGATAAGGAGAAGAAATCCAGGATTTTTTTAGGTATTATACTTGACTAACTCAGTGGGCTTTCGTACCCCTTACTGAGATGGGAATGACAAGAGAAGAAGCATTTTGGGTTACAGGTGAATCAAGAATTGTTTCTGGTATTGTTAGTTTTGAGTTGCCTGTCAACATAAAGAAAAATGCACAGATGAGAGATGTTAGTTTAAGTTTTATTCAGGTCTTACTGAGGACTATAGCCTGGGAGACAGCCACTTAGTGTCTCTGAGTAAATTGCTCCACAGAGGTAAGGGAGAAGCCAGTTTATATATGATTTTTGGAGGCTAGGAAATCCACGTAGTCAAGCACACATCTTGGTAAAAGTTTACTGCTAATCACAAAGAACAGATATCTCAAGTTAATGCTCTTAGTGCTTTTCTATGTATTGGAAGATGCAGGAATCTGAGGTCATTGAAATTCTTCCTGATATATGCATGCAAAGCACAAAATGCCTCTTCCTGTTTTTTATACTGAATTCTTCTCAGGGTGTACTGTCAGTGGGCCACTGCAGTGAATTTCGACTTAACCCTTGTAGAATTGGTTGATGAACTAAACTCTTTGTTTTTTTCTTGTTCACATGCCGAATAAACACCCATATGGGTATGTCAAGTAAAATGACTGTGCTGGAGTCTGGAATTCTAGGCAAAGTTAGTGCTTGAAATTCAGCTTTTGGACACATTGGCATCTACTGACATTAAATGCCACATTTTGAACAGAGTCGCTTAAAGTGACCTGATTCATTGAAGATATTAGGGGTCCAATAACAAAGTCCTATGTGAATATTCTCCGAAAATAGAGGCTGAACAGCAGAAAGGAAACTGCAATGAATTGGGAAAAATCACAGTCAATAAAATGGGTAAAACAAATGAAAAACTGGAGAGTATGTTGCCACAAAGCTTAGACAGCAAAATGTGTCATGGAGGAGAATGTGGCATCATGTATCGAATGCTGCACAAACTCTAAATAAAGTGTGAACAGAAAGGCGACAACTGGATTTGACCATGTTCATGTAATTGGTGGTCTTGAGAAAAGTTGTTTCATTGGAATGTTTGAGAATAAGGTCTGTTCAGAGAGGTTTGCAGAGAAAATGTGAGGTGAAGGAGTGGAGATAACAGTAAAATACCTTTTTTTTTTTTCCCCAGGAAGGTTTACTGTGTTGTGTGCCAGACTCAGGCTATTGATAACCAATGTTGTGGCTGGATCGGCCCTTGTGGTTCTTATTATGATGGCAAGACACCCTTCAGCAATAACTATCAGGAAGCCATGGAAAAACAAGGTTTATTACTTACAGATCCTGGAAATTACATGGGACACTTGGGGCCACACAGTGAGATGGGGGAGAGAGAGTTGGGGAGGGAGATTGGGGGAAGGGGGGATAACACAAACAAGAGTGTTGGCCTGGAGTTCTGCATTTATTGGGGTTGAGGGTTCCCAGGCTCACTGTTTGTTGGTGAATTTAAAATATAAGAGGGGAATTTAAAGCATGGGAAGAGAAAAACAACAACAACAAGTGGACCAAAGGGTCTGTTATGGAAACCAACCAAGATCTCTAGAATAAAGGAGGCTGGTGGGGTAGGCAGCCTGGCTCTTTGTCTGCAGTGTATTTATTGGAGATTGCCATCTTTGAAGTGGATGCCTCAACCATGAAAATCAGGCACTTGCATTACAAAAATGAAAAACCAACTGCACTAAGCTTGCGCTAAACACTGTGAATGGCAGTTAGTATGGTTAACCAGGTAAAGTACAGGATAACAAGTTTAAATTTGAATTTCAAATAAACAACTTTTTTAGAATAATTATGGGGCATACTGACTCAAGTATTTATTGTCTGTTAATTATTTATATATTGAGTATGTCCCATACTTATTGCTCTATTTCTGTTTGCTAAATCTGTCAACCTTAAGTTAAAGATGACGTTGTTTTTTCAAGGTTGGAAATAATAAAATGTGTATTGTAATTAGAAGGTCCTATAGAAAGAGAGAATGATGAAAAAGCAGATATAATTATAGAAGTTGGATCTTCTAGATACTCAGTTAGATTGAATGAAGCCCAGAACATAAGAGGTGAGTTGGTTTTGAGAAGAAATGGGGCATTTCCCACATAGTAACCCAAAGTAAAACCAAATATGGGGCCAGGTGCAGAAAGACAAGTAGTTTGGGTGGTGAGAAGATAAAGAGCCTATCTAAATACATTATTTTTAATTGAAATATTATGACCAAGTTCATAATAACATTGTCTAAGATAAAACATCCATGAAGTCAACAGTGTGTTATGTTAGTTTATATAAATGAAACATTAAAATAAATGTATATGTGATTTAATTGGTATTATAAGATAATGGTTATTTGGCTCATTGGCTGGGTACAGCCTGCCAGTACAATGGGACTGAAAGACACTACACCTTGTAAGTCAAACTCTTTAAAGTCTTGCCAATGTTTAAGGGATTCGTTTCACTGATGTTTTTCATATTGTTTCATTAGTCAGATTTAAATTGTACATAAATACTTAAGAATTTTATAA
This sequence comes from Aethalodelphis obliquidens, assembly GCF_003676395.1. Lineage (NCBI taxonomy): Eukaryota > Metazoa > Chordata > Mammalia > Artiodactyla > Delphinidae > Aethalodelphis > Aethalodelphis obliquidens. Next base: position 22,257,292 of record NW_020837950.1, on the reverse strand, counting down.
TTACACATTTATTTTAATGCATTTTAATCATGCATATCAGCATAACATTGGTTACTTCATGAATAATAAACATATTATTCATATATATTCTAATAGCCATGATTATTCATGGATATAATAATGAGGTATTCATAGGCATCAATAAAATCACCAGCTAGAGTTTTTTATATTATATATTTATAGGTAAAACAATATGGTAACTATCACAGGTTAAACAGGTCCACTTAAGTGTTCAGAGGCTAAAGAAGAGAGGTTCTAGTAGTCTGTCTTCATTGAGTGGAAGCAAATATGTTTGCTTTGGCTAATTGTGGAGTTTACCTTGTTTTCCCACATGCCTATTACCTTCTTTTTAGATGAAATGAATTCTATTATAACTTGTATGATGTTAAACAGACCTGAGTTTGAAGGCTGACTCCAATTTTTTTTTGGTATAACTTTAGTGAAGTGATTTCTCTGAACTTCAGTTTTCCAGTCTGTAAAACAGGCATAAAAATATTTGTATAGGCTCAGTTTGAGGATTAAAGAGATAACAAAGAGCCAAGCAGAGTGGTACCTAAATTGACTTTCAGTATAATAACTTTAGTAATTACTAGTGAGAGCCTGCTAGTGGGCAGCTATTACATTAATAAGTAGTGTGTATATATATAAATTCAATCCTTGTACTAAGTTACTAGATTAGTTCTATATGGACAGAGACTGACCATTGGCACATAATAAATAAATAATATGTGGAATGAGTGATTGAAATGAACAAGACTGTGGAGCAGGTGTTGTAATTATACGAAACAGACAAGGAAACTAGGCACAGTGAGGGTAAGTTTAATCAGCCATAGAGTGATGAAGCAAAAATCTGACAACAGGGTTAGTTCACTCTAAAGTCCACAGAGTTCACCACCATGCTAATAGCTCCACAATTAATAGATTAATAGAAGTTACAGTTTTTTTAAAGAAAAAATACTTGAAGGTATCTATTAGGAGCATGCAGTAATTTACCTCTACTGAAACAATGAAAATGAGATAAACCTAGTTCTATGGAAATGCAAGCTTTCATGGTCCATGCCTGTACAGTGTCCTCATTTAAACCAGTGATGTTCTCTAAAAGGATCATCACAGTCTGGAAATATTTTTTGCGGGGTGTTTAGGTGGGAGGTGAAAGGCTGGGAAAGATTGGTGTTGATGAGCTGGAAGATCCTGTCCCCAATTTAGACAGTTATGAGGGAAAATTGAGGCTTTTTGTTCTTTATTCTTTGTGACATTTTTGAATTATACTAAAAATTGTACACTGTCCAGGAACAGTCAGAAAGTACATTTAGAGGTGCAGAAAGGGATGTTCAGTTAGTTTAGTTCTGAGTAACAAGAATAGAAGGAGCTTACTCTGGGAACCTTGTCTGTATTTCAGTTACCTGATTATCAAACTGCTTATAAATTGCGTGCAGATAGAGCTTGAAGTCTCAGGGCCATATTTCCACTTACTCAGTGACCCCCAAGTTCTTTTTTTTTTTGGTCCCAACTTTCCATGAGAACACGAGAGGCAGTGTGGTATAGGAACAAGCATATAAACTGAGAGGTTATAGAGATGGAGATGCAACAGTTATGATTTTTTTTATTGATAATAGGAAGGAAATTTTAAAGTACCTGAGAGTTTCTTGTTTTCAATACACATCCAATCACGAGGTGGAAGACTGGAGTTCATTTGTTTGGCTATCTACCTGTTGATCTATTTACCTGGGCATTAGAAGAGATATACTTAGAGTATACTAGAATTTGGCATTTATTTCTAAATATGTTTCATAAGCTCTTAAGAGAAATTGCAAGGGCAAAGTCATAGAGAAAAGACACTGTGATTACGTATAATTAATTGGTCATTGATCAGCAATGCCATTTCCCAGATACATCAGGTAGAATTATTTCTTTTATTTTTATAAGACATTATATGTCCTATAGATGCAACCCAATCGGGGAGATAGAAGGCATGCACTTCTGCACACGTACACATATTCACGTACAACCATTGTATATACACACAACAAGTTAAGAGGAGAAAATTAATGAGTTTGTTTAACCAATGGGTTATTTAGAAATCAGTGGGTTTCTAATTGACAGTTCAGTTATTTGGTTGAGTTTAACTAGTTGTCTTCAAAGTAAATACTTAAAGGTCAATCTCCTTTTTTTACCATGTTGATTTGTGTGTTGAGACAAAATTAGAGTGCAAAATTTGTCATCAAACTTGACTAAATCGGCTACTTGATTATTGTGCTCTGTGACTTTGGGTCATCTTTAATCTTCCTCACAATTAATGTACTTGAATATTGTAACCAAGTGATTAGTTAACATGGTCATTTTGTCAGGGTGAATGGGTCAATCAGTCAATCAAATAATGAATATTTACTGCTTGATTGACTTAAGCTTAACCCTGTGCATGAAATAGCATTATTTTATTTAAATTCTTCACACAGATCACCAGAGAAGAAAACAGGGGCCCTAAGATTTTGGTGTAACTTTTCCACCAGCTAACTGTGTGATATTGTTCTAGTCATTTGTCTTTGAATGTTCTCAGTTTTATGAATAAATATCGTCTGTGACAAGATAATCATAGTGTTTTTAATGTTCTAATATTCTAAGGGATTCTATACATGATAATCATAATTATGGAAAGGTGATAATAGCAAGTAATACATACTGAATGTTTATTATGTTCCAGTAGTATAAGTCTTTTACATGTATTGTAATATTTAATCTGCACAAAAATCTCAGGATGTAAGAATAGTTAGTTTTCTCATTTTATAGATAAGGAAACTGAATTTGAAAACCATTAATAGTTTAACAAATGTTCCCATGAGTGCTAGAATGGAGCAAAATCAATTTCTGCTCACACAAATTCTGTGATCCTCTCCCTCTGTTCTACAGCCACTCCTCACATGTACCATCCACTAATTTTCTCTTGTTCTAGGCATGAATAAAACATAGGTTACTGTCTCAAACCTCAGCAAGGAAAATAAGTCTACCATGACTCCGACCATGGGGATGGTGACTTTACAATCAGAATTAAAGAAGTGGAGAAACTCTCACATGTGAGGTAGGAATTGTGTCTGTGCCCGGCTTTTACCACATGGGCATTATTCAGAAAAGACAACTGCCTAGACAGTTGGTACAGGCTTGGAAAACTTTAGAAACCCAGACACAACCGCAGACATGAAATTCATTAAACCTAACTACTTTAACCAAGTGGTTTGACAGCAGCTCCTTCTTGAAACTCAGAATAATTAGGCAGAAGATGAGACTTCTTTATAAAGAAGGCTCTCTCTGCTGTTCACTGCTGACCTAGAATTTGAAAGCTGCTTCAACATGTATTGGCTCTTCAGAGCAAACTTGATTCCACTGATATATTCCCCCCCGCCCCCTTTGCACGGGGGAGATCAGCATAAAACCCAGCACTTTTGCTAATTCCCAATGGAGCACAGACACCTGGAAGAAAGAAATAGTTTTACCACCTACAGATTTCCATTGGTGAGCAGGGAAGAGAAAGAGAACCATTGAGACCAGGAGGAGGAAAAGATTAATAAGTGCTGCCGTCAACGCAGGAAAGATTTTTTAAAACAACAACAGTAAAAAGGGCCTCTAGGACAGCTGTGCAGTATTCTTTTCTTCTACTAAAAAGGAAAAACATGCCAAAACAGAGAAACAAAAGAGAACTGGAAAGAGAGAAACGAAGTAAGAGGTCAAGCTTGTGGAGTTGTTAAAAAAAGTATAAAAGCAAAAAAAGGAGAAAGTGAGAGGAGAAGCAAATTTAATTTATTTTTTCATGTATTATATATGTGCAGGTATTTGTGACTGGGGCCATGTGGGTATCATGTATCTGTGTAGAAAACAGCTCTGGTTATAAAAATAGATTATGCACATAGGAGTTTATGTACTCTTGGCATTTGTGTGTTACAGACTGTCAAGTACAGGTTCTCTAAATGACAGATTCCAAAGCAAGACTTTGAAAAGAAAACAGTAACAAGTAATTGATTTAGAAAAAAGAAACAAAGTTTGATCCTTTCTAACTACTCAGCACTATTGATCTATTATTTACATGTTCTTCCTTGGCAGGTATTAGTTTTCCCTTCAAAATACAATTGTTTGCTCTCTCTCTCTCTCCCTCTCTCTGTCTCTGTTGCAGTTTTAAAATTGAGGATCCCTAATTCTGTATATTTTTCTGGAGGATTCTACCATGTTAAAATGTCAGTCTAATTGTTATATTCATTTTCATATAAACACTGGAATGTGTTTTCCTTCTACACGTATTTTTTCCATTTTAAAGGATATTCTAAAATTGTTATTAGAGATTTTGTGAATACCTACCAGAATCTAGTTTTAAAAAAACACACACTCATATCAATATATTTAAAATGAAATAAGGATTCCATATTTAACCTAATATCACCAACCTCTTTTTCTTTATCTCTGTTGATGAAAATTAGGATGCCCCTCTCTGATGCCATTATAAAAATTAGAGAACTATGCTGCTTCAGGTTGTATACGCTCTAGTTTACACATTTTAGTTACTTGATAATATATTTCATTTATTAAGAAAAATATGAAATGCCTTAAATCATAGTCCCAGATGCTGCAAATCATGATCTTGGAAGGAAAAAAAATAAGCTGCCTGGAGCCTCAGAACAGGCTTTTCTTGCTAGTATGCCCACAGAAGCAATGCTACAGAGAGAAAAGTGACACTCCAGTGATTTAATTATTGTTCCACTCCTCATTACATATGTGGCTTAATATAGCATACAGAACAGCAGAGATGACAGTATAGGTAGTCATCTTCCTCCTGTTGAAACCTATAGCATACTCACACTCATAAATAAAGCTCTCAATTTATTGTTGTTGCTGCAGAAATGCCCACATTTTCCCTGGAAGGAGAAAGCGCTACTCAGATGCTATATTGCCAGTTTTACTAGCATGCGGTACACTGAGAGAATGCCCACACATTTCAGTGCTACTTTAAGTATTAGCATAATGAGTCATGTTATGTATGTCCTTACGAATTATCAGATAGCTCTAGAGTTGTATATTTGCAAAGGACATGAGATGTTATCAAATCTTTTCTATTTCTGCATTATTAAATAAAGGGGCTTGTGAGTATACCTCAGGAATGGATACTGGTTGCTAAGCACCCTTGTTTATAACCAGACTTCTCACATTGCTGCTTACAGCTTATTTCTTGACTTCTGATATTTGCAAATTATTTGCCAGTCTGTCCCGTCTTCCTCTGCTACATTCATCTTCCTAACAAAAAGTTTTTATACTACTACTACATTGTATAAAAAAAGAAACTGTATTCTTTTTCAATGCCTGTTAAATGAAGGATGAACTCTTTTGGGTCTGCTTGCCAACCATAGCTGACTATTTCTGGACCCTCTCTCACTGTCCTTGCACCATGACATGTATCACATTGCCCTTTATTCTCCTTTGTGGGCTCCATACATACTTCCCTCTGGTTTATGATGATTTTGCTGTTGCACTAGCATAGAATTTTCAACTGCTGTCTGCTTCCATCACTCTTTAAGTAAGCAAACCCAGCCTTTCAAGATTCTTCCAGAATACAACAGTATTTGTTTATTCTGTCTATTGATTTAGCCATCATTCATAGGCATCTATCATGTAACAGGTACAGCATTTACAGTGGTGAATCAGATGGATTCAGCAGTTGTTTCCATGAAATTACATGCTAGGAATATTTCCTCTCCCAGTAGCAATTTCTTCTTTTTTGTATTTTCTTTAGCACTGCAGTTACACTCCTATGACCCTTTCTTTCTAAAGTCCATTTTGCTTTTTACCTCATATGAGCATGTGTAACACACATATGCATATTTATATTAAATTTGTATTTATACTGTAATGCATCTTTTCCACTTATCTATTGCTATCTAAAAGACTATTCCAAAGCTAAGTGTCTTACAATTTCATTTTCTGTCTCATAATTCTGTGAAACAGGAATTTGGTTTAAACATGGCAATGATAGCTTATCTCTTTTCTGTGATGCCTGATGACTCAGCTGAGATGGCTCAAATGCCAAGGAGCTGGAAAATCCAGGGACTAGCCAAGCATCTTTCTCTATCTTTCTCCGCATAGTCTCTCCATGAGGAAGCTAGCTTGAGCTTCCTCATAGCGTGATGGACTCAGGGAAGTTGGAGTTCTTATACAGCTGTTCAGGACGCCAAAGATGAAACTTCCAAAAAGCCCAAGTAGAAACAGCAGCTTTCTAGAGACTGGGCATCAGAAGGCACTCATTCCATATTTTATTTTTGAGGCAAGTCAAGAAAGCTAGCCCAGATTTAGGATGAGTTTAGCATCCTGAAACATTAGTCAAGGATTCTGGTTGCCCATGTAAGGAGTTTGGAAGTTGCCACTCTGTCCTAAAAAGTAAACAGCTGTACAGAAACATATTTTCAAACTATAAAAAAAATCAAAGATACAGAAAAAATTCCTAAAAGAAGCCAGAAAAAAAATTGCCTTATTTATAGGGGAACAAAAATAAGAATTCTACTTCTCAGAAACCATGCAAACAAGAAGACAGTACAGTGAAATATTTAAAGTGTTGAGGAGAAAAGTCACCAACCTAGAATTCCTGCTAAATTACCCTTCAAAAGTGAAGAAGTAGACTTCCTCAGACAAACAAAAATTCAGGAAATTTGTTTCCAGTAGACCTGCCTTGAAAGAAATGTTAAATGAAGTTCTTTGGAGAGAAGGAAAATAAGGTAGGTCAGAAACTCAAACTTACACAAGTTAAGGAAGAGATACAAAGAAGGGATAAGTGAAAGTAAAATAAAAACTTATTCTCTTATTCTTAACTTATCTAACAGATGTTTGTTCAAAATAATGATAGCCGTAATATATTTGAGTATGCATGCTTAATAATATGCAGGGAAATGCAAATTAAAACAGTGGAGAAATCACTACACATCTATTAGAATGGCCAAAATCCAGAACACTGACAACACCAAATGCTGGTGAGGATGTGGAGCAACAGGAACTCTCATTCACTGCTGGTAGAAATGCAAAGGGTACAGCCACTTTGGAAGACAATTTTATGTTGGGCCAATGTAGATTCCTCAATCATAACAAATGAGCCACTCTAGTGGGAGATGTTGATAATAGGCAGCGCTACGTATGTGCAGGGACAAGGCATATATGGGAAATCTCTGTAACCCCACCACCCCAATTGTGCTGTATACCTTTACTTGCTCTAAAAAAAATGAAGTGTTAACAAAATCAATCCTCATCATCAAAAAATCTACAAACAATAAATGCTGGAGAGGGTGTGAAGAAAAGGGAACCCTCTCGCAGTGTTGGTGGGAATGTAAATTGATACAGCCACTATGGAGAACAGTATGGAAGTTCCTTAAAAAACTAAAAATAGAACTACCATTCGACCCAGCAATCCCACTACTGGGCATATACCCTGGGAAATCCATAATTCAAAAAGAGTCATGTTCCAAAATGTTCATTGCAGCTCTATTTACAATAGCCAGGACATGGAAGCAACCTAAGTGTCCATCAACAGATGAATGGATAAAGAAGATGTGGCACATATATACAATGGAATATTACTCAGCCATAAAAAGAAACAAAATTGAGTTATTTGTAGTGAGGTGGTTGGACCTAGAGTCTGTCATACAGAGTGAAGTAAGTCAGAAAGAGAAAAACAAATACCGTATGGTAAAACATATATATGGAATCTAAAAAAAAAAAAAAAAAAAGGTCATGAAGAACCTAGGGGCAAGACGGGAATAAAGACACAGACCTACTAGAGAATGGACTTGAGGATATGGGGAGGGGGAAGGGTAAACTGTGACAAAGTGAGAGAGTGGCATGGACATATATACACTACTAAATGTAAAATAGATAGCTAATGGGAAGCAGCTGCATAGCACAGGGAGATCAGCTTGGTACTTTGTGGCTACCTAGAGGGGTGGGATAGGGAGGGTGGGAGGGAGGGAGACGCAAGAGGGAGGAGATATGGGGACATATGTATATGTATAACTGACTCACTTTGTTATAAAGCAGAAACTAACACACCATTGTAAAGCAATTATACTCCAATAAAGATGTTAAAAAAATCATTCCTTTTATGTCTCATGATGTTATAAAATAGGAAGTTGGTCAGGGCATAGCGGTGATGATTTATCTCTCAAGGATAAGAGTACTAAAGCACTGTTAGCCATCCTTAAACTACCATAGTATATATTTTGTGTTTTCCAGTAGAAAAAAATATCTTTGAGTGCAGGGTCTGTCTGAACCATCTCTGTTTAACGTCAAGATGAATATTAAGATGGTAACTAACGTTAACTTCCACAGCAGAGTCCACAGTCCCAGTGGCTTAATATTACCAAGTTAAGTTTTCATTTACATTAAATTCCAGTGCTTATTATGAGCTCTCATTATATATATCATATATTGCTGCTCTCCTCTAAGTAGTGTCTCAAATGTGGACTGCTTCAGTCTTGTAGTTAGGCCACTGAGATCAAGCACATGGCCTACGTGTAACCACAACAGGGAAGCAGAGAGAGAGCGGATTGTATGGGGTTTTATGGGGCACATCTGGACGTAGCTTACCTCGCTTTTACCCGCATCCCATTGGCCAAATTTAGGTACATGTCTCCATCTCAGTGAATAGGAGACTAGAAGACATCAAGGAGCACTCAAATATTTGAACTAGCAGTTTTTGTCATAGACCTTTGTTTTGCTATATATACACATAACTTTGTTTCTTTATATAGGTATTGTGTCTAATATAATATCAAGAATGTCTGGGTGATCTATAATCCTTTCCATTAGCATAATCTGCTTGTGAAAATTTGTGGGCATTATCCCACTCCTACCCCCAAGGGTAATCACTGTGCTGACTTATAATACTATAGATTAGTATTGCTCAATTTTAAAATTTACTTAAATGGAATCCAACTGTATATATCCTCTTGTGTCTGGCTTCTCTGATTCAACATTATGTTTGTGGAGTTCAGCTATATTTTTTATGTATTATGCTGAATACTATTCCATTTTGTGAATATTCCACAATGTATTTATCCAATCTAATGTTGATGGACTTTTGGGCGTTTTCTAGTTTTTGACTACTATGAAGGGGGCTGCTATGAACATTACTGTATTTTGGTGAACATATATACGTATTTCCTTTTGTGCATACTTGAGAATGGAAATGCTGAGTCATAAATGTATGGATATTCGGTTTTATAAAATGTTGCTGGTTCCCCAAGTTGGTTGTACTAAATTATATGCCTTCTAGCCAGGTATGGGAGTTCTCTTTTCTTCAAGGCCCTAAATCTCTGTCTTCAATTATCTCTTTATTTCCTTCTATTTCGGCTTGTACTCAAGACAGCATTTTCTGATCTTATGTGTTTTCTTCAGGGTCTTGCCAAATGCAGCCAAAACACAGTACAACATTCTGTTATTTGATACCCTTCCTCTAGATCTCCTGTCCCAGAAAGCCCATGGCTTGTCTCCTCATTTAGAACAGTCAGTGGGTTTTCCAGATATCTGTCCACAGCTTCCCACAGACAACGGTTTTCTATCTGCCAATATCTGTTGCCCCACTGTAGCCTGAGCACTCATTCAGTGCTACATGTTTTAGTTTTTAAAGCAGCGCTGATCTTCAAGGACTGATTACAGTACTCAGAGCAAACTGTCATTTGGTACTGTAAGAAAGGAAACCTGAAATCTTAATTGATTAACATAATAAAGGTTTACTTCTTGCTCAGATCTGGTTGTAAAACAGTTGGCTCTCTATCTTGGAGCCGTGTGTCCTCTATGGTCACCACAACAAGGAAAGAGGAAACTCGAGGTTCATATGAGATAATTTTGGATTTTTTATAAAAGTGGCTTTCATTACTTTCATCTAAACCCTATTTTTGAGTACTCAGTCCCATAAATTTCAACCTAAGTGCATAATTGAGAAGTTAAGGAAAACATGGATACTTGGTAGCAATAACAATCTCTGCACAAGGGAGCTTGTCAAAACTTCGTAAGCATAAGTTGAATGAATGAACGTGAAGGCATAAATGTATCCTCTGTGCTATACCTTGTTACATTTGTGAGGTATTAAAAAGAAGTAATTTCTTAAACTACTTTCAAACTACTTGCTAATTACCTTCCACTTCTAATAGAGATTTTATGTATGTATGTGTGTGTGTAGCTATCTATAGATATATTTGTTGATTATATTTATTATATAAATTACATATATATAAATAATAGAGCACACATCTCAGCATCAAGTAGTCAACAGCATGATAGAAGTATCTAAACTTTAGATGATGACATCAGTTTGACTTTATTGTTTTTCCACAGAAGCACCCATTAATGTTCATAATTCTAAGAACTAAGTAAATGAAATCAAGGAATCTTCTGGACACTTATTACTCCTAAATTTCACTAAGGGGAAGTCAGTGTGAGCTGATCCCAGATTAATAAGATTGTTCCTTCTGAATACTTGTCTTCATGTGCTACCTATAGGAATTAATCCTTACTCTCCAACTCTCTACCTGATCAGAGCTAGCCACAGTTGTTGGCTTTCCTGAAAGCACCTTTATAATTTATTAAACATGTTTTAATTTCTATTTGTTAATACTCACACAAATTTGTTTAAAATAAAGCGTTTAAAATAGCTGCTCTCTATGATTTCTACCAGTTTTACTGGTGAGGTTTTTATTATCATTGCTATTCTTCAGTACTGCTGTATTTTAATTAATCACTAGTTATTTTCACCTTCAAAGATTTATTCTTTTCTATAATGAGCTAATGCTTTTCTCTACTTCCTATAGTGTTGACAGCAGCAGTGCTTACCAGTGGTTCTTCAGTGAATGTTTAGTGAATTGAAATGGATGCAAACATTGATTTTCATGTATTACCAGTTTTTAATAGTATTGTATGATTTAAATTAAGTTCAGTTGCATATAGTCAAAAGAAAAAAAATAAAAGTGAATGCACATCTTTGTTCTCTTTTCTAAAAGATGGCAGGGGAAGGCAGTCCAGGGTTGCTTTGAGAGTATGACAAATGTTTCCAGGTCTTAGGCCATTTTCTTCTTCCTATTCCATTGTTCCTAATGTGTGGCTCTTGTTCCTGTGTTTTCTTCTTTTTTTTTGGCAGTGAATTCTTTTACTTATTTAATTTTTAATAGAAGCATAGTTGATTTACAATGTTATGCTAATTTCTGTACAGCAAAGTGAATCAGTTATGCACATACATGCATTCTTTTTTTATATTCTTTTCCATTATGGTTTTTCCCAGGAGATTGGATATAGTTCCCTGTGCTATACAGTAGGACCTTGTTGTTTATCTATTCTAAATGTAATAGTTTGCATCTACTAAGCTCAAACTCCCAGACCATCCCTCTCCCTCCCCACACCCTCTTTGGCAACAACAAGTCTTCTCTACGTGTGTGAGTCTGCTTCTGTTTTGTAGATATGTTCATTTGTGCCATATTTCATATTCCACATCTAAGTGATATCATGTGGTATTTGTCTTTCTCTTTCTGACTTGTTCCAGTGTTTTAAGATGGTTGGTGGAATGTCAGCCATCACATCTGCATTCCAGGTACCAACGTGGAGGAAGATACAAAGGAAAAATAGGTAAAGGACTCACACAAACTCTCTTTTGAGGTTGTCCAAAAAAGGCCACACGCATTCTACTTACATCTTCCTGGAATAAGCATATTTACAAAGTAACACCTAATTCCAAGGGAGTTTGGAATATGTAGTGTTTTTTTGGAAGGTCAATGCTGGGTAAAAATGTGGGGTTTTATAGCTGTGGAAGGAAGTTTTCAACAGATATAGATCTAGGGAACCTTCAGTCTTCACCAGAATCAGAAGTGGAAAAGCCAGAATCCTGGAGTAAAGCATGAGGTTCAGAGTAGTCGTTTATGATCACTGGCTTGGAAGTCAGGATGATGTAGATTTGAAGTCAGGCTTGACTGGTTTTTAGCTGTGTGGATTTGAATAATTAACTCTTGCTTAAGCTTCAGTTTTCATATATGTATAATGAGCATACTATTTCTCCTTTAATTTTTTGTGTGTTTGTGAGGTTTTAATGAGATTATTTAAGGTGTAATGGGTTCAACTAAATTTTCTTCTCAGTATCTTTGTTGTTTTCTTATTTTTTCCAGCAATTGCTTTATTTAGTAGAAAAAAAATGGATTTGTAGTTGCAAGACATGTTGAGATTCCAGCATATACCAATCATATAACCTTCCTGAGGATCAGTGTTCTTATCTGTAAAATAGGTCTACCAACCCTGTTATGGCTGTGTTGAGAATTAAATAGAATATTGTATATGAGGTTTTCCTCTACAGAATATGATACAGAATACAGGCATAGAAAATGTTGATTCAGTATTTTTCCCTTATTTGAAATAATGTATTTTACCCTTTTATGTAAATATCGATAGATTTAAATAGATTTATTGAATTCTCAAAAACTAGAAATAGATTTATTGACTCCCCAAAACCCAGAATATGCTGAGACATTGGTGATGGCTGCTGATCTGAGTGGCATGCAGATATTTAGAGTATAGATTAGGTCTATCAAAAATATACTGTTCTATTGGGGTTTTCCTATGAAATTCAATAGCGTGAGTTTTAGAATACAGAATGAGTCACTTCTTATCTTTACTGTGTAATAATTGCTGATTAGAGATCAAGAAATGACCTTTATTGTACTAAATTAATATAAGTGTACAAACATATGCAAAGAAAAATGCCTGGTGTGGCACATAGTAGGGACTCGATAAATATTTGATGAGTGAATTAATTAATGCTAGGGTTAGATGAATGCATATTTTTATGTCCTTTTCATAACTTCATTCCATGGGTCTTTTCTACCAAGAAATTTTCAAGAACTGATGAGTTGGCCTCTGCATGGCTGCAGTTATGTTTCTTGTGTTTATTAGATTCTAAGTCATACTGGCAGCTCTCCTCTTTACTGTTAGGTTTGGTGAATGTTACAGATTCGACTAAATGAACCATAGCAAATGTAAAATAAATCTTTGCCAAGGGGATGGTATGAATTGAGACAATTATTTCTTAGCCACATCAGTTTCTCAGTAAAAACCACATAGCATTGGCGAACAGCATCGCAATAAAAAGGCTTGTTTTCCTGAAGTAACTTGACAATCATTAGATTGTTGGTTAAATTGACTTGAGAAATCTGAATCATTTTTTTTCAGTTCAATGAGTATTAATGATTTTTCTAATTAAATTCTGCTTCATGATATTAAGTAGACAGACTAACTTCTATGTTCTAGTTTCTCATCTTTAAATGAGAGGAACATGAGTGTATTATCCAAGGTTTCTTTCATCTCTAACAATTTCTCATTCTGTGATTCTAAAAATTTGCTTGGGTAACCCCACAGGAGCCCCCAAATCCAATCTTCCTCTTCTACAGAGCAGTGCCCCCCTTTTTAAAGTCTTTGCCAGAGGGCCATGCCGTTTTAGCTTGAAAAATCTCCTGCTGTATTATAAAATGCCTTTTGGGTAAGACAACTCCACTGTCAGATTCTTCTAATTATGAGACAGTCCCTCATTTTGAGACACAGTTTCTTTCTAGGTAATTTCTACCCATGTGTTACTTTTCCTCAAGGAAGCAAAACTTATAATAACTCTTTGACATTCTATCAAATGTCCACAGCTGTCATGTCTACCCTAGGCTTCTTTGAGCCAAGCTCATTCCATTTCTGTAGTCATAACCTAGCGTGACAAGATTTCCAGTCCTCTGTAACAATCTCTTCTAAATCCAGAATTAATGAGCTTCAATAGATTTACCACAAATCTGTGCCCCCTCAAACAAACAAAATCACTAAAACATGGCTCCATGGCATGGACAATAAAAATGGATTATTTATATGTTTAGTCCTTTTATTTTGCCAAGAAAATATATTGTGATTTTGAAGTTAAAAAACTAGCTCTTAATTTCACTTTATAAAATATTGCTTGTAAACTTCTCCAAGTCACTTAATTAAACTTTCTGAGAATGCTTTCTCAACTGTAAGATCATTGTCATCATCATTATCATTGTCATGTGTATCATATCCGTTATTCTGCTATAATGTAAAATGCTCTGAAATTTTAACGTGTTATACATCTGCAACTGTATAGCTTTAACAACCATTTTTGTATTTGTGCATAATATCATTGCCACATAATTTTCTTCTAAAAACACATTTAAAGATAATAGAAATAGAAAGTATCAGATCAAGGAATGTTCCTAAGAAGAGAGAGAATTTAAGCTGTATATATATGCACAAACATAACACACACATATACTTCAGAGTTTTAATAGATATAATTATTTTGTTTAGATGTAATTGCTAATCATTTAAAATTACAAACATGAAAATTAAGTGGTCATAAAAACAGCAGTGTTTATATTTACTTTTGAAAATTATGATGACTACCTTTAAGCCATTTAAATAAACTCTAGAATATGCGATAAATGATTTTTTTTGCAAATTGAAAAGTTCAGAAAATTAGGCAAGTGACATTTTAAATACACTGAAAGAGGGCTTCCCTGGTGGTGCAGTGGTTGAGAATCTGCCTGCCAATGCAGGGGACACGGGTTCGAGCCCTGGTCTGGGAAGATCCCACATGCCGCGGAGCAACTAGGCCCGTGAGCCACAACTACTGAGCCTGCGCATCTGGAGCCTGTGCTCTGCAACAAGAGAGGCCGCGATAGTGAGAGGTCCGTGCACCGCAATGAAGAGCGGCCCCCACTTGCCGCAACTAGAGAAAGCCCTCACACAGAAACGAAGACCCAACACAGCCAAAAATAAATAAATAAATTAAATACACTGAAGGAAAAGTTTACAAATCCTATGTGTGTGAATTCTCGTGGAATGCTAGACTATAGCCTGTATTCTGTGCATAAGCACCATTAAGAGGATTGCACACTACTACTCCTCTCAAGTTTAATTGGTGTCTGACTGTTCTTTATATGACTTGGCAGTTCATAGGTCAGGGAGGGAATAAAAAAAAACAAAGCTCTTATTCCAAATTTATCCCTTTTTTCTCTAATAAAATTACATATATAGCTTTTAAAGGAGAGAAATTTAGTCCCTTTAATATCAAATCATCATAGAAAATTAACAGATAATGATAAGAATATTGCAATGCATGCAGTAAACACATTTACTGAGATTTCAGCTTTGACTACAAAATTCTAGTGGAATATATTTCATAATAATTATTCTTTGTGCAAATTTGTTTTTAATTTGTTTTTTGATGTATAAGAAATCATTTAGATAAAAAAAGAAAAGTCATGTCCTGTGTGTTTGTGTGTGTATGTATGTATGTGTGTATATGTGTATATATATAATTGTACTGAAGCCATCACCTGGGCTTTAAATGAGCTGACCAGGTTGCTTTAATGCTCCAAATAAACTTCACCACACATAGTTTTAGAGTAGTTTTGCTATTTTGCAGTCTGGTCAGTATAAGAGTTTGCTCTACTAAGAGCAACAAAAGAATCCCTCTCTTCCAGGCAAAAATGAATCAGTTCTGTGAGAAGAGTTGAAAAGAAAGTTGGGACAGCAACTGATTCATGAGTTCAAATAGTTAAGTTTTCTTTTAGAAAATGGGAACTCCATTATCATTTTAAGGCAATCAGCCTTTTTTAAGATCTTAGCAACTGACATTTAGTACATTGTAAATCCATACTCTTGTTCATCTTCTATCAAATGACATCATCAAGCAATCATCTTCCAGCAAACTTTGGTACCTAACACCATTTCATCTCAGCTTCTGGCCACAGAAAGTTTTTTCTTTCCTTCTCCCAGGAGTCCACACGCTGTAGTATGTCTGGTTTGGAGATATTGTCTGACTGTTTTACAGAAGCTTAATCCAGTGCTGTATGTTTTTTCTCTTGGGATAACTGGAGAAAGTTTATGCTGCTGGTCACTGGCATTTATGTGTATAGCATCTTGCCAGGTGTGAAGGAGGTATGAAAGTGGGTCCATCTATTAGGATCCACTGGTCGTATTGCATAATGCACCATCTAAGAGTTGCCAGCCTGATACGATTTTAGAATGGCCTGTTAAAGCCACTGTAGCAGATTAGAAAAAATATTCTGTGAATAGGATGCAGTATACACACTGAACAGAGACCTTTAAATGGTTGTGTTCCCCAAACAGATGACATAGGTCCAGAAGCCAAGAAATAGACCTAGCAGTAGCCTCCCTCACCATTACTCCAGTGACATGCTTGAGGTCTTCGTGCTTCTTGTCCACAGGTCTGGGCTCTGCAACGGAGCCCTCTAGCCAGTTTCCACAGCACAAGGGTCTCATTTGTAATACAAGCTACTTACTCTCTTTGGTTCTTATTAAATAAGATACTAACTCTTTCTACCTGAGTTTGTTGTGAAGATTAAAGTAGATCAAGTATGTAAGTGATATAAGATACAGGTAGCTGCTCAATAAATATTGGTTTTTCATATTTTATTTGAAATTATATTTAATAAAAAATTGGAAACATACTATTGAGACCTTTTGATTTTATTGTAATTAAAATCTGTTATTTGGATTGTAACCCAGAAATGTTTAGAAGAGAGAAATTTGAACTCACTCTATTTTGTCTTAATGTTTTTTTTGTGTTTTTTTTGCGGTACGCAGGCCTTTCACTGTTGTGGCCTTGCCCGTTGCGGAGCACAGGCTCCGGACGCACAGGCTCAGCAGCCATGGCTCACAGGCCCAGCCGCTCTGTGGCATGTGGAATCTTCCCGGACCGGGGCACGAACCCGTGTCCCCTGCATCGGCAGGCGGACTCTGAACCACTGCGCCACCAGGGAAGCCCTTGTCTTAATGTTTTACAATGACATCTTGAGTAGAGTATACTATTTGGGAATTCAAGATTGACTTTTCTAGCCCTGCTGTAAAGAAAAATGTCTGTTTTATAAAGATGATTCTTTTCAAGTTACTGACGACCATAAATAATCTGTGTTCTCATATATATGTGTGTGTGTGTGTATGTATATATATATATATGTGTATATATATACACACATATATATATATACATACACACACACACACATGACATTTGTATTTGACTGCAAAATGCCACTAAGATATTATGCATATATTAGGTTCTGATTCAGCTTAGAAAAGCTGAATGACTGTGTGTTTATTTTTACTATTTTACTTTATACTGTCTTTTGTCATAATCATAAAAAATAAGAACTTCTTTCTTATTTTTCTGGGGAAAATCATTAGAGCAGGAAAAATGAAAGAAATCTATAGTTTTAGTGAAAGAGGAGTTATTTAGCATTACTACTAAATTTGCATAACCTTAAACAACCATTTCTTTCTTCCTGGACACCAATATCTGTAGTAGACATTGGTCCATTCTAGTACAGTGTTTCCTTTGGGGTACTATCACCTCCTCCACTCCCCCTTTTCTTTTCAATTTAGCAAATAATAAATGTGTTATATGCCTACCAGGACAAAACACTGAAAGCTCTGTATGAGGTTATAAAGATGCGTAGGCGATGAGCCCTGCCTTCAAAGAGTTTACAATCTGAGCAATTGGTCACACGAGTAAGTTGTGGCATATTGCTTCAGGTGACTTAAGCAGCATTCATTAAAATATTCACATCCTTTGAGTACTTCTCTTTTCAAATTTATAAAGAATCTCTTCAATAGGAAAGGCTAAGCAGTGGGAGAAAAGACCTTTTATTGGAATAAATTGGTGGCCTTGGTTTTGCTTATGAGCATCTTTCTGTTGCTGTAACTTTCTCTCTTATGACATTTTCAGCATCATTACTAACGAGAACTTTGGAGAGAATCTCCATGTTTCCTGAGCCTTCACCAGGGTTTCTTGGTTCCTTGTGAATGGCTCAGTTGCAGTTTGGTCTTGGAATGAATTGCAGTGATTTTTCCCTTCAACAAATCAATATTTTGATTTTAGTTGGTGCTAGAATGATATACTTTGCAATATGTGGTTTTTAGGGTGAGAGTGAGATTCAATAAAAAGGAACACAGGGCATACTTTTTCCTTGATCTAAACATTTGTTAGTATACTTACACATTATATTCTGTAAAGATATAGTGCAAGTTATAAAATTCTCCTTATTTTTAAAGTTAGAGTGTATTCATGTAAAGTGTATGCACAGTAGAAAAAAGAAAATTGTGAAGTATAAAACTCAAAAGAATAATTAGGTATAAATACAAGTGTGTGTGTGTATACATATATGTATGTATGTAATTTTAAGACTTTATTTTTTAGAGCAGTTTTAGGTTCACAGCAAAATTAAGAGACAGGTACAAAGATTTCCCATGTACCCCCTTGGTCCCACATATGCATTGCCTCCAAATAGTTCAATCCAACTCAATTAGTATAAGTCCTGATACTTTAACTGGAATAGGAATAAAAAGTACTCCCTCCTTGGGGGTTGTTGAAGTAATTAAAATAATACAGTGTACACAAGAAGTTGTCAGATTGGCCACCATTGGAGAAGAAAGTGCCTTAAGTTAAAGAATAGAACATTACATCATTACATCATCGTGTTCCATCACATCACATCATAGCTAAAATATGGAGAAAAGCAGAGTACTGACAATATCATCTGAACACTCATATCAAATCATGCTTGACACCGTCACTGTATGGGAACATTCTAGTAACATGGGTCAAAACTACATTCAAATTTAGGCTAGTTTGAGTGGTTGTCTTGGTGATTTGAAACTAAAATTATCCCAAATTCTAGCATGTTTACATGTATAAAAACAAGATTTGGCTTTTTCATTGTTATGTTTCCATTTCACTCTAAAAGTACACACGTTTCTTTTGCATAGTTGCATGTAGTACATAAAATATATGGGAAGCTACTGAAGTACTTTGAGTCATAAACTCATTCCCTATGACCAGGCTCCTGTTTCTCAAGGACATTAAGCTTGAAGTAAGAAGACAAATCACAAAACATAAAGCAGTTTGAAAAAATTATCAGGGACCATATAAATAAATATATGAAATGAGTAGACAGTGTGGATATTAAATAAGGCAAAATGGATTATAGAGTAGATAAAACACACACACATTTTAATTAAGAGGTTATTTGAAACTGGCCTTTGAGGAGTATCATCACTCAAGCCAGTAGGTAGTTATTGTGCTTTAAAAAGTGTTTTAAAAAGGACTCATTTCTATGGGAAAGAAAATATGCAAATGAATGTTTTCTGCACTCAAGCTACTTGGAGTCTAGAGCGGAAAGTAAGATACATAAGGTAACATGGCTTAATAGTTTTTGCCTGCACATATTTGCATTACATGGCTTTGAGTCAGGTTTATTTGCCATTTAATCCTAGTTTGCCAATTCAGTGGGTATGTGTCATTGCACCAATTACTTAACCCTCCTAAGCTTGTGCTTTCATTTATAAAAATAGCAATAACATTTTTTCATTCTTCAAAGTATTTTTGTAGAGATAAAATAATATATACAAAGTGTTGCTTTCCTTTAAATATTAGTACTCAGGCTGCTATGCCTTGTATCTTAAGAGCTATGTCGGAATTAAATGATGAAACAGTTCTATACATTCTTGCAGGATAGCAGAAATCTTTTTTTTTATTGGAGTATAGTTGATTTACAATGTTGTGTTAGTTTCTGCTGTACAGCAAAGTGAGTCAGTTATACATATACATATATCCACTCTGTTTTAGATTCTCTTCCCCTGTGGGTCATTACAGAGTTTTGAATAGGGTTCCCTGTGCTATTCAGTGGGTTCTTATTAGTTCTCTATTCTATATATATATAGTTGTGTGCATATGTCAATACCAATCTCCCAATTTATCCCTCCCTTTCCCTTCCCTTCCCCCCCCCTCCACCGCCTGGTGACCACAAGTTTATTTTCTATATCTGTGACTCATTTCTGTTTTGTAAATAGGTTCATTTGTAGTATTTCTTTAGATTCCACATATAAGAAATATCATATTTGTCTTTCTGTGACTTACTTCACTCAGTATGACAATCTCTAGGTCCAACCTTGTCACCGCAAATGGCATTATTTTGTTCTTTTTTATGGCTGAGTAATATTCCATTGTATATTTGTACCACATCTTTATCCATTCCTCCATTTAGGTTTAGCAACGTTTAGGTTGCTTCCATGTCCTGGCTATTGTAAATAGTGCAGATCTTTAAGAATGATCATCAGATGAGGGTTTAAGCCAAGGCAAATGAACTCAATTTGCATATGGAATAATATTTGAAAAATTAAGTAACCCTAATATCAATATGAATAATATAAATATCAATTGAGTAAATAAATTGCAATTTAACCAAATTAATACCAATTAATGTTACAATTGATATATTTGTATATAAATATATATGTTATATATAGTGATAAAGAAAATCAGATAAATAAGTGAGACATAAAATATATTGTAATCCATGTATTCTTTTTCTTTGGGTTATCATTTTTGTATCTCAGGACCTGGCTGTCAAACACAGCCACAGAATATTTTGAGGATTCTGGGTCAATGATCCTGCTTTCCACATGAATATAAGCCAGAAAATGTAACATTCTTCCTTATAAAGTTATCATTCTCAACATAGAGCAGGAAAAGGGTGATGGTTGGAGTGAGGAAAGCATAGTCATATATCCTGATAAATATCTAAAATGGCAGAACTATTTTATAAGGTTTGTTAAAATAAGGGCCATCATCTGTTCACGTGTTTCTGATCCCTCGCTTATTAAATAGCTCTTGGATTCAACAGAGAGTAGCAGCTCTGAGTGCTTTCCTTTAGTCTCTTAAAAATATCCTAGGTTAACTGAGTGTTGGTTCACAACCTCTGGAATTCCTCTATGGAGGGCAAAGAGAGACAGAAGAGAGAGGCAGCCGCTCCAGATTGGTGGTACCAGATTCAGTAAGCAATGGAACTTACATACGAGGCTTGTTGTGGGTGGCGCAAGATGAGTAGACCTCCATGCCTTCTGGCTAGAATTTTAAAAGTTTATATAGAGGCCTTAATGGGGCTCAGTCACGTATATTGTCCAGATGGTCTCAACAACACATTACTCTTTCAAGGCTGCATCCTTGAAACAACTCCAGCTGTGGGAACAGTGGACAGCTTGTAAATTCCAAGGACAAGGGAGGGGCGTGAGGAGTCTCCAATTGTCTGGGTCCAGCTCAAGGGTCAACCAGCAAACACGTCCTCTTCAGGACCAAGTCATCATTATTTTAGGTATAATGGTGACAGTATTGTTTTAAATAATTCTTTAAGGAAACAAGAGAATCTTGCTCAAAATCCTGAAGTATTATAACAAGAAAACACTTTTATTTATATAAACATTTATATTCATATATTTAGTAAATATATTTATTCCAAGGGATCACTTGGAATTGCTTCATTGAGCTTCTTTTACTGTGCTTAGAATTAGTGGTAATGATTTGCTCAGGTAGGTTCCAGGAGCAATGTAAAGATTATCACCCTCAGTTAGCTATTTTCCAACTCATGTACTTAATGAACTTTAAAAAAAAAGCAGACTCTTTTTTAACTCCCAGTGTGAATTGGAATAGTTTTGTATGGAGAGTTCCAGGGATTAATAAATAAGTATAATTCAGTAATCAAATCTTTTATAAAAGAATACCTATGCCTACACGCTGCTTGAAAAATTTGAGTTCCAATTCATTATATAGTTGATCCTTTAACAACATGGTGGTTAGGAGTGCTGACCCTGCGCAAGATCCAAAGTCCACACATAATTTATAGTCTGCCCTCAATTCCTCTGCATCTGTGGATTCCGCCAACATGGACCCTGTAGGGCTATAATATTTACTATTGAAAAATATCTGCATGTAAGTGTACCTGCATAGTTCAAACCCGTTTATTCAAGGTTCAGCTGTATATAGTAACACTCTTCAAGTCTCCTTTCCTTTCCTCTTTAATTCTCTCATGGCATAAAATTGTTCCAGGGCACCTCCTTTATCAAGTCTTTTAAATTTTCCCAGTAACTAATTCAGGAAGCTTTTCAACAACTCTTCCTCAGTTCAGATTTCCCATCTCTTTTACTCCTAGCTCTTTATTGTGTAGATAAATCAGTCTTCTCCACCTAAATATGTTCTCCTGTCCTTCACTTGTTCTGCCCTGTCTCTGTCTGAGTAAATGCAATTCTAATGAGATGGAAATATGAGGAAGGGATCAGAGCAGGGAAAGACAAAAGTCAGTAGAAAGGAGTACTCAGACATACATAAATTGTGTGCTGATCAGATGTATTTTAAATAGTTTTAAAACAAGAAATGTTCAAGATGAATAGAAATAATGTCAGGGAAGCTAAATTTTTCCCAATAAAATTGATGTTCTATTTTTTATAAGATGTTCTACACCATCAATATAAAAATGCACTTAAAGCAAAATATATTCTTGGTGATTTTTTTTGTATGTAAAAAAAATCACTGCAAAATGTCTACTGTAGTTTTGCTTTAAAAATTCAAGAATCAAACCTTAATGAGTGTCGAAGTGAGAAGCATCTCTTTGAAGCACCATGAGTCTTTTAATGTCTCTGTTAGACTATTTTTCAGTGATAATCGGTATCTATAACAAGAAGCTCATTTCAAAGTCTCTGCCTGGGCCTGGTACATTTCACCTCCTCTGCAGGATTTTTTTTTTTTTAACATGTTTATTGGAGTATAATTGCTTTAAATGGTGTGTTTGTTTCTCTGCAGGATATTGTTGCACTCAGTTGGTAAAAGGTCAGTCTTAAACATAGTAGTTGTATATTTTTCTCCTTTTTTGTCAATTTGAGTTTAATTAATTTAAATTAGCACACTTTTTTTTTTCTATCAGCACACTTTTTTTTCTATCAGTAAGGGACTTTATAAGGATGATAATCCCAGCAGTGAAGAAAAAATAAAGTCTGAAATATTACAATATTTATTACATGCTTTTATTTTTCAAGGCAGTGATCCCTAGTTGCAGGAGTATGAAATAAATGATCCATTCTTAGCAAGGAGAACTTCTTGAAAATATGTTCCAAATTCCAAAGGACAGATTAGGAAGGTTAAAATATCAGGAGGAATAGTGTGTAACAGTCAAAAACTATGTGTTTTGGAGTCAGAAACACATTAGTTTAGTTGGAATTATAGCTCATATAGTAATATTTTTTTATTGTACAGTTACTGGGATATACATGGTCCTTTTGTGCATTAAATCATTTAATATGTATATCAATTTTATGAATTTGCTATTACTGTTTTTCCAAGTATAAAATTGGTGACTGAGTCTTAGAGAGGTAAAGGTCGGTGAACCATAAATATATACTAAAGGAATGGAAAAGAAAGGGTTCAAGCACAAGTTGAAATTCTAAAGCCCATGCTTCTAATTATTAGAATATACTGCCACTTTATTCTTGTGACTGAACTATCAGCTGCAGGATATAGAATGCTCTCTACTTCATTTAAGCAGAAGAACCATTGAATAAAGTGTATTGGGAAGCTCACAGACTCTCCAGAAGGGACAGACAGTCAGGCTTGGAGGCTGCTCTTCAAGGACAAGCTAACCACACTGTGGGGAAGTCCAGGGAGGACCCACCACAATATCTGTCGGGCACAGATACTGAGGGTCACATCCCTCACTTCTTCACTGCCACTGCTGCCACTCCAAGGCATAGATTCTCTGTGTGCTACTTCTTCACATTGTTCTGTCTGATTAAATCCTCACTCAAGTGTCTGAGGGAGTCTAGCTGCAAGGGAGACTGGGAAAGAAAGTTCAGAGAAAACCCTTCCCAAGGCCTCCTCAGTAGCATTCTTTTCCTTTGTCCCCTAGGGTTCTTTGTATATTTGTAACTGAGCCAGAACCCTGTGGAGCCTTCCTGGGACTGGGACAGACACCACCCCCCACCCCGACCATGTCCTCCACTTGCCTCTTTTCTGTAAAAAAACTTTAGCCAAAGATAAATTTAATCAGAGAAGTGAGAAAATGCAGAAACAAAGAAAACAGTCAAGCAAGACAAAATAATAAGTTTAGCCATTAAGCAAAGTCAAGGACCTCTAGTTCCTCCTCAAGGGCTATAGATAATATTCTGAGCCATATCCTTTGAGCTGTTTTGCAGATACTGAAACCCCTACCAGGCAGAAGAAGTTAACCACATGATGACCACACTGTAGCCATGACATAAGCTTCTCCGTCTTACACAATTCCAAGAGCTGGCCTCAAGGAAATGGGAACAAACCAACCCTGCAGTTAAAGATTAACTGTACTTAAAACAATCACGATGACACTGATCAGACCACCACATGACCAATTTCAAGATGACTGTTGGAGTTATCTGTGCTGTTCTGCACGTAGCTCCCTTCCCCACCTTCTGCATGCCTATGCATACCTGAAACTCTGTTTTAAAAGCTCTTTCCCCCTGATCAGCAGTGGGGAATTGGTTCTTTGGGACATGAGTCCACCTTCTCCTCAGGATCACTGGCGTCCTCAATAAAGTTATCTTTCCTTTTATCCAACACTTGTCTCTCAGTACTGGATTTTTGAGTGACAAGCAGCCGAACCTGAGTTCAGTAGCATTTTGTGTTCAAAATATTTACTTCGTATTATACCTAACCTTGTGTGCATTCACATTTGCCAGTATATTATGAAATCTTTAGTTCAGGACTAGGTCTAACCATCTTTGCCTCTCCCAAGGATCCTAGCACAGTACCTGACATATAATTTATTTATCATCATTTCTTTCAGTGGATTGAACTGAATGCTTCTCCTCTTCCAGAACACTTTAATCATGCAATACTAAATTATTTTACTTAGATACAGTTTCCTCTACGTTCTTATTCATAGGCAGAACTTCCCTCTTAAGGTTTTTAGCAGTATTCTTCTAATTATGTGGTTAGACAAATGGGTACATTGTCTTTACTCATAGTCATTGAAAGTAGTGATAGTAGAATTTCATTTGATACACTTTAAAAAAATAAAATTACAGGCTCTTCAGGCTAAGGGCTAAAAATCATTTATTATAATGTTTCTCATTTAGAAAATAGGAGAAAAAAAAGAAAGACTGAGCCAAGAGATTATGAAATGACTTCTGCCTCCAATACTGAATTAAGCTGGGATGCTGTGGGTTCCTATTGTACTTTGTACTTACACCATAAAAGCCCTTTCTGCTGTCCATTGCATTTATTTATCTGGTTAGTAATTGTAACATGCACTAGACTCAGAATTTAATTAATTAATTAAATCAATTAATTAATTCTGTTTTGAGGGATTTTTTATTCGATTTTAAAGGTTACTTTCTATTTACAGTTATTACAAAATATTGTCTTATATTCCCCATGTTGTATAGTACATCCTTTAGCATACCTTGGGAGGTACAAATTATTGGGTATAAGATAGACTCAGGACTTTTTGAGATCAAAGACTGTGTAATGTTTATGGCTAGAGACCCATCACCTAGGATCATTCTTAACTCATAGTAGTTACTTAGTAAATCAACGTTAATTGTGGGTGAAAAAAAACCTTTTTTATTATGATGTTCTTTAGTGGCTTAGGACAGATACCCATTATCTGTCCCTTATTTGGAAATAATTCAAATCTCACAAGGCACCAAAGTATAAGAGATTTGATCTTAGAGGTAATTGCATAGTCTTAGACATTCTTGCTCTGGATGAAATTACTCAAGCTAAAAGACCTCTCCCAAATCTTATAAGGTAACAGCAGGAAGACCTTTTTGGTTATAGTTATAAATATAAGAGTAATTCAAACCAAGCTCATTACAGCAGCAGTGGTGAGAAGTCTGGGATTCTGAATATATTCTGAGACTAAAGCTAGTTGCATTTCCTGATGAATTGATGAAGATTATGAGAAAAAAAGGAATCAAGGATGACTTCAAGGTTTTCGGTCTGAGTCACTAGAAACAAGAAGGCGAAAACATCTTGAGCTGGTGAAAACTGCAGAGGGGATAGATTTGATGAGAAGATTGGGAGTTCAGCATCAAACATGCTAAGTTTTCTCATGTTAATCTGTCTTCATCAGTTTCATTTTAGACCCAGCCAGGGACTGTAAGAGGGTAAAGGAAATTGTTTCCCCCCCCCACAACACTGTTTAGTTATGGAAAAACTGGTAGGTAGTGTATGTGGAAGCTAACTTTGGAAGTTGTATTAATCTTTGCAGAGAAGTAGGTTTGGAATTTTGAGGAAAGAGAAAAAGATATGACACGGTTATGTAGGAGAGATGAGTGGGTTAGGAAAATAGATTATTAGGAAGAATGAGGATCCAGCTGAACTATGGTGTGAATTTAGTGAACCCAGTCATGATGGACATACAGCCATGTTTAGTGGCATGAGAACAGTCCGTTCAGAGGTAGACAAGTGGATTTTACTGCAGTATGATTTTTGCCAAAGAAATACAGTGAAGCTAAAGAGAAGCAAGTGTTTGGACAGTTTAGGCAGATGAGTAATTATAATAATAGACAATGTAATTAAACTGCCTAAAGTGGGGGTTGAGGCCATTAATGGAGGTGATAGACACAATTATTTAATAGAGGTATCCATTCAGGTACAGAATCTGGCGTGGTGGAGTGCTTAAGAATTTTGGTGTTAAATCAAAAGAATATAAAACAACACAAATTTGCTACAACTTTTAAATACTAAGTTGGTCCAAAAGCAATCAAAACACACACACACACACACACACATACACTGTTAACATTATTATAGCATCTTTTTTTCACTCTGTCTCGCGATATTTGTTTGGAAGATTGAAATTGTGGATAGCCCTACTCATGGAGAATATCTCACATCTGTTTTAATGAGAAAGAATGATGAGACACACTGCTATTACCACATCAAGATGGACTGTGTGGTGGAATATGATTGCCAACAAAGAAAAGGTACAAATAAACAAACATATCCTTGCAAAAAAAAACGTCCAGAGAATCAAATGTTCAGTGCTGCAGTTGTTACATTCCTTTCATTTATCATTTCAAGCTGCATTATTTTGATGGCTTTTCAGCTGTGAGACTACTGGTGCTGATGCAGAGATAATGAAATACTGAAAGCCCCAAACACCAGAAATGTCTGTAACTGGTAATGGGCATCCTCCTTCAGTTTATTAACTCCAGCTGTGCTGTTTGACTGTTTCTGTGAAGAGGTGCCACATGAGGTGAATATTGGATGGGAAATAAAGGATCAGATGTCAGAAGCAATGGATCACATGAAGCCTGTATTACAAGATAGACAGGTTGAGGAAATTGCCCCCGCCACTCCCCACTTGAAGTACAGCTCTGTGTTCATCAAGATAAAATGTGACCAATGTAAGTTTCTTTCTGTTGTGGTGTGTCAACCTCAATGTTCACAATGGCACTTAATAATAAACCTACTGGTTATACCCAGACAGTACTCTGCGCAATATCACAGAATAGTCAAGGTATCAATGTATGACTGAATATTTTCTCATATCAAGGTCTCCTGATAGAATAAAACCTAAATAATTTCACTTAGAATAAAACTGAGAATGCTTGCTACCTTATTCTTCACCTTTCTCTTTAAATTGATTCTTAACATTCTGATGTCATGGGCCATTTTAATTACATAAAAAGAATAAAAACTAAAAAGCAAGAAGTAACTTAGAGAATGGAAAGAGTATTACTCTCAAAATTACAATAAAATAACTGAATAAAGAGCAAGTTTACAACTTTTCATGACCTCTCAGAGAGCTGAGGTTGCAGGATAACCAACTGGCCCGCAATCTAAGGAGAGTAAGGAGCCAGCAGGGAGAGACAAGACATGAACTTGGCTTACCTGGGCAAAATGCAGCAGGATGCTGGTGAGAAGAGTTCCTCCAAGGTGATTGGCAACCGTTGGGAGGTCGACCAAGTAGACACTATAGAAAGAGAATCTTGAGAAAATCTCTCTTGGGAAAGGGGGCACCAGCCAGTGCAGGAAGGATTTAAATCTCCCCTGGGACCCTCCTCCCCTTAATCTGTGGGAAGAAGTGCTGCAAACACTGTCACCTTCAAGGCACTAGGAGAGGGGAATAGTAAAAAAAATAAATGAATAAAACCACCTCTTTACTCCTGAGACAGAGTCATGAATACATGCTGGGCTCAGACCTAAATGAGATGGGGAGGGTTGAGAGCATCAAGAACACACCTTGAAATCCAATGACCTGGTGCCCACCTATGTCTAAGAATTAACCAGAATAACAGATCCTGTCCTCCCTTGCACATGTACACACACTTCACATGTAATCCCCTGTCAGGCTATGAAGAATTGAGCCATTAGTAATTAGTAAGATAGAATCCCTCTCTGAATTTTAGCTCAAAGGGAAAACCTAAAGGTAAGTATGGGTCCAAAATAGAATACACACACACACACACACACACACACACACACACATTTACACAACATAAAAATAAAAATTAAAACAGAAACCTTTGACACACCAGCCTTTCCTCTCTCCCTTATAAAAGAAAAATATTAAAGAGCATTCTTTAGGCAAAAAGAATATAATACCATTCACAACCTTGTATCTACATAAAGAAATGAAGGCAAAGATAATGGAATAAATGAAGGTAAAATAAAATTATTTTTGTCTTAGTTTTTTATTGATGTGTAACAAATTACCACAGATTTTGTGGCTTAAAATGTCACCCATTTATTATCGCAGTTCTGTAGGTCGCAAGTCTGGGAATGACAAGATTGAGTTCTCTGCTTGGGATCTTCTGAGGCTGGCAATGAGATCTCATTTGAGGCTCAGAATCCTCTTCCAGACTCACCCATTATTGCCAGAATTCAGTGTCCTGAAGTTGAAGCATTTAAGTCCCTGTTTTCTTGCTCGTTGTCAACCAGGGTCTGCTCTCAGCTGTTAGAGGCCAATGTCAGATGCTGATCATGTGGTCCCTCCATGTGTAGTTCACAACATGTCTGTTGCTGCTTGCAGGCCAGTAGGAGGCCCTTGCAGAAACTTCACCCCCTTTCAATAACCTAGTCATTAGGTTACATCCACCCAGAATAATTCCCTTTTGATTAACACAAAGTCAAATGATTAGGAAACTTATTTACATCTGAAAAATATTTTCTGTTATATAGTATAACACAATCATGGGAATGACCTCTTCATGTACGTAGCTCTTCCCCAACTCAAGAGGTGTGGATTGTACTGTGCATATATATCAGAGGACTAGATTCTTAGAGGTCATTTGAGAATTCTGCCCACCATAATTTTTATTCTATTTTTAATTGCTCTAAAAGGTAACTGATTATCTAAAGCAAAAATGGTAGTGATATATTTTGTGTTTGTAGCCTGTAGAAAAATAAGATGAATGACAATAGCAGCACAAAGGATGGAAAAGAAGAATTGGCATTTCACAAGTTTCTTACATTATACATGGAATAGCGTAATATTATCTGCATGTAAATATGAACACTGAAAACTCTTGGGAACAACTATAAAAGTAAGAAACAAAAATAGGTATAAATAATAAGACAGGGGCTTCCCTGGTGGTGCAGTGGTTGGGAGTCCGCCTGCCGATGCGGGGGACATGGGTTCGTGCCCCGGTCCGGGAGGATCCCGCATGCCGCGGAGCGGCTGGGCCCGTAAGCCGTGGCCGCTGGGCCTGCGCATCCGGAGCCTGTGCTTTGCAACGGGAGAGGCCACAGCAGTGAGAGGCCCGCGTATCGCAAAAAATAATAATAAGACAACAGAAGAAATGAGGTGGAAAGGTATAAAAAATGCTCAATTAACTCAAGAGGAGGCAGTAAAACATAACCCGAACAGATGAAAAACATATAGCAACTTCATAGATTTTAATTTAAAAATATCAATAATTATATGTAAATGCTTTAAAATCCCATTAAAAGACTGAAATTGTAAAGTTGGTTGAAAATGTAAGACATTGCTATATGCTATCTGCAAGAAACCTGCTTTACATTTAAAGACAGAGAGATGAAAGTTAAGGGATGGTGAAAGATATACCACACAAACACTAAACAAACTACAGCTGGAGTATATACAAAAAATAAGGCAAAGTAGACTTCAGAATAAGAATTATTACTAGGGGCTAAAAAAGACATTACACAATGAGAAAAAGTTGTTGCTGTTGTTTTTCTCCAAGACATAGCAACCTAAATGTGTATGTATCTAAGAATATTTCTTCAAATATATGAAGGAAAACTGACAAAACTCACGGAAGAAATAAGGAAATCCAAAAGTTAGCTGGAGACTTTAACACTCCTCTTTCAGTAATTGATAAAGAAGTAGGTAGTAAATCAGTGAGTATACAGATGACCTGAACAATACTGTGAACCCGCTAGACATAGTTGATGTAGACTCTTTTACACCAAAACAGTGGAATATACATTCTTCTCAAGGGCATGTAGAAAATTAACAAAGATAGCAATATACTGCATCATAAAACAAACAGTAATACATTTAAAAGAACACAAATCAAACAAAAATTATTCCTGCACCATAACAGAACCAAACTGGAAATCAATAACAAAAAGATATCCAGAAAAATCCTCAAATATTTGTAAGTTTAAAAATATAAATAACCGGGGCTTCCCTGGTGGCACAGTGGTTGAGAGTCCGCCTGCCGATGCAGGGGACACGGGTTCGTGCCCCGGTCCGGGAGGATCCCACATGTGGAGCAGCTGCGCCGCTGAGCCTGCGCGTCCGGAGCCTGTGCTCCGCAATGGGAGAGGCCACAACTGTGAGAGGCCCGCATAACGCAAAAAAAAAAAAATATATATATATATATATATATATATATATATATATATATAAATAACCTATGAATAAAAGAGGAGGTCTCAAGAAAAATTTAAAAATATTTTGAACCCAATGAAATTAAAGGATAACAAATTTGTAAGATGTAGCCAAAGTTGACAAGGAAATTTATAGCAATAAATACTTATAATTTAAAGGAAGAAAGAGTTCAAATTAGTAACCTCAGAGCCCATCGTATGAAACTAAAGGAGAAATTATACTGGAAGCAGCAGAGTGAAGGAAATAATAAAGAGCAGAAGACAAAGATACAGAGAGTAGAAAAACAAGAAAATAATGAAACTAAATTCTGGTTCTTTGAAAAAGAAAATCATTAGAATTAATAAACTATTATCAAATCTGGCCAGAATGAAAGAGAAAGAACAAACCCTAATTAACAATATCAGAAATGAGAAACATCACTACAGACCACACAGGCATTAAAGAATAATGAGGGAATACTATAAACAAATTTATGCCCATTACTTGGAAAAAAATAGACCACTTCTTTGAAGTTCACAAACTACTAAAATCAAGGTGAAAAAAAAAGAGAAAATTCCTGTGTATGTTGAAAAAAATTGAACTTGCAGTTGTAGTCTTCCAACAGAGAAAACTTCAAGTCCAGAGTTTTCCACTGCCAAATATTTTTTTAAAAAAAGTATACACATTTTACATAAATTCTTCCAGAAAATAGAAGAGGGGGAAACACTTCCCAAATCATTTTATGAGCCTAGCATTTATGCCAGAAATGAAAGGCTGGTTTAATATTTGAAAATCAATCAATGCATTATAATAACAGATTAAAGAAGGAAGCTCACTTGTTCATGTCAATAGATATAGAAAAAGCATTAGGAAAAAAAATCCATTTATAAAAACAATTATCAATGAATTAGTAATAGAGCGGAACTTCATAATCTGATAAAGAATATCTATTAGAAGCTTACAACTAACATTAGTTTTAATAATGAAAAACTGAATTTTTTTGAAGATCAGTAACACATCAAGGAAGTCTTCTTTCACTATTCCTGTTCATCATCATATTGAAAATCCCAGTGTTTCATTAGCCTTTTCTTCACACTACTGGTGAGGGAGAGATTCCTATCCTAAAATTTGGGGGATAGCGAGATACAGGACACCAGACTCTGGACAGATGAAAGGGACTGTAGTTTATTAGTGATATAAATTACAGCCCAGGGGCAGGAGGACACTGCATGTTATGCAGGGCCCCAGGGGTTGCACTTGGGAAATAAATAATTAAACAGAGGTTGTAAGAGGCAGATTTTGTATTAACAAGAGGATGTAGTGACCACTGATTTTTGTGGAAGAATGTGATTGTTTTGTTTGAATAATATCACAAGCTGGCAGGGAAATAGAACCCATTACTCAAGGATAAGTAGGTGCAGTGCCTGATCCCCATGATAAGGAGTGTGGTTTGGCTAGGGGACCTTATCCACAGGAAAAGAGGCAGAGGGGAATTTGTGGTCAGGTTATTTGAGGATATCCCAATTTTATCAGGTATTATGGATTGAACTGTATTCTCCCACAAAAAATATATTGACATCCTAATCACAGTATCTCAGAATGTGAATTTACTTGGAAATAGGGCCATTTTAGATGTAATTAGTTAAAATAAGTTTGTACTAGAATAGTGTGAGCCCTTAATCCAATATGGCTGAAGTCCTAATAAGAGGAGAAAATACACACAGAGATATATAAGGAGAAGACAGTTATTTGACAATGGAGACAGAGATTGGAGTAATGCATCTATAAGCCAAAGGATATCAAGGATTTCCAACAAACACCAGAAACTAGAATAGGCAAGGAAAGCTTCTTCCCTAAAAATTTTGGAGGTAGCATGGCTGTGCCAACATCTAGATTTTAGATTTCTAGCCCCCAGAACTGTGAGATAGTAAATTTCTGTTGTTTTAAGCCACCTAGTTGGTAAATACTTTTTTATGGCAGCCCTCAGGGCTAATACATCAGATGTCAAGGTAGCACTTAATATTGAATCTTAAATTCAGACCTCACACCACACATAGCCAGTGCAATATAGCAAGAATAAGAAATAAATAAAATACAAATTGGGGAAAAATGACATAAAATTGTCTGTGTTCACAGAAGCTTTTTTTTTTAGAAATACCAAAAGAGTCTACCAAAAAATATTCTAGAACTAGCAAGTGCATTTAATGAGTTTGCAGGATACAAAGATAAATGTACAAAATAAGCATTCCCTATTAAAATTCCAATGGCATTTTCCACAGAAATAGAAAAAGAAGACAATCATAAAATCCTTATGGAACCACAAAAGACCCTGAATAGCTAAAACAATCTTGAGCAGTAAGAACAAGGCTGGAGGCATCACATTTCCTGATTTCTAATTATATTACAAAGTTTTAGTAATCAAAACAGTATGGTATGGGCATAAAGACAAGCACATAGGCCAATGTAACAGAACAGAGAGCCCAGAAATAAACCCACACATATGTAGTCAAATAGTTTTCAACAACATGGATGAACTGGGAGGAAATTAGATTAAGTGAAATAAGCCAGACAGAGAAAGATAAATATTCCATAATCTTTCTTGTATATGAAATCTAAAGAAGTCAAACCATATCAACAGAGAGCAGAATGGTGATTACCAGGTTTTGTGGGAGTAGAGGAAATGGGATGTTAGTTAAAAGGTACAAACTTCCGGGTATAAGGTGAATAATGTACAACATGGTCACTATAGTTAATCATAATGTGTACTTGAAGTTTGCTAAGAGATTAGATCTCAAATTTTCACACTACACACACATAGAGAAGTAAAGAGATAAGGTGATGGAAATGTTAATTAGCTTGACTGTGCTAATAATTTCACAATTATACATATATCAAAACATGTTGCACATCTTAAATATTTACAATTTCTATTTGTCAATCATACTTCAATGAGTCTGGAAAAATAAAATTAAAATAAACCTTATTTCTATATACTAAAAATGAAAAATTGAAACAAAATTTTTCAGTAGAACTAAAAATGAAATACTTAGCAATAATATACTCATATACGTTTAGGATTTCCATCTGTATATTGAAAATTACAAAACACTTTTGAAATAAATCAATGAGCCTAAATAAATGGAGCAAAATACCATGTCCTTGGATTAGAAGACTCAATATTATTAGGAAGTCAGTCTCCCCTCTTTAATCTATAAATTTAATGCAATCCCAATAAAAATCCCAGACTTTCTTTAGATAGCAGCAAGATGATTCTAAAATTTGTATGAAAAAGGCAAAGGAACTGGAATATACAAAAACAATTTTAAAAAATAAAAATAAAATGGGAAAGATTCATACTATCTAATATCAAGACTTACTATAGGGCTTCCCTGGTGGCGCAGTGGTTGAGAGTCCGCCTGCCGATGCAGGGGACACGGGTTCGTGCCCCGGTCCGGGAAGATCCCACATGCCGCAGAGTGGCTGGGTCCATGAGCCATGGCCGCTGAGCCTGCGCGTCAGGAGCCTGTGCTCCGCAGGGGGAGAGGCCACAACGGTGAGAGGCCCGTGTACTGCAAAAAAAAAAAAAAAAAAAAAGACTTAACTATAAATCTACAAGTTGGTTTGGAATTTTT
This sequence comes from Aethalodelphis obliquidens, assembly GCF_003676395.1. Taxonomy (NCBI): domain Eukaryota; kingdom Metazoa; phylum Chordata; class Mammalia; order Artiodactyla; family Delphinidae; genus Aethalodelphis; species Aethalodelphis obliquidens. The sequence goes on along the minus strand of NW_020837950.1, from coordinate 22,222,941 downwards.
GCTAGTATAGATAAAAATCAAGTTGGTTTGGAATTTTTGCTAGTATAGGTAAAAATCAAATTGGTTTGGAATTTTTGCTAGTATAGATAAAAAGATCACTAGAATATGATAGAGTCCCCAGAAACATACCCATTCATATACAGATTACTTATAAAAAAGGCAATCCCAAATATAACCAGAATTTGAACAGGGCAGTTGAATAGTCACTTGGGAGGAATGTAGAACCCAGCTAACACCAGTGAGTAATAATACTCTCCCTACCTGCCACTTTGCAGTGTATGTGAGAATTAGTTCAACTAAGGAGCTCCTCTGTACTCTGTGAATGGGAAATACCTACTTTAAACCCTCCAAAAACATTACTTGAACAAGAGTCCTGAAGTTTCCTAAATCACCTGTGTGCCATTGGAACTTCTCTGAAATGACTGATATATATTTGATCACCACAGTCATTTGAGAGAAAGTTTGTAAGATTTTCTGAGGGCTTTCAAGTCATGTCAACATAATTCTTTTTCTGCGCTAGGCTTCTGCCTAGCTTTCTAAGACCCACATTTAATAGAAAAAAAAGAAAAAAAGCTACCTTGGGCTTGCAACTGATATCCTTAGCAATATTTACAACTACAGCTACATTTTTTTCTTTACAAGTGTTACTTATCCAGAGTTGTTTTCTGAACGTGGGAGGTGAAAGATAGGGCATATTTTAGTTCCTTTTTCTATGAAGAGGCTTAATAGTTCCATTTTCCATTTTTTATCTCCTTACACTAAAACATATTTTATTTTGCACGTATCTGGAATCTTTTGACTTCATTTTCAACATATCCAACACTCCACATAAATGTAACTTCCTCCACTAAAACTGTTTGCCTCAATGGGCAGTTTTGTCTTTCAACTGGTGATTATTCTCTTCTTTGTGTTATAGATATTTATATACACAAATCATGATTCCGTATTAGATTTTAAATTCCTTAGTTGTAACTGTCCATAGTATATAAAACACAGCACCGTATATGATGCCTTGAGTATTGTTATAGGTCAGAAGATTTTTTATTGAGAATAATGAAAGAAATATACCAGATATAGGTCTCTTCTTAATAAAAATCCTTCCATAAAGAGGGTATATTTTGGAGAAAGCAAGATGGCGGAGTAGAAGGACGTGCTCTCACTCCCTCTTGTGAGAACACCAGAATCACAACTAGCTGCTGGACAATCATCGGCAGGATGACACTGGAACTCACCTAAAAAGGTACCCCACATCCAAGACAAAGGAGAAGCCACAATGAGACAGTAAGAGGGGCGCAATCACAGTAAAATCAAATCCCATAACTGCTGGGTGGGTGACTCACAGACTGGAGAACACTTATACCACAGAAGTCCACCCACTGGAGTGAAGGTTCTGAGCCCCACTCAGGCTTCCCAACCTGGGGGTCTGGCAATGGGAGGAGGAATTCCTAGAGAATCAGACTTTGAAGCCTAGTGGGATTTGATTGCAGGACTTCGACAGGACTGGGGGAAACAGAGACTCCACTCTTGGAGGGCACACACAAAGTAGTGTGCACATCAGGACCCAGGGGAAGGAGCAGTGACCCTAGGGGAGACTGAACCAGACCTACCTGCTAGTGCTGGAGGGTCTCCTGCAGAGGTAGGGGGTGGATGTGGCTCACCGTGGGGACAAAGACACTGGCAGCAGAAGTTCTGGGAAGTACTCCTTGGCTTGAGCCCTCCCAGAGTCTGTCATTAACCCCACCAAAGAGCCCAGGTAGCTCCAGTGTTAGGTTGCCTCAGGCCAAAAAACCAACAGGGAGGGAACCCAGTCCCACCCATCAGCAGTCAATCAGATTAAAGTTTTACTGAGCTCTGCCCACCAGAGCAACAGTCAGCTCTACCCACCACCAGTCCCTCCCATCAGGACACTTACACAGTCCTCTTATATAGCCTCATCCACCAGAGGGCAGACAGCAGAAGCAAGAAGAACTACAATCCTGCAGCCTGTGGAACAGAAACCACATTCACAGAAAGATAGACAAGATGAAAAGGCAGAGGGCTATGTACCAGATGAAGGAATAAGAGAAAACCCCAGAAAAACAACTAAATGAAGTGGAGATAAGCCACCTTCCAGAAAAAGAATTCAGAATAATTATAGTGAAGATGATCCAGGACCTCAGAAAAAGAATGGAGGCAAAGATTGAGAAGATGTAAGAAATGTTTAACAAAGACCTAGAAGAATTAAAGAACAAACAAACAGAGATGAACATTACAATAACTGAAATGAAAACTACACTAGAAGGAATCAATAGCAGAATAACTGAGGCAGAAGAATGGATAAGTGACCTGGAAGATAGAATGGTGGAATTCACTGCTGTGGAACAGAATAAAGAAAAAAGAATGAAAAGAAATGAAGACAGCGTAAGAGACCTCTGGGACAACATTAAATGCAACAACATTCGCATTACAGGGGTCCCAGAAGGAGAAGAGAGAGAGAAAGGACCCGAGAAAATATTTGAGAGATTAGAGTCGAAAACTTCCCTAACACGGGAAGGGAAATAGCCACCCAAGTCTGGGAAGCACAGTGGATCCCATACAGGATAAACCCAAGGAGAAACACACCAAGACACATAGTAATCATATTGGCAAAAATTAAAGACAAAGAAAAATTATTGAAAGCAGCAAGGGAAAAAAAATAACATACAAGCGAACTCCCATAAGGTTAACAGCTGATTTCTCAACAGAAGCTCTACAAGCCAGAGGGAGTGGCATGATATACTTAAAGTGATGAAAGGGAAGAACCTACAACCAAGATTACTCTACCCAGCAAGGATCTCATTCAGATTTGATGGGGAAATCAAAAGCTTTACAGACAAGCAAAAGCTAAGAGAATTCAGCACCACCAAACCAGCTCTACAACAAATGCTAAAGGAACTTCTCTAAGTGGGAAACACAAGAGAAGAAAAGGACCTACAAAAACAAAGCCAAAACAATTAAGAAAATGGTCATAAGAACATACATGTCGATAATTACCCTAAACGTGAATGGATTAAATGCTCCAACCAAAAGACACAGGCTTGCTGAATGGATACAAAAACAAGACCCATCTATATGCTGTCTACAAGAGACCCACTTCAGACCTAGGGACACATACAGACTGAAAGTGAGGGGATGGTAAAAGATACTCCATGCAAAGGGAAATCAAAAGAAAGCTGGAGTGGCAATACTCATATCAGATAAAATAGACTTTAAAATAAAGAAGGTTACAAGAGACAAGGAAGGACACTACATAATGATCAGAGGATCAATCCAAGAAGAAGATATAACAACTGTAAATATTTATGCACCCAACATAGGAGCACCTCAATACAAAAGGCAACTGCTAACAGCTATAAAAGAGGAAATCGACAGTCACACAATAATAGTGGGGGACTTTAACACCTCACTTACACCAATGGACAGATCATCCAAAATGAAAATAAATAAGGAAACAGAAGCTTTAAATGACACAATAGACCAGATAGATTTGATATTTATAGGACATTCCATCCCAAAACAGCAGATTACACTTTCTTCTCAAGTGCGCACGGAACATTCTCCAGGATAGATCACATCTTGGGTCACAAATCAAGCCCCAGTAAATTTAAGAAAACTGAAATCATATCAAGCATCTTTTCTGACCACAACACTATGAGATTAGAAATGAATTACAGGGGAAAAAACGTAAAATACACAAACACATGGGGGCTAAACAATACGTTACTAAATAACCAAGAGATCACTGAAGAAATCAAAGAGGAAATCAAAAAATACCTAGAGACAAATGACAATGAAAACACGATGATCCAAAGCCTATGGGATGCAGCAAAAGCAGTTCTAAGAGGGAAGTTTATAGGTATACAAGCCTATCTCAAGAAACAAGAAAAATCTCAAATAAACAATCTAACCTTACACCTAAAGGAACTAGAGAAAGAAGAACAAGCAAAACCCAATGGTAGCAGAAGGAAAGAAATCATAAAGATCAGAGCAGAAATAAATAGAAACAAAACAATAGCAAGGATCAATAAAAGTAAAAGCTGCTTCTTTGAGAAGATAAACAACATTGATAAACCATTAGCCAGACTCATCAAGAAAAAGAGGGAGAGAACTGAAATCAGTAAAATTAGAAATGAAAAAGGAGAAGTTACAACAGATACCGCAGAAATACAAAGCATCCTAAGAGGCTAGTACAAGTGACTGTATGCCAATAAAATGGACAACCTGGAAGAAATGGAAAAATTCTTAGAAACGTATAACCTTCCAAGACTGAACCAGGAAGAAATAGAAAATATGAACATACCAATCACAAGTAATGAAATTGAAACTGTCATTAAAAATCTTCCAACAACAACAACAAAAAATCTTCCAACAAACAAAAGTCCAGGACCAGATGGCTTCACAGGTGAATTCCATCAAACATGTAGAGAAGAGCTAACACCCATACTTCTCATATTCTTCCAAAAATTTGCAGAGGAAGGAACACTCCCAAACTCATTCTGTGAGGCCACCATCACCCTGATACCAAAACCAGCTAAAGATACTACCAAAAAAAAGAAAATTACAGACCAATATCACTGATGAATATAGATGCAAAAATCCTCAACAAAATACTAGCAAACAGAATCCAACAACACATTAAAAGGATCATACACCATGATCAAGTGCAGTTTATCCCAGGGATGCAAGGATTCTTCATTATATGCAAATCAATCAGTGTGGTACACCATATTAACAAATTGAAGAATAAAAACCATATGATCATCTCAATAGATGCAGAAAAAGCTTTTGACAAAATTCAACACCCATTTATGATAAAAACTCTCCAGAAAGTGGGCATAGAGGGAACCTACCTTAACATAATAAAGGCCATATATGACAAACCCACAGCAAACATCATTCTCAATGGTGGAAAACTGAAAGCATTTCCTCTAAGATCAGGAAAAAGGCAAGGATGTCCACTCTCACCACTGTTATTGAACATAGTTTTGGAAGTCCTAGCCATGGCAATCAGAGAAGAAAAAGAAATAAAAGGAATACAAATTGAAAAAGAAAAAGTAAAACTGTCACTGTTTGCAGATGACATGATAGTATACATACAGAATACTAAATTTGCCACCAGAAAATTACTAGAGCTAATCAATGAATTTGGTAAAGTTGCAGGATACAAAATTAATGCACAGAATCTCTTGCATTCCTATACACTAATGATGAAAAATCTGAAAGAGAAATTAAAGAAACACTCCCATTTACCATTGCAACAAAAAGAATAAAATACCTAGGAATAAACCTATGCAAGGAGACAAAAGACCTGTATGCAGAAAACTAAAAGACACGGATGAAAGAAATTAATGATGATACCAAGAGATGGAGAGATATACCATGTTCTTGGATTGGAAGAATCAATATTGTGAAAATTACTATACTACCCAAAGCAATCTACAGATTCAATGCAATCCCTATCAAATTACCAATGGCATTTTTTATGGAACTACAACAAATATCTTAAAATTTGTGTGGAGACACAAAGGACCCCGAATAGCCAAAGCAGTCTTGAGGGAAAAAAATCAGAGCTGGAGGAATCAGGCTCCCTGACTTCCGACTATACTACAAAGCTGCAGTAACCAAGACAATATGGTACTGGTAAAAAAACAAAAACATAGATCAATGGAACAAGATAGAAAGCCCAGAGATAAACCCACACACTTTGGTAAACTAATCTATGACAAAGGAGGCAAGGATATACAATGGAGAAAAGACAGTCTCTTCAGTAAGTGGTGCTGGGAAAACTGGACAGCTACATGTAAAAGAATGAAATTAGAACACTCCCTAACACCATACACAAAAATAAACTCAAAATGGATTCGAGACATAAATTTAAGACCGGACACTATAAAACGCTTAGAGGAAAACATAGGAAGAACACTCTTTGACATAAATCACAGCAAGATATTTTTTGATCCACCTCCTAGAGTAATGGAAATAAAAACAAAAATAAACAAATGGGACCTAATGAACTTCAAAGCTTTTGCACAGCAAAGGAAACCATAATCAAGACGAAAAGACAACCCTCAGAATGGGAGAAAATATTTGCAAACAAATCAGTGGACGAAGGATTAATCTCCAAAATATAGAAACAGCTCATGCATCTCAATATTAAATAAACAAACAACCCAATCCAAAAATGGGCAGAAGACCTAAATAGACATTTCTCCAAAGAAGACATACAGATGGCCAAGAAGCACATGAAAAGCTGCTCAACATCACTAATTATTAGAGAAATGCAAATCAAAACTACAATGAGGTATCACCTCACACCAGTTAGAATGGGCATCATCAGAAAATCTACAAACAAGAAATTCTGGAGAGGGTGTGGAGAAAAGGGAACCCTCTTGTACTGTTGGTGGGAATGTAATTTGATACAGCCACTATGGAGAACAGTATGGAGGTTCCTTAAAAATCTAAAAATAGAATTACCATATGATCCAGCAATCCCTTTACTGGGTTTATACCCAGAGAAAACCATAATTCAAAAAGACACATGCACCCCAATGTTCATTTCAGCACTATTTACAATAGCCAGGTCATGGAAGCAATCTAAATGCCCATCGACAGACGAATGGATAAAGAAGATGTGGTACATATATACAATGGAATATTACTTAGCCATAAAAAGGAATGAAATTGGGTCATTTGTTGAGACGTGGATGGATCTAGAGACTGTCATACAGAGTGAAGTAAGTCAGAAAGAGAAAAACAAAAATCGTATGTTAACGCATATATGTGGAACCTAGAAAAATGGTACAGATGAACCGGTTTGCAGGGCAGAAGTTGAGACACAGATGTAGAGAACAAATGTATGGACACCAAGGGGGGAAAGCCACGGGGGCGGTGGTGATGGTGTGATGAATTTGGCGATTGGGATTGACATGTATACACTGCTGTGTATAAAATTGATGACTAATAAGAACCTGCTGTATAAAAAAAATAAAATGAAATTAAAGAATTTTAAAAAACCCCACAAAACTATCGTGTGTAGAATGGGTAAACAACGAAGTGCTACTGTATAGCACAGGGAACTATATTCAGTATGCTGTGATAAACCATAATGGAAAAGAATACAAAAAAGAATGTGTATATATATATATATATATATAAAACCGAATCACTTTGTTGTACAAATTAACACAACATTGTAAATGAAGTGTACTTCAATAAAGCAACTGTTTTAAAAAAGTAAAAGGAAAAAAAAAAGGGTATATCTTTTTTTCTTTTTCTTTTGGCAATAGTTGCTACAATCTCCCACCCCTTCCTCTATGTTCATACCTTTTGCAAATGTGGACTTAACACTTCTCTCAGCAAGAGGTAGCCTGTAGTTTTCCACCCCTGGAATCTGAACTGATCTTGTGATATCCTTTAAAATATAAAATTAGTGGAGGTGATAGTGTTCCAGTTCCTAGACAATAAGAGGACTTGTGCTCCTCCACTTTCTCTCTCTTGGAACCCTTCTGCTGCCTTGTGAACAAACCCTAGCTAGCCTGCTAGAGGAGAAGAGACCATGTGCATCAAGAAACGCCAAGCCAGCTGAGGCAATCCTAAACTAGTTAGCACCTACCAACTCCCTGGCTGTCTGTAGATGCATGAAGTCAGCCAGCCTAGATCCACCAAGCCCAGCCGAGATAACTGGATTTTCCCAATTGGCTAACTGATATGGAGCAAACACAAATACTGTTGTGTACCACTGAGGTTTGGTGGTTGTTTGTTATATAGCATTATTATGGTAATAGGTAATAAATACAGATATAGAAGCTGTCAGTAATTTTAGGTTAAATACTGTATTTCATATTACACCTACTAATTAGTGGCTTTAATTTAATAGCTGCCTTCCCTCTTAAACACTCTTCTTGTTATAATTCCCCAGTCAGTGAGTCACTATCATATACTAGAACTATCATCATGCCTTACTCAAAATGGAAAACAAATATTTTTAAAAGTTTCCACTTCAAGGTTTGTTTTGGCACCAAAGTTTGCATGTAATACTTTCAATTCTCAGAATCCCCCCTTTTTTACTCTGTTTTCTCTAGGGTCCTTAGCTAAATTGTCAATCCCGTGTGTTTTTAGCACACCATGGACTAAAAGGTGATGATGACACAAATGTAAACTTCTTTACACAAAGGTCATACCAAAAGTCATGGTAAATGATTAGGTGGCATCTGCTGGCTCAGTGGTACAAGACTGCTTTCATTCATACCCTGCAGGTTTATGTCACCAGCTTTCCCAGCAAGGCACTTTACTGAAAATTCATTTGAAATTCTTCACCTGACTACAGCCTGTCAAATGGAGTCAGATAACCCTAGCCTAGTTTTAAAGAAGAATAAAAAATCTGACAAAGATGAGGACACAGGGAAATTGCTCGGAAGGAACATTCAGAAAGTATTGCTCATTGTGCCGCTTAGAAAGAACTACGTTTGGTTGGAGAGCAAAGCTATTAGGTAGAGATATACAATATTGAAAGTGATTTAATAAGGTAAATGACAGTTTTCCTTCTGTCCTTTCCCTGTATGGCTGTCAAGATTCAGATAGTGCTATTTCACCTTGTTTTGTCAAGTATCCAGATGATTTAGTAAGATTAGATCATTAATGACTCTAGCCCTAGAACAAGGAGAGAATATTATTCACTAGTCCATCTGTACAGAACTGTTATGTGTATAAAGTATGTGAACAGCCTTGAATATCAGAGGTTACAAAGGCCTAGGCATTGTTATAATTTTAAGAAGTGCTGGCATGGACTAACATTTTATAGTTGTCATTTTTTCCCCCAGCACTGTTATCTTCCTTGGTTCACAGAGAAATCTGAGATAGGAGGTCAGGGAATAAGATGAGGGACATAAGATGTGGTTAAATTTGTTGCATGGCTCCCCTCCCATGTCCCTGTCCTCTGAGCATTGCAGTCTGATCGGTGTGAGCTGCTAGACCCACCTGGAGACAGAGGTAAGATGGAACTAGTCCATCAAGACCTGAATCTGTCTTATAGGCATCTAAGTTTCATTAAGAACCTAGTATGCACCAGATAACATATTGGACACTTTCATATTCCATCTTGACGGTGACTCTGCAAATTTGGTATTATTAGCAGTATATGAGTAAATGAATTGAAAGTTAACACTTTTAAACAAATTAAATGCTAAGCAATAGATTAATAGTGTAGTAACTCTACTTTCCCTATTAAACTCATGAAGATATTGAGGGTACAAAATATTAAATAATTTGGCCAGTGTTAAATTAGTTTTCCCTTGTTTTATGTAGACTGGCCAGAGTCTTTAAGTTACATATTATCTCCCCTTGGAACTAGATGAACTCTAAACGGGACTCTAATATGTAGTGACTGAGATGTGGGCTATATTGTCATTTACCCCATTCTGTATAATTGCTTGATGACTATTTTCAATTAGAGTTGACCAGAAAAAAACAAAACAAAACAAAACTTGTTTGAGTATTTGATACATCAGAATCTTTTCCCTTGGAAGCAAGCACACTGACCATGGCTCTGTAACTAAAGATATCTGCTAGGGGACACCACCAAACATTTCTAAATACCCACCCCTCTTACTCTGATGTGATATCCAACATTCAGATCTTCTCCCTTGTTCCTACCTAAATTCCTCTATATTGTTCCCATTCTAAGTTTTCTATATATTGGTGTCTCAACGTATCTCTGAACTTTTGCCTATATTATTTTTTTATTCTTGTAATGATCTTCCAGCCCTACAGCTAGCGCACAGCCTCCCTCAAGTACATCAGCTCTTGTCAGGAGCCCATTCTCAGCACTCTGATAGTACTTTCTCATACTTCTGTGGCACCTAGCCATATGCTACCTGGTGCCATTTTTAAAATTTTGTGCCTGATTTGTGTTGACATGTCGTGTCTTGATATAAAAATAAAACTCACATTCAGTGAGTCTCTGGCATATAATGAAAACTCTATAAATAGTATTTAACTACTACTATTGCTAAACATATTATGTATATTATTTCATTTAATCCCAGGTTTAAATTATTCCCAATTTAAATATGAGAAGCAGAATATCAGAAAGACAAATGACTTACCCAAGATACCACAGCTGATGGCTAAAGGAGTTAATATTAAAAATCAAATTTATTTAATTTCAAGTTATCTTTCTAGCTATCTTATTTTACTTCCTCAAATGTAGAGAGAGTGCCTTATAAGTTTTTGAGTACACACTGGCTGGCATAGTAATCCACACTTAATCAATACCCAATAATTATAAAATATTTAAATAAGTATTTTGTTTATTCCACTGACAGAAAGTTTTACTATGTTCAACATCTCATTTTCTCAACACCTGAATATTTAAGAAAGAAACATAATATGGTGGAAAAAAAATGAGTAAATCAATAGCTGTGTAAGCATACTCAGGAATTTCTCATTTCATAATCTATTCCAAGAAACCAATCCTAATTAAGAAAAAAAATTATAGTGAAAAAAATGTGTTCATCGTAGCACTATTTAACTTTAAAATCTGAAAATATTCCATTTAATAGATTAGCTTCTAAGTATTAAAATTCCACTTACAAAATGGAGGAAACAACCTGAAAAATAGGATAATCTGGTGCCTTCACCACTGAGAAAATATATTTTAAAGATTCAGTAGTAAGTTAAAACTAAAGCCTTCCAAGTCTGTCACCAACTTCCAATACAAATGTTTTGTCATGAGCCCTAGTACCATTCATGTTTATCTATCGACGTTGAGGTTCATCAACTACCAAGGACCCGACTCCTGGGCTTCCCTACATTAGGCTACACATTCACAACCAATGTACTTCCTTCTCTAGACACTAAAAGCTAAGCTATGTTCCTTACTTTGGTAATGCCATTTAGTTGGCAGCATGACATATATTATCTCATTGATCCCTCCCGATGACCCTATAAGGGTCTATGCAAAAGGAACTTCCAATTTCCCTCTGGGCACCCAGGAAATCTGCATTTCTAAGCCTTCTATGCAATTAGGTGGAATGATGTGATTGAGTTTTAGCCAATGGAAGGTAGTGAGAAGTGATGCATGTTACTTCTTAATTTGGCCATAAAACACCTTCTGCAGTCTTTTATGCTATCTTTCCTCCAGCCAAGGAGGCTGAAATCAAAGGACTCCAAGAAAGCATAGTCACAAGAGAAAGGAGGGCGAATACCTGGAAGCATCACTTAGAGGAGAGCCACGTAAGAGAGCTGTTCCATGAAGATAGCTGAATCGACTTTTGTGTGAAATGAAGGAACACTCAAAGTTTTAAAATTTCAAAGTTTACTCTGCCATATCATAGTCTAGCCTTCCATATCCAATGCATGATCATTGCCTACATGCTTCATGTGAAGAAACTAAGGTATAGAGATGTGAAGAACTTGTTCAAGGACATGTAGCAACAGTAAAGCTAGAATAAGTACAGAATCAGTCTGACATCAAAGCTTGTGTCTTCCATTATAAAAATCAGTACTGTCACTTTAATTACAAAAATGTACATATTATTATCTATAATAATGACTTGGTAAAAATTAAAAGCTTAGTTAATGGGGTAATGTGGAATGTATATTGTTATAACTAAAAAATAACATTGCAGGAAACTGAAAATCAGGTTTTAAAGAATATTTTGTAAAAATAATGTTCATAGGAAAAAAGGAAAACACAATTACGTATATATATATATGTGTGTGTGTGCGTGTGCATGTTCTGAGTTCAACTTGAATATATGTGACATAGAAAATGACTTGAAATCAAATCTATTAATGTGTTGATAGGGGTTTTCTCTAAAAAGTAGGAGCATGGAACAATTTCACTTTTTTCCTTTATTATGTATTCTTCAATTTGCCTGAAGTAATTATGCATTAATTTTTTTAGATGACCACAACAAAAGCAAAAATGATTGCAATTACCAAACACTAAATATGCATTAATTTTTAATCCAAAAATTATGTATTAGGTGGAAGACATAGACAATATATACCCCTTTGACCTCGAGGCAGCACTTTAATCACAGGTCCATTCATAATCCTGTGTGTTTCAGAAACACCTGAGCATGTGAATGAGAGCCCTTTTTGTTGTCCCCAGCAGCCATGTTTGCAGGTGGTGATATTCTTCTGTAAAGAATTCATAATATTTTTTCTGTACTGAGACGCCTTTCTAAGTGGTTCGTGATGTGTGTCATGAATATCTTTTATTGCTGTGTCTTCACTGAGCCAAAATGGATTGCTATTAGTTTAATGTAGTCAATATGTACAATTTTTTTTTTTTTTGGCTAAATGGTTGTGACTATCAGCATATAAATTATTTGGGTATTTTTGATTTTCAGTACTGTATGGAATGTTATATAAGCCTTCTGCAAACTCTTGAGGTGATTTAATTCCTATATAAAACATGGTGGGCAACTTTAGCGCTGACAAACTATCCCAGCCCAAATCAACAGCAAATCAGTCAAAACTAATCCAAGGTTCATTAATCACTTAATATGCAGAATGAGCATTTCCATTACTGCATTCTACAGAAGACAGTTAAAACGACAGTTCTGCTGTTCTCAGTACCTGATTCTTGAAACTAAGGAAGAATACAGTGTTTCTCAAATCAGTTTGCAGGCAAAAGACAAAACCAAAAAAAATGTTATTTAGAAAGGATTATTCTATTTTCTCTTAATCATATTAATATTCTGATGATTTAAGTTAATTTCTTTTTAATCATACGAAGCTAATCTTTGTTTTTATTTTATTGTCTTCAGAACTTTTTGCTTTTGAAAACAGAGAGGCAGCAGTAAATGTCAAAAATGAAATTTTATCCCCAAAAGATCTCTCTGGAGGCATGGGTGTGTTTATGAATTAAAGTCAACCGAGACCAATTTTAGGACTTTTAGAGAGCATTCGTTAATCCTTTGAGTGAAATGCTGGGCACATACTGAAAAATTGGAGACCTAAACTAAAAGTATAGAACCACCATTCTTTTCTTCATTCTGATTCTATTAGCATTCTACATCTGTTAATTTATTAGTTCTATGTTTGGCAGTTGAGGCTTTAAGCAGAAATTATTTCTTTAACTGATTTTTTTTTTGTCAGGTTGATATAATTTTTTAAAGTTACTAATCAGACATGTTATTTTCATCTCAATGAGAATTTTGGAAAAGTATCAAGTTTTGACTTCATTAATTGAATTAGAAATAGGTAGTGTAGAGGAGACAAAAATTTTCTTTTACCCTCTTAGGGTCTTTGAATGGGTCTGAGAATTAAATTGACTTCAGACATTAACAGGAGAAAAACATACACATTTATTTAATATATGTTTTACAAGACATGGAGCCTTTATAAGGAAACGAATACCCGAAGGGGTAACAAAACCTAAATGTTTCTATATGAGGTAGAACAAAGGAGACAGTTGTGGAAAAGTAAAATATATGAGGAAGCTAAAGGATAAGAGCTATTTTAACTCTGTTTGTACAGGATTCTCTTGGCCTCAAGTCTTCATCTCTGCTATTAAGAATGTTTTTTTTCCTCCTGGAATGTGGAGGACATCTTACGCTTGGGAGTTTTATCTTCTGCTTTCAGGAAGAAAAGGGGAGGTCAAAATGTTCTTCTTGCACCTGCTATTTTTTAAAAGTGCCTTTAGCTCAAAATAACTCCTGTGCCAAAGTGCGATATTTTGGGGTGGCATATTCTGCCACCCTTCAGTAGTGAACCCAATGCTTTGATACTGTGAGGTTGTCTTTTCTTGTCTCTTTTTTTCTCCCTTAATATATTTTCAAGATTTGCCCTTATTCATAATCTTTGTGTGCTCGGAATTAATTGCTGCTTTACTTTTTACAGGCAGATTCCTTTCCTGTCCATATGTTAAAATCATGTGTATGGAGATAGTTTTTGGTCCCTTTCATTAGAAGCCAGACTTGTTTTGACTAGTGAAAAACTACTCATAAAATGATGGCCAGCCATGGAACACAAGTGTCTAGGGGTCCAGACTTTAGAATATGAAAAACCATGCTAAGTCTTGCCCATAGCATATTATAACAAAATGGGACCTAGTGGTTTTTTAACTTACCAGCTTCTTTATTTATAAGCTGGGGATGATAAAAATGCCCATGTTATGACATTAGAAATCTTATGAATCACTGACATAAAAAATACAGTAAGGCATAGAAAGTGCTTCTTTGCCACAGTTATACTACTATAATATACACAAATTAATTTTTTAGTGTTTTCTTTTGGTTCTTCCATGAGCATGCCACCTCATACACCATAGCAAACACACCTTTGTCAGTTCCTCCTCTGAATCCTGCATTCTTTTGACTGTACCAGTAGAACTGCTAGAAATGTGAGAATTCATAAGTGATACCTTGTAGAGTTATCATGACTGTGCATAGTGAATTTGCCAATGTGATAATTAATAGAGATTTGAGGTTGATGAATTTCAAGTTGACTGGATTTTGCTGCACTAATAATCCTACTAAATTCCATTCCTGAGACCAAGTATGCAGCCCAGAATATATTGTTTCAGACAAAGCATGAGGAGGATTATATTCAATTACAAACTTTACCACATGACATTTTAGGTGAATAAAACAGCTTACCTGTCTTCCCTCTGTATTAATTAATCTCTTCTAGGAAGGGGAATACCAAGGTTTCCTCACATTAGCAATAAACAAAAAAGGAAAAGAAATACTAATTCTGCAGGAATAAGTATTTCACCAAATAGAGTACTGTTAAAAAGTAAGTGTGAGACCTGCTGGTTAAAAAAAAAAAAAAAAAGCTGCTTAGAGTTTTGTTTTAACCATAGGGCTGTTCAACATCTTTAATTTATTAAATTGAATCGTGACTTGAATTATGGGTTTATCATTCACCTGCAAATTTCTACTTTATATCTTCCAGGAATAGTGTTGGTCGGAAGCACTTCGCAATATCTGGGTTTATTCAGTCATTGAAAATATGTATTGAAGTCTTTCTGTGTGTAATATGCTGTTTTCAGTGCTGTGATTTCAGTGATGAGCAAGAAAGAGAAGATTTCTGCTCACAAAACCTTACAAACTAGTGAGGAAGAAAGGAAATTAACCTGTACTACAACAATTGAACAAAATCAGTCAGAATAGTGCTGAGTTCTGGGAAGTAAATGTAATGGTAAAATGGAATCTGAAGTGACTGTAGTCAGGCAGCCTTGTATTGATTGATTAGAGAAGAATATAATATTTTAGGCTGAATCTAAGTGGGTTCAGTGGGGAAAAGAAGTCTATCATGTTATGATCTACGTGAGAAGTATTCCAGGCAGAAACGTTTAATGAATTCAAAGGTTTTGATGCTGTAGTTTATTATAAGGATATACAAGATAGCTAGAAAGCATGGGGATTTTTCTTGCTAGCAATACAGCCACTCTCAGCTTATAGTAAAATCACTTATCTTTGGAACTGTTCCTCATTGGTAGGTCCTTATAAAATTATGTACCTTGAGAGCAATTTTTATACTGTTTGGTCCTAGTTGATTATACACATAATAAACACCTGGCCAAAATGGACTTTTCAAGTATGGATTTTATATTTTATTTCCATTGGAAGACCAAGAACTCTAGGTAGATGGTAGTAGCCCCGTGAACCAAAAGGTTAAGTATGGACAGCACATGTGGCACCATTTGTCTTCCAGATGACAACCAGCTATTCTTCCAGTTCTTTATGAAGATTACTGAACGCTTAAGGCCTGAAGCACTGAAACTCTTAAGTGAAAGATCTTTAAATTTTCAATTGCAATAGACAGTTGGATCTAATTTTAGAGATCTCAACATAGATACCTAACAAGTTTCACAGAAATCTAGAAATTGAACTGCAACAATCCTGAAAAACAGAAATTCAACATCAAAAGATGTCTCAAGCTTTCATAAAGCATAGGGTTTTCAGCAAATCTCATGTCCTGTAGGAGACATATATGGATGTATATAGTTCTGGTGATCTTGATCAGACCTTCTGACACATAGAATTAGGGGTCTATTACTGCCAACTAATCTTTGCCATGTTTTCTTTCTGCACATGATTTTAAAAAAAATTACTGTATAAGGAACACTTAATGAGATCTGCCCTCTCAACAAATTTTTAAGTGTGTAATGTATTATCACTGACTATAGGTGCAACCACCATTCTACTCTTTGAGTCAAATTTATAGAATCAAAGAGTGAGATGGTGCTTGCACATGAATTTTATATACCCTTTCTAATATAAAGGGTAGCTCTTGGGTGATACCTTAAGCCAAGTTACAGAGATGACCTCTCTTATGCCTGTCCTGTCCCTGTTTGCCTTTTGGCTCATGCAGCCATCCCTGGGACAAGAGGTTTTGTTAGCGTGTCAAAATCATATTGAAGAAGGCAAAACCTTTTAGGAGGAGGCCTGAGGCCTCCTTTTCAGGAAAGAATGTGAATTTAACAGGCCTTTTATATCTCAGGGATACTTCATTATTGCATACCTCCACAGTGTGATTGGGGAATGTACTAGATATCCAGACAATAGAAACCAAAACTAATTTTCATTAATCATACAGCTTAGACCAAACAGTGCTTTTCCAATTTAGAATATCTAATAAACTAACTCGGTTCTTCACTTTGCCTAGTGTGTATAAGCATTTATCCAATGCCTTATCTTTAAACTTCGAATAAGAACTTCATTCACTTTCTCTCTCAGGATATTTTAAAAATAGATGACAGGATATAAAAATACATATTTCTTTTTTCTATTTGGACAAGTTTTTACATATTCAAACATAGAGGCATATCTCATCTGGCTGAATAGAAATGTTTCAGCGTAGTTGCCTATAAATCAAATTCCTGTGTATTAAAATTGATTTTCTTATTGGCTTTTAGTAAACTTAGATATGCCTGGAGAGATACTCCTCTAAGGAATTAAAAATAAACTGGCTTTAAAATGTAAATGAGTGACATCTAAAACTGCTGCAAAAATGTTAAGACTCAGACATTTAAAAGAAACAATATCACTTTTTAATTTTAATATTATTTAAAATAATGGCCCAAAGAGAAATCTTACTTATTGTATAATTTCTGATATTCCATATCTTAAAAGTTGGAAGGTAAAAATAAGATAAGCTACCTTGGAAAAATATGAAATAAAATATCCCTTCCATCTTTTGCCAGCCTTCCTCTTCTTTGTTCTATAATCAGAAAGGAAAGTGCAACCAATTTGATTCCAAAAACTCTGTACAAACTAGTAAAGTCTGTTGAGCTGGAATAAATGGAGACTCAGAAGGAGTTCATTCAAAGTGCAGCAATAAGCGAACAACAGAAACACATTCAGGATGATGCATAATTACTGTCAAATCATGTTGGACAACTTTTGTCTTGGCAAGAGTGAGGAGTCCACAATGCAAATGCCAGCCACTGCAACTAGTTCCTAATTGTTGGTAAATCAACAATTTGATTGATTTGAAGGGATTCCTTCACTGGACCTTGGTATCTTGTCATTGAAGACAGAGTTTGGGGGTTAGGGAAGGAAAATAGGTGGGGGAGGGAGAAGGAGTAACATCTATATGAAAAACAGTTAGAAACTTTACAAATTTTATTTCACATAACTCTCACCACAGACCCGTTAGGGAGTTATGATTTCCCCATTTATCATTGAGAAAACCAAAGCCATCTGGGCAAGATCAAGTAGCCAGGATATAAATTCAACACTGTTAGACTGCATATTCTATATTCTTTCCATAATAGAGAATACTTCTAATATGCAAGTTGCCAGGCTAAGTATTAAGCAGACATGAGGTCCATATCTTTACATTGTGAGGAAACTGAGACTAGGGAGGGTAACTAAATGTTTCTATGACCACAAACCTGGATAATTGAAAAATGTCTCTGGTGTGCAGTCCTGTGTTAGGTACAGGATTTTTTTTCAACAGCCCCTGTACATTTATTTCAATGCGATAGGCAAAGACTAAAGAGAAATAGCCTGTCCTCACCGGAAAGATTGACTTGGCTTCTGATCTTGTATCATGATTGATATGCTAACTTAGTATACATGTTTTATTTCGTTCATCTAAAAATGGAATCCTTGAGGAATTAGATTATATGGCATGGGTTCGTGGAAAAACTAAAGCAACCAAAAACAACAAAACCAAACATCAAAAAAACTCAGTATTCCTACTAAGTAAACTGGTCTTTTTTTCTGCTACACCTTGGTACCACAGTGCTTTTTCTTACTTTACCTTCTATTTCCCTCTTCCTTTTGGGGGAGAAACGTACACTGTCATCATTATACATTTTAGAAGTCTTGAGAAATAGATTATTTGACATCAGTTGAGATTATTCTCCTTATTCTAACAACATACTTATTAGAAATGGGAGATGTAAGATTTAAATTTTATGTTATTTCCAAAATAAGTATTTTTCTTCCAGTAGTAA
The DNA here is from genome assembly GCF_003676395.1 of Aethalodelphis obliquidens. Lineage (NCBI taxonomy): Eukaryota > Metazoa > Chordata > Mammalia > Artiodactyla > Delphinidae > Aethalodelphis > Aethalodelphis obliquidens. The sequence continues at coordinate 22,204,502 of NW_020837950.1, read as the reverse complement.
TAATGCAGAATCATACAAGTTTAAGATGGCACAATTAGTTGGGGCACCTTAGTAATAAAACCAAAAATGTATGTGTTACAAGAATAAACAGTTGTTACCTTGGCTAAAGTGTCAGAGAGACATTTTACTTTGCCCTGTATGTTTTAATAGCATGGTGTGGCAAGGAAACCAGAAGTCCCTCCAGATCAAAAAAGCTAATATTCTGAGTAATTAAAAAAGTAATAAAAATGTGTCCCTGAACTGGCATGGAATTCAGAATTAAAGAAAAGGTGAAACTAGACATTTTATTAGTTAGCTAGTGCCGAAATGATTTTACCACTGAAAGTGTCTGCCAGATCTTGAGTCAAAGAATGTACACCCTGAATTTAGGATTTGTAAATAAGAGACAAAATCTTTAGATGCAACCAATGTGAAGAATTTCATAGAAAAATTCACAGTCTCCAGCTGTAATGTAAAGGGTGATAAATAAAATAAATCTGACTGGAAAGAGGCTTTCCTATCTCGAAGTTGGCACTAGAGGAGGAGGAGAAGTTGTGTATTTTCACTGAGAGTTCATAACCATGGGCATGCCATGCCTTTGCAATAAAATTCAAGCTTCTCCTATTTTCAAGAAACTCCAAAAAGGATATTTTAATTTAAAGCAATGCCAAGATGGTACAGCCCACTGGCAGAATCCAACATACATTTCTCTGAAAAAATTCATTTTTAATAATGTTTCTCTACTTTCTTATATTTTTGGAGTAATCAAATATTTGTTTTAGACCGTATCTTTTATATTAACTAATTAGTTAACTTTCTCTATTATTTCAATTAATACCCAGGGCTATGCCTTATGATAGCCACTAGCTACACAGGTCGTCAAAATAAAAAAAAAATTAAAAATTGGCACACAGGCCACATTTTAAGTGCTTATTGAGGCCAGCCACAGCATTGAATAGTGCAAATATATACCATCAGCATCATCACAGAACATTATTTTGTGGAGTACCACTCTAGAGATTCAGACATGTATCATTGTCATATTACAAGTTATTGCTCTTTGCATTCCTCTGGTCATGACAGAGAATTAGATACATTTAACTCCAATATGTTTTCTGTATTTTGCATCATTTTTTTCATGCTTTTTAAAATTCTGCATATACTTTAACTGCATAAGTCAACACTAGTACTATTTTGTATAGTGAATATTCATATCTACTCTTTCTCAAACTCTTCTTTCCTTCCTCTATTTCTCTGGTTATATCTGGGATCATTTTCTTTCTGCCTTTGATTTTCTTTGAGGATATGCTGATGAGTAATCTGTTTCTGTTTGTCATCATTATTGAATAGCTGTTAGCTGGGCATGTAAAATAAACTTTACAAGGTAAACACTAAACAAAGAAAGCTGGAAGGAATGCATTAATATAAGAAAAAAAACAGAGATTAAAGCAATTATTAGTGAAGATAATACATAACCTAGGACCTACTATTCTATTCCTAAGTATATAAAACATTTCTTATAAGCATTCATAGCAGTACAAATACGTAAAAAGTACTAATGTTCATCTGTTAGATAATGGAGTAAAAGCTCTGAGGTTCATTTATATAATGGAATAAGTACTTCACCGTTTTGAAAATAGATCAGCTATAGCTAACACATCGAGTTGTATGCATTAAAGCATATTTAAATATAATTATGAAGAAAAGAAAAATGCAGAATACACATAGTGTGATTCAATTTATATAAATTTTATAACAGGCAGATATAATATATATATATTAGAAGGTGATATAATCAGGTCAGGAGAGTGAGCTGTTCTAGAAGAACTATTCAAAATACTGGGAAAATCTTATTTTATTATTTGAGTGGCATTTCTATTCTGTTGTCCATTTTATTGCTAATCTGATTTTCTGTATACATGATGTTTTTAGTATATTCATTTTAAGATGTATTTCCTGATTAAAATACGCAAATATATAAATTCATATGTTTTCTGCCTTTTCCTTAAAGGGCGAGTAAGAATCTTATCTTTCCATCTAAGTAGATAACTCTGAAGGTTTCTCTGAAGAGTGCATCAGTACAGTGTTTTCTGGTTTGGATCATTCCCCCTTATAGCATTTGCTTCTCAACAGGAGCTGAGAGTGGAGTCCTGTACAGTAATTGTGTCCAGTAAATGCTGCTTGGGAAATTACATCAATAGTTCTGACTTCATTAAAGTCAAACCTGAGGATGGAAATTGTCTCCAGGGTTTGAGGCTTCAATAGGTGTGTCTTGTGTTTTTCTTATTACATACTTTTTAAAGTTTTTAATTGATAACTAATAATTATTTCCTTTTCAAATTTCTACAAAATTTTATTTAACCTCATATAAGAACATACACTGGAAACTTTTATAACCTTTCTTTTGGAAAAAATAATCTCTCCAAATACTGCTTTAACATCTGATTGTCTTACCGTATCGTGTACACTTTTGTATGGTTTCATTCAAAATTAAGAGTAACAGCTCATGGGACAAAAAAATTACATGAATTTAGAATTATACTAATTAGCAGTAAAAAAAAATCAAGATTCAAAAGACCATTTTTATATGATAGACAACATTTTCTGACTAGAATTTAAGCCTGAGATCCAGAACCTTGTCTGTCTTATTCATTGTCACTTTCATGGCATATACAAGCCATTTGTAGGTGATATCTAAATCCATATTGATATCTATATATAGGTATATAGCTTATCTATTATTAATGACATTTTTATAATACATTCAACCAGTTTAAAATCCAAACAATAGACAAAGAAACACATAGAAAAGTCTTATTCTATCTCTGGTTTTATCCATCCCCAGTAATTCTTTTGTATTTTCTTCCATTTTACATTGATAATATCTCCTAGAAATATTTTTATATCCATGGAAGGATCATCCCAATCCCATTGTATGCCATTGTGTGGGTATACCCATTTATTTAACCTAGGCACATGTGTTTGTTTGCAGCCTTTCTGATTTTAACCACTACTCCAATGAGCAGCATTATGCACACAATATTTTGTATGTATGCAAGAAGACCAATAGGATAGAGCCCCAGAAATGAAATTGTTGGATCAAAAGTAAATTTGTTTGTAATCTTAACAGATATTAGATTGCCCTCCCTAGAAGCGACTACATTTTTGCACTCCCAGGAGCAATGTAGAAGAGGGCCTATTTTCCGATAGCCTCTGTAGCAGAAGCAGGCAGTGAAGTTTAGATTTTGGCTCCTCTGAGCTTATAAAGTGTTATCTCAAAGCACTTTAAATTTGTATGCCTCTTATGAATGATACTAAATGTTTTGTTTATTTGTAATAATTATACTTCTTACATTTAAGAATGTTTGTATTTTTTGTTATAGTGGACACCTTTATCCAAAACTTCTGTGTAATATACTCCATCTTCATTTTTAGACAAATTCTAATGGCTCTCTGACATGGGCAGGAACACAACAAATAAGTTTGTGTCCTCTTTTCCTAAATTTAGTTAATAGGATTAACTTTCTTAATATTTACCATTTGACATAAACATGGTTAAATATCTTTTGACATGTCTGCTACTGTACTTATCTCTTTGTCTTTGCACCTTTTGTTCTTTCTTCTGAAATGTCTTTTCTCTAACTTGTCGAAATGAAACTCCCTGGGGAGGAAATTACACCCATATATTATAACAGACTTTGGTTGTATGAATCTTTCAGAACTTATTTCAGTGTATTGTTATTTGAATTTTTGAACCTGGATGTGGGTATGCGGGTAGGTGTAGTTGAATGATAGTAAAAGGGTTGAACTGCTCCTATTCATTGCTCACAGTATTATTGTTCAAAGGATAGAATTTGCATCTGTACATTTGGGAAATGATATGTACTCTTTCTGCATCATGGCACCAATGGTAGAATAACATGAGAAAATAAATAACATAATCACATCAAAGGTAAGGATAATCCTAACATAATAGAGCATTTTGATCATGCAGAGCAGGGAGCTAATATGCAGATTGGTATCAAACATATTTTATAACAGTTTAAAAAATTAGCTATATTAGCTCTAAGTGGACAGTGCTTAGGGACAGAATTCTGTTCTAGGCATTTATGACATATTCTATCAGGTCTAAGCCTGACAGGAAAGATCATTTTCAATGCATATTTAATGTGAGTCAAATCTTCTCGGCCAAAAAAGCATTTTTATGAAGCCTAATAATACTTCCTTTGGTGAACAGACTTTTTATCTACAGCAGGTGTCATAAACCTGAAAGTTTCTTCACATTAGAAAGAGGCCACTGCATCAGAAAATAGAGTCAATCCTAGGGAACATCAAATATTAGCTTTATGAAAAAAATAATATCATTGGAAGAAATTAAGCTATATTAGTTCCAAGGTAGAGCTAAATTCCACTGAACTTTATTATTAATTATAAAGGCCAAATCCATTATTGGGTAATACAAATATCATTAAAACTATATAACAGAAACTCATTACTTTTGCTTTTAAATACACCTGTGCTAATATCGCCTTTTCACCAAGCTTTTCATTTTTCTTCCCCAAATCCAATACATTAAAAGATTTTTCTTTCACATTTTAGAGTGACTCAAATCCATAACTTTTTATCATAATGAATACTCTTAATTCTGAGTAAATTTAATTTTGAAAAAACTAAGACTGTTGGTCTTCTAATTCAAACATGGGGCACACATTCAGCCCTATCTCCAGCCATCCTCCACTTCCAGAGCATAGTTCTTTTATTGGCAGGTGGACTCTCAACCACTGCACCACCAGGGAAACCCCAGAGCATAGTTCTTAACACAGGTATCACTTCAGTTATCACTGTCTTAAAGAGATCAGAGAAATTCTACCTGCCCAACCTGAATTCAGGCTCTATCAGCACAGTTCCCATAGAGGGTGTTTATCCTGTATTTCATCCTACTTCTCCTATAAATTTGAGAAATATGCTGAGATAGTTTTACAAGTAGTTAAAACTCAAAGCAGAAAGATTTTTAGCTAAAAGCGTAGTTGTGGGCTGAAATATAATGCCAGATTGTCACATTAGATGTTGCAACTTAGTTTAAATTAACCATAGCATTGTGAATTAGATCCCAAGATTAGTTGATATGCAAAAGCATTTCCTCCATCTTCATTTTAATCAAAATAGTAAAATAAAACGTATTTTCAGGTGTTGTACAGTAGAAGACCTCTCATTCTACTTTATCTGGACTAATAACTAGTTAGTCAAATAGTAACTAAATAAAAGAATCATAAAAATACGTATATACATTACATATTTTTACTTGAAACATATTAAAATGGAATGAAATCAGTCTTAACTGAAAAAAAATAGACATGAATATCTTAAACACTTTAACTTAAAACATATCATAACGTACAGAATCTCTCTTAACTGATCTCATAATTTACTCACCAATGTTCTAAGTCCTTTTTCTAAAACATGATAGTACATTCATCATGGCTAAGTAAGATACTGTTGAATATGCCCATGTTTCCACCAGACAAGTTAAATATTTAATAAGTCATTTGTGTTTATTTTCATATCTGTTTTTGAGCACTTGACTTTTATATTGTAATTAGGTAATAAGACTAACTCAGGGCTGCCATGTAGTAAGACTCCAGAGAGATAATCACATTGTGTTGAAGTTCTGAATACTGGTAAAATATGAGAAAAGCAGAGGTAATATACTTTGAAAATACCTGATAAAGTCAGGTAGCTTAAGAAATTTTGCCAAATTAAGGTTAGGTGAAAAAATTATAAAAGTTCAGAAACTATTTAGAAGGTAGTATTATCTTTCCACCTGAAAGAAACTGAAATGAAAGTTCTAGTCCATTATGAATGCAAGTTTTATAATAGAATTTACTCCAAAGTGGTAATGTGATACATGTAGTTTTACTATTTCTTCAAGAACAGATGGAAATGGAATTATTTTAGATTTAAAGGGGCGTTATTTCTCCAAGTGACTCTCAGAAGTTTCAAAAATTCATGTGTGAATGAGAGAGAGAGAGAGAGAGAGAGAGAAAATGTTGGAGTAATTGGAGCAAAATGGAAAACAATGTCTTCATGCCATGTGCTCTGCCTAGACATCTTATTCTCTTTGTCTTGCTAACTCCTATGCATTCTGCAGAACCAAGATTAAAAGTTACCTTCCATTATTGGGACTAACTCCATGGTTTGAGGAAGATCTGTAAATAGATAATTTTTAAAATTACTGGTCTGTTATCTTTCTCTTTGCTAGATAGATAGTAAGCTCTATGAAAAGAGAGTTCATGGCTTTTAATTATTTCTCTATCCATAAAGCCTAATGCATTGTCAGTGCATGATGAGTCCTTAACAAATTGGATTATATAAGTTAATGAAGATGGTCAATAGCTCTTTCTCATTCTTTGTAACATCTCAGGCTCAGGAATTTGATAGGCTATCCTATCAAAGGATAAAATGCCTTCCTCACCCTTCTGTATTCCTCCATCTTAACATATATAAACCTGTGTCTCTCCATTAAATATTCAAAAACTTATTAACAAAAGGTGAAACTGATGGCTGACCCATTTTTTGGGGTTACCCTATGAGCAAAGGTACATGGTCGAGATTGAGCATACCTTCTATGCGGGGCTAGATTGTTGGATGACACAGCTGGGTTTGAGTGTTTTGTTCACAGAGAATGAATATAGTGGAGCCAGGTCTTACTGATGAAGGAATGGAGATGATTGAGAAGAAGGAAAGACAGAAGGCAAGACATATTTTCCTGCTGTGGTACAAGACAGAAGTTGAAAATTGTTTGACCGTATAACTGATTAGTTTGGGCTGCTTAGTGATTTAAAAATAATTAGATTTGTTGTCAACATTTTATAGTAAAGAAGGTTAACGTAAAAATCACATACTTTGTCTTTTCTTAAAAAAACTAATCTAAAATATTGGATTTATGTTTGTGCTCAGTAACAATTAGTAAAGCTAAGGAGCTGCCTCTCATTTTTTAAAAGAATCTACTCTCCAGTTTGCCAGGTTCCCAGCCCTGCTGCTTTTACTCATTTTACCTGCCTGGCCCCTGTTGACATTTGAGTCTGTAAATCCCACTATAAAGGAATTTTAAAGAGCCATGAAAATAGGAATATTTTTTGAAGTTAAATTTAGGTTGATCAACTTAATATTTCACTGTTATAGATTTTGGAAATAGTCTACATTTTTTCATTTTATATATAATTACATTTTTAAAAAATGTATTTATTTACTTTTGGCTGCGCTGGGTCCTAGTTGCTACGTGCGGGCCCACTCCAGCTGCAGCAAGCAGGGGGGGCACTCCTCGCCGTGGCACTCGGACCTCTCGCTGCGGTGGCCTCTTCCACTGCGGCGCACAGGTTCTAGGTGTGCAGGCTTCAGTAGTTGTGATGCACAGGCTCAGTAGTTGTGATGCACAGGCTCAGTAGTTGTGGCATGCAGCCTCAGCAATCATGGCACACGGGCTTAGCTGCTCCGAGACATGTGGATCCTCCCGGACCAGGGCCTGAACCCATGTTCCCCGCACTGACAGGTGGACTCCCAACCACTGTGCCACCAGGGAAGCCTGATTTTACATATAATTACATTTTAAAGTAATCATCTGTGTTTACTGATCAGTGATACTTGTAATTAAAAACAGCTCCTTTCTTTCTTTCTCTCGTTCTTCCTCTTTTCCCTCCCTCCCTCCCTTCCTTCCTTCCTCTCTCTTCCTTCCTTCCTCCCTCTCTCTTTCTCTTTCTTTCTCTTTTTCTTTCTTTCTTTCTTTCTTTCTTTCTTTCTTTCTTTCTTTCTTTCTTTC
>NW_020837950.1:22096301-22196697 GCF_003676395.1 Aethalodelphis obliquidens | reverse complement strand
TTCTTTCTTTCTTTCTTTCTTTCTTTCTTTCTTTCTTTCTTTCTTTCCTTCCTTCCTTCCTTCCTTCCTTCCTTCCTCCCTTCCTTCTTTCCTTCCTTCCTTCCTCCTTTCCTTCTTTCTTTCTTTTCTTTTCCCTTTCTTCCTTCCTTCCTGCAGGCTTTACATCTGTCTTCAGTTGAAACCTATATAAATATATACATTTAATCCTGATAAAGTATTCTGGGATTTAGAATGTTCACATTTATTCACCTTGCTAAAAATGAACTGTTGATTATAGAATATTACTACAGTTCATTTTGTTTTGATTGGGGACTCAGGGAAATTTTATATCACCTTGAGAAAAGATGTAATTAAAATTTGGTTGCTGACTGCATTATTAAATAAATTATTGTCTCTTTGGGAAGCACAGTTCTGGAACTATATCAGAAACATATCTATAGGGAAGTAGAAATTTGAACATTTTAATAATCTTTGGTCTTAATTTAAGTTAATTAATAATTCCTTATATTTTAATTGACATTCATATCTTTCAGAGTGTTTTCAGGTTTATGATAATATTTGATCCTTTCAACACCTTGGGTGTGTTATGAAAAACTTATTGTTATTATCAATTCCCAGGCAGAGAAAGAAGCCCAGCAAAGTTAAACAGTATGTCTCAGGACGCAAGATAATATATTTGTGGAGCCAAGAATAGAATCCAGTTATGTCTAATACCCTTTTCAACCAAAATGGATCGTCTTTGCCAGTTATATGGCGTCAAGCTTGAAAATGTCCAGTAAGAATTACATATAAGCCACATCTCAAAACGTTATAAATTTAATAAAACAGGGTACTTGAAAATTAAGAAAACACTAGTAGGAGAAAAACAGATGTATCAGAATGTTTTGATTATCATAAGTGAATAATATATTTGGTTTTGATATTCATAACAACCAATATAAAAAGAAGAAAAATATAGGTTATATAATTCTTACTTTCATTTAAAAGGAAGAATATAATATCACCCAGAGAGACTAATTTTTGCTGGAAATTGAACACTAAATGGAGTTAATATATGAATAGTCTGTATACTCTGTAATCTATCTGTGTAATGCATAATTTCATACAAAATATAACTCGTATAAACAAAATATACTTTTGTTTATACAAAATATAAGCATTTCAATGTGTTTAAAATGCTATTAAAATGTTATTTTTTTTTAGCATCAAATGAAATTGTATGGCAGTTTCTAATAGCAATGTTAGCATTTATTGAATGTTTGCTATCTAGTTTTGTTCAGAGTACTTTACATGAACTAAATCACTTGCTCTTCATTACAATCTGTGATACAGATACTATATTTTATGTTTTACAGAAGGAGAAACTAAAGTGCAAATGTTAAATAACCTTCCCAAGGTCACAGAAGTAGTGTATTAGTTGTATATAATGCAGTATAGCAAACAACTCAGATGTATGAGTGGTTTACATTCACAATGACTTCGTGCTCAGGACTGTGTAGGTTGGCTGCAGTTCATGTGAGTTTTGCTACACTAAACGTAGCCAGCTCTACTCCAAGCTTTGGATGTGGTTCAGATCTGCTCCACATGTTTCTCACTTGGGGACCCAGTCAAAAGGGGCACTGGCTCGAGCAAGCATGCTGTTCTCTTGATGGAGGGCTGGTCCCCTTAGATTGATGGTACCAACCTGCCATACCTCTAAAAGCCTCAGCTTATAACTGGCATCTGCATTTCATGGGCAAACTAAGCCACCTGTCCAAGCTCAGTGTCAGAGGAGCAAGTGAGTATATGCTCCTAAGGTAAGACTATGAAACACTTGGTGAGGAAAAAGTGAATTTTGAACAATATGGCAAAGCAAGGATACAAATCCAGGTAACCTGATTTCAGAGCCAATACACTTTCCACTGCATTCTGTTGTTTTTCTGTTATATTCTACTAATGTTAATAGATTCATTTATTTTTAACTATCCCTAAATTTACAAATTAAACAATAAGTAATATTTTGTCTTTTAATATATTGCTGAATTCTATACTAATACTTTCATACTTCTATATTTATATTCATAAGAGAGATTGGCCTATGGTTCTGGTTTCTCTGGTTTTTTTAATTAGATTTTAGTATCGTGAGAGTCATGTTTGCTGTGTAGAATAAATTAGATGGCTCCGCATCTTTTTATACTATTCTAGAAAAAACAAAAATTATACGATTGCATGAGAGAGAAAATGTATGTGAAAATGTTATGTAAATTGTGCATGGCAATAATCATTAAAATAACATTTAATGTGTAAGCAGTTTAAGATTATGTTAGATATGGAATACACTCTCATTGTTTCCTCCTTTCTAACTTAAATAATTCTTCTCTTTTAGTTATCTTCCTTCTTCAATTAATTTATAACTTTATTCTTATAAATTACCTTTTATATTCTAATTCCTGATAAGTTCTCTTAAGGTGTCTGTAATTATATTTTGCTTGTTTTCCTTTTCTGTCTATAAAATTGAACAGTTGAATGATTAAAAATTGAGCATCGTCATAGCCAGCATACATACTTGCTTTCAACTTCATCAGTTTTGTATGATGACCAGTCTTCTCAAATATTAATACATAAACTACAATTAGCCATAATAAGAATGTTTTCCTCAAGAGTCTTGGAAAAATTATCAAAATTCACCCAATATTTTCACTTTTTTAAAAAAGGCAGAATTGGTGTGCTGGAGCTGGGTTATACCAACTCTTGAGAGACTCTTCATACATCAGTTCCTAACACTATACCTAGTAACATTGTGTTGGTAGCTTGAAACTGGCCATGGTGGGAGTATTTACATGATAAAAATTGCAAACACTGTAAGTTGATGGACCTCTTGGCCCTCTTTGAGCTACACTTCTCTGTGTCTGCATGCATATTTATGTATCTATGAGTTGTGTAGTATTTTCATACCTCCGTATGATGTTACCAAATTAGATTATACAGTCTCTTAAGGGAGCTCTATTCTGACTGGCTTAGAGATAAATAAATGTTTATACTAATTGAATATTACTAAAATTCCCCCAAATTCAGAGAATTAAATTTCTAATACTTTCAGTGTGAAAAATGTATTCCTTTAGAAACTTAACTCCAGTGTTTTAAGAATTCAGCTTCACATAATTTGGGGAACTCTTTGGCAAACAAGACTTTTTAAATATTGTTGGTATAATATAAACAGTTGTCTTCTGACTTATCACCGTCCATAAAAAATAAACATACATTTTATTCCACTTAGATATGTTATTTCTAAACTTATGTAGCTTTACTCCTTGAATAAGCTAGATTTGAAAAATGTAAATTTATGCTTAACCAAATTAAAGCATTCTGCAAATTTCTTTCAACCATCGTATTTTTTAGTATGTCAGCTTGAAGATAGTTTCCAAGATCTTTGGGTAATTTAGAATCTCAAACTTAAGCTAATTTAAGTAAATTAATGAGTATTCATTAGCTATCTAGATGATTTGTAAGTAAGAGAAAGTACTGAAATATTAAATACCAAGCATAATTTTAAATTTGTATACTTTGCCTCTTATTTTTAAATCTTACAGAGAGAGACTTTATATACATCTGGGTCTATTAATGAATGTGCTCATATTTGCCACCTTGAGAAGTTTCACTATAAAAGACGTATATGGCTGTAAAAAGTTCTGAGATGCATATCCATAAGCTATGCTGGTCTGCTACAAAATGCTGGTGTATGACAAACAGTTCACAGTCATGCAACTTTTAGTTTTCTCTATGAAGTAAAAGTTACTGTGGTTAAAATTTATAATCAATACATGCGAGTAAGAGTGTCATAGGAACAATAATACAGAGTGGAACAACTTTGTGTGCAAAGTATGAAGGGTGCATTAAGGAAAAAGAAAGTACTATTGTCCTAAAATAAAATAACCTGTTGTTCTAGAATGACAAAGAAGAAAGTGTAAGATAAAACCTGAATGCCTATAGAAAATTGTAGAAAGTTTGAGGAAAAGGGATTTTATTTGTCTTTGCCAATACTGACCATGCTTTGATGGCTTTAGCTTTAGTACCAAACATTATACTGACGTAAAACTGAGTTTAGTTTTTTCTCTGTTAAAATAACAAAAATTTCTTGGATATTTTTGGCCTGCTCTTAATGAAAGATAGCAAAATATTTTTCTTTATCTTCTGAGTAATCTGCCTATAGGCAAAGATTCTATATCTTATCAGAAGAATATCAGATGAGAGAACAGGGCCCTCTGTTCTCTCATCTGCTAGAGATGAGAGAATTGAAAGAGTTAAAATTATTTACAAACATGGTACCTACTATAAGTTTGCTTTTAAAATATTTTACTTCCACTTTAATTAAATAGGTAGTCAATATGTTTTTTCTCAGTAACCCGTGATTCTATTAAATTAAGTGTTCAAACTGCCTGAAAACTTTTGTTATTTTGCCATCCCCAAACCAAATCATAAATGAGGAGAGGGCTTCTGGAAAATCACAAATGATTTGTTTTCATTGTATGAAGAGACATGGTAAAATAATCAGATTTCTTTGATATATTACTATTAATGATACGAATTGGAAGAACTATCAAATCAGAAAAAAAATAGCCTTCCCTAGATTAAAGTTGTGTGGGTAAATGCTATATATATATATATATATATATCTCAGAAATGGTTTGAAGTTTTTAGTGAACTGTCATTGCCCTTGCTGCCAATGACATCTGTTTATGAGTCCTGATGATGCTTTGTGAGAAATTAGACAACAGTATAATGTTATCCTAATTTCAGTTTTTTTTAATGTTAACTGGATTGCAACTTTGTTTCTTTAATTTGAATCTAGTGTATTCTAGGCCAGTGATTTTTGATTGCAGATTCATATCGTTTGCCTATAGAGTTTTATTAATATACATATGTTTAGGACCTATTCTATCCTTACTGAATATTTTTAACTGATACTTTTGATATACTCTTGGTACATTCTAACTATGTGCCAGGTATATTCATAGTATATAATGCCTCAAGTCAGACAAGCACCAAAGCCATATCTCTTTCTCCACTATCAAATGAGTTTCATTCAGCTCCCTAGATCTCATGGGTTCAAATATATTGTAACCATAGTCCACATGTTTTCAGGGTGGCTAGAAGCTTTTCCTTGAAAACAGGCTATTGCCACCACTATAACTAAGATTCACTACTTAGGGCATTCCTTTTTTTTTCCTTCTCTTACAATACAGGCATTCACTTCACTGGTGAGGTTATTCAGGATATTCAACAAGTATTTCCATTTTCCCAAAAACTAGTGTCGTTACCACAATCATTTTTGTTTTTTGAAATATAGAATGGGCCAATAGCACTCTTAAAGTCAAAACTACCCAAAATGTCTGAGGCATTTAACCTTTGTTGGCCCAAAGTCTTGCCTTTAGCTCTGATTACCCTTTGATTCCCTGATCCCCTCCACTCCAGACTATGCAGATAATCCCTTATAAAATATTACAAAAAGGCCCTCTTGGACCTTCAGAGATCTAATCTTATCTAATTGGATATCCTTGAATAATGCCAAGGTTTTATTAAATACCCTCCCTCTTAATATGCCAATTATGCCTTTTCTCCATACATCCCACATAACCCTTACATGATCTTCAGTTTGGAGACCTAGTTTTCTGACACCACAGAAAGACCAATCTTAAGTCCAAGTGGAAGGGACCTAATGCTGTTTCCTAACCTTCAGTAATTCTGCAAAACTACAAGGGTTGCAACTTTGGGTTCACGCTTCACATTCAAAAACATATGAGTCTAACTCTGAATGGAAGTCCACCACAACAGGAAACTTTAAACAAAGGTCCTTTTGAGATTCCCTGGAACCAGAAAACAATGTGAAATAGACTGTTTTTCTAAGACCCATAAGACAAGCAGATGGTACCATGGAGTTATCAGCTTGCACCCCAGAAGCTGGAACAAGATTCCCCCAGACTCCCCTACTCCTTTACTGCCATCTTCCCTCTTTGTCTACTCTTTGTCATATTTCTTCTTTTTCATCAACCTCTAACCCAGACCACCCCTTATTATACAGTATCCCAAGATGACTTTTTCCCTCACTCTCTCTTTACCTCCCCACCAAACAGGAAACAAAACTCCCTCATTGAACTTTCTCAAACCAGCTCCCACTCTGAATCTCACTGATATGTCACCCCAGCATGACCCCCAGGAACAACATTTAATGGCCTTCCTCTCAGCACATGCCAGAGAGATTTTCCTTCTGATGGTCCATATCAGTATATAAACTACCCCCATATCTTCAGCCTTAACTTCTTGCCAGGTAATAGCTAGAACTTAACTCTTCACATAAAGGATGCTTCTCTTAAAATCTCCAAACTCCACATCTCTTCTTCCCCAGGATCAGGTACTGAAAAAAAAACGTAGAGGTACTTTCATTTTTGAATGAAATTTTTTTCTTCACCACTTTTCAATCAGACTTACAGCCTTTGGTCAGTTCTGTGCAAAGACTCTGGCCTCCTGAGGTTAATCTCAAACATTATAAATGATACCTATACACCAATCATTGCCTGTGGCCCCCTAGGATACTTCTTTTTTGGGGGTCAGCAAACATATATCTGCCTTTTCCTACACCATTCTTTCCTGTGTCTTTGGAATCCTTGTTCAGTATTGCCAAATATTCAACCACCATACCTATTGACCTATTAATAAACGTGTCCCTCTGGAGACTTAACTGATCACTTCAAAAGGAAACAACAATAGGGTAATTGGGAGAAATCCCTGGAGGGAATCACTGACTCTCTTTTTAAGTGCCCTTTAAGAGCCATTATACCATTATGAAAGTTATGTTAACGAACTAAAGTTGGGTCTGTTTGCCCACACTCAGTAAAGCCAATCTACTGACATCAGGTTGTTGTGAAGGAAAGTTCAGTGTTTATTGCAGAGCACCAAGCAAGGAGTCCAGGGCAGCTAGTGTTTAAAAGAACCAAACTCCTCGAAGGTTTTCAGAGAAAGGTTTTTAAAGACAGGGTGAAGGAGGTGGGTTGTGGAGTATGTGGTCAGCTCATGGATATTCTCCTGATTGGTTGGTCGTGAGGCAGTTGGGAGTCAACAACATCAACCTTCTGGTTCCAACGGATCTGGGGTCTAGGTGCTTATGGGAAGCATTCAATTAACTTCTTCTACCTGATAGGGATTTCAGTATCTGCAAAACAGCTCAAAGAACATGGCTCAGAATATTATCTATAGTCCTTGAGGAGGAACTAAAGGTTCTTGACTGTGTTTAATGGCTAAACTATTATTATTTTGTCTTGCTTGACTGTTTTCCTTTCTTCTGCATTTTCTCACTTTTCTGATTAAATTTATTGTTTGACTAAAGTTTTTCTACAGACGAAAGGCAAGGCAGAGGACATGGGGCAGGGAGTCCTGTTCTGGGAAGGCCCCATAGGGTCCTGCCCAGTTACAATTAGATGATTAGAAAATGTGGTTTAAAACCTCCTTAACTGTTTGGTTGAGCCTTTGACTCTGCCAAAGGATGGTGATACTTGTCTTCACATTAATGAATTGAACCTGACTCAGGAATGCAGCTTTTATCATACTTTATTAATAAACGAATAAAAACAAATACTTTACTCAGATGAAATCAAATTACTCTGTTAGAATAGTACTCTGGGGCAATATTTCTGACAGAAGAAACAGGATCCACTTTCTGGATGTCCAAATCCAAGGTTTTTTGGACAAGTAAGAGTATCTCACAAGAGTATGACCTTCTGAGAGTAGTTTTCATACCGTTTAGGATTAATTTTATTATTAATATTCAGTTGTCCTAAATTACAGCAGTTTGAATGTAAAGCTTATCTCTAAAATTTCATTATTGTAATTGGATACTGCTTTTTCAGAAGTGAAATTGGACTTGCTGGCCCAAGGTGAAAACTAGTCATGACAACATTTCTTGAATTTTATTAAGCAGACATTTGCTTGATAAAAAATAGAATTATTTCTTTATTTTTGTTTTGTATGACAAGTGTATATTAAATTTATGTTTATAAATATGGCACAGAGAACATCTTCAACACACAATAAAACCTTGAGAGGCAGCATTATATAGTTTTGAGGACCTTAGTCATAATAGACAGTGCTTAATCTGGTTTCTTTTCATTTTTATGATTTTTGAGAGTTTACCTGCTTATAGTTCAGCAGAGGTTAGAACATTTTTTTGGTATTTCTATATATGTTGTAAAACCTTAGCCCATTTACCCTTTAATGTAGATGTTTATAAAATCTTTCAAGCAGAATTGAAGTACCTATAACATCAACTTCCTTTCTTCTATTTAGGAACAGGGGTAATTTAAGGGAAGGCAGTTTTGTTGTAACACACAACTGAGGGCTTGAAATTTAATATCCATTTGTAAATTGAAACTGAGAACTTAAGGATATTTTTTATCAAGCATCTTTGTAAATCCTGTACAACTAGACAAGTTATAAGTGTTTTGCCCACTGAGCAACTTGAAGCTTTATAGGAATGTGTAGACTCTGTTCTCCAGCACCTGCCACCCCATCTTCATCATTGTAGGGTCTTTCTCATTCTCTCTCTCTGCCACACACTCACATACACACACTTGTAAATTTCTTTTCTCTTTTTTCTTCCTTCTTTAACTTCTTTCTCTCTTTTTCAATAGTTTCTACTCAGGTTTTTATTGATATATTAAGATAAAATTTTCTTTTAGGAAAATAAAAGCTTTCAAAATATTATCATGATTGATGGAACAATGTGACATAAAAATTAAGAACAAAGCAAAATAACTTATATTTACCAGTTACAGCTTCCAGATTTCTACCCTCATATGACCACCTGCACCAAAATCTATGTACTAAGGGCAGTACATTTGGGGCCTGTTTGTTCGTTAGCTTCTAGTGTAAGTTCAAGTCTTCCCAGTTCATTAAAACCCAAGGAAAATCTGCCCTTAACCATGGCCTATAATTAGCCCATGAGGAGGAAAAGTCCTGTATGTAACATGTCATTTCATTTAAATGGTTCAAAATTTTATTAGGGACCTCAGGTAGCAATAATCAGGCTATAGAAATCACACCAGTAATTTGAATAGGAAGACTTAGTGAAAGATGAATAATGTTAAACAGGAGGATTCTGTGGGGTGCAAAGTAGGAACTGACAAAGCAGCTATTATTCCTACACTGAGGGAGAGTAAACAGGGAAGGAATTTAGGAAATTGAAAGAGAGCCAAGCTCCCCAAACTGATAATCAGACCTCTGGGAAGATGAATGGCTACTGTAGAAGCATGTAACCTTCTGGTGGAAAAGAAACTCAGTAGAGGGCTCAGACTTGGATTAGATGTCAGAGGGCATGAGCTGCAGCTGGAATACAAGAGCAGCTAAATGCTTAGTGGTGGAATGAAAGGGCTGGAGCTGAAGTCTGAGGGTTGCCACTGTGGTGTCGGGAAACTTGCAGAAGGGACAAAGGGGACTGGCCACACACACACACACAGGGATACTCTGGATGCTGTGCCAAACAAACACACACTGGAGGAAGGACGGGAAGTCCTTCCCTCTGTTCTGGCCTGGGTGCCCCTCTACACACATTCGTACCCATATGAGCACATTTGTACCATCAAACAACTGTCAAACAACTGTATGTGGCCACCTCAGAGGAACTGTTCTTCATATCTGTGAAATACTCACTCTCTCCCTCAAGTAAAGATACACATGCCCCAATGTCATTGTACCCGCTGTTAGTTACATTCGTGTCTATTCAAATTCATTCACATTTTCATTGGATATCCCATTACCTAAAGATTAAATTATAAAGTTAATATTAAACTACTTATATAACAAGAGAAAGAAGGAAAAAAGGAAAAGCCTAGTTAATACATAAAAATGAATATATACACTAGGGAGCAAAGTGAAAACACGCAAACCTACCACTGTCACTTTTTGTAATTACAGTGTTATTGTGATGTTTATGACTTGCTTTTTCCACCACCCGTTTCATATTTATTTTGCCATCAGTCAGAATCTCCGGTTGTTGGTGTTCTTTTCTAGGTGGGGTAACCCACAATTTTTTCTTGCAAGTCTGAGGTCTTAATAGACTTGTCTTCCTGTCTTTTTTTTTGGTTGCTGTCATTTTCCATTAACCTTTATATTGAATATGGAAGTAAGAAGGAATGCTCCAGAAAAACATCTGAGTTCCAGATGTAGTGTGCCCTGCTCTCATTATACAGCAGCAAACCATCAACCCCTATGTAATCAGCATCTGTTATTCCAGCTTGGAGAGTACCACCCTTGAAAATGTTTGTTTCTTATCTAAATACCTTTGAATTCTGATATTTTAGAGTTCTTAGTTCCCATAGGGTTTATGTTTCTTATCAGAGTACAAACAATGGTTTCATTGAATTAGAAGGTGAGACCATTGCCTGGACCTTATGACTTCAGAATGTTACTGAAGCAACACAGAAAAAGGCGGTACTCTTTAGTTAGCAATGTTAGCAAAGGTAGAAATTGCTAATTTATAACTTCCATTTGATGCTTCATTAGGTAATGAATGTTTTAGAAAGTTTTAACAACTATCACTGTTAGCGATGCTCCATATCATCACTTACATCTATATATTCAAACATTCTTATTATAAATCTGTTATATTTATATAACACAATTTTTTATGTATACATAAATTATAATCTTGTATAAGATGTTTTCACTTTGGATTTCCGTGGCCATTAGTGAGGTTGCACATTGTTTTGTATATTTGTGATTCGTTGTTGTTTCCATTTGTTTGAAATCACTATTCATTTTCTTTGTCCTTTAAAAAATCTTTCTTATTGATTTGTGGAAATTCTTTATATATTTTGACAGTTTATTCCTTATTGTTTATGTGTCACATATAATTCCATTGGAACTTGTCTTTGTGCTTTTGTTTATATGCCTTTTGCTAACCTTTTCTTTTTTTAACATCTTTATTGGAGTATAATTGCTTTACAATGGGGTGTTAGTTTCTGCTGTATAACAAAGTGAGTCAGCTGTACATAAACATATATCCCCATATCTCTTCCCTCTTGCGTCTTCCTCTTACCCTCCCTATCTCACCCCTCTAGGTGATCACAAATCACCGAGCTGATCTCCCTGTACTATGTGGCTGCTTCCAACTATCTATCTGTTTTATATTTGGTAGTGTATATATGTCCATGCCACTGTGTCACCTCATCCCAGCTTCCCCTTCCCCTTCCCCGTGTCCTCAAGTCCATTCTCTTTGTGTGCATCTTTATTCCTGTCCTGCCCCTAGGTTCTTCAGAACCATTTTTTTTTTTATTCCATATATATGTGTTAGCATATGGTATTTGTTTTTCTCTTTCTGACTTACTTCAATCTGTATGACAGACTCTAGGTCCATCCGCCTCACTACAGATAACTCAACTTCATTTCTTTCTATGGCTGAGTAATATTCCATTGTATATATGTATGTACGTGCCACATCTTCTTTATCCATTCATCTGTCAGTGGACACTTAGGTTGCTTCCATGTCCTGGCTATTGTAAATAGAGCTGCAATGAACATTGTGGTGCATGACTCTTTTTTGAATTATGGTTTTCTCAGGGTATATGCCCAGTAGTGGGATTGCTGGGTCATATGGTAGTTCTATTTTTAGTTTTTTAAGGAACCTCCATACTGTTCTCCATAGTGGCTGTATCAGTTTACATTCCCACCAACAGTGTAAGAGGGTTCCCTTTTCTTCACAGCCTCTCCAGCATTTATTGTTTGTAGATTTTTTGATGATAGCCATTCTGACTGGTGTGAGGTGATACCTCATTGAAGTTTTGATTTGCATTTCTCTAATGATCAGTGATGTTGAGCATCCTTTCATGTGTTTGTTGGCAATCTGTATATCTTCTTTGGTGAAATGTCTATTTAGATCTTCTGCCCATTTTTGGATTGAGTTGTTTGTTTTTTTGATATTGAGCTGCATGAGCTGCCTGTATAATTTGGAGATTAATCCTTTGTCAGTTGCTTCGTTTGCAGATATTTTCTCCCATTCTGAGGGTTGTCTTTTCGTCTTGTTTATGGTTTCCTTTGCTGTGCAAAAGCTTTTAAGTTTCATTAGGTCCCATTTGTTTATTTTTGTTTTTATTTCCATTTCTCTGGGAGGTGGGTCAAAAAGGATCTTGCTGTGATTTATGTCAAAGAGTGTTCTGCCTATGTTTTTCTCTAAGAGTTTTATAGTGTCTGGCCTTACATTTAGGTCTTTAATCTATTTTGAGTTTATTTTTGTGTATGGTGTTAGGGAGTGTTCTAATTTCATTCTTTCACATGTAGCTGTCCAGTTTTCCCAGCACCACTTATTGAAGAGGCTGTCTTTTCTCCATTGTATATTCTTGCCTCTTTTATCAAAGATAAGGTGACCATATGTGTGTGGGTTTATCTCTGGGCTTTCTTTCCTGTTCCATTGATCTATATTTCTTTTTTTGTGCCAGTACCATACTGTCTTCATTACTGTAGCTTTGTAGTATAGTCTGAAGTCCAGGAGCCTGATTCCTCCAGCTCCATTTTTCTTTTCAAGATTGCTTTGGCTATTCGGGGTCTTTTGTGTTTCCATTACAAATTGTGCAATTTTTTGTTCTAGTTCTGTGAAAAATGCCATTGGTGGTTTGATAGGGATTGCATTGAATTTGTAGATTACTTTGGGTAGTATAGTCAGTTTCACAGTGTTGATTCTTCCAATCCAAGAACCTTTTGATGGTACTTAATTTCAATGTATTTGAATTGATCTATTTTTCTCTTTATGGTTTATAGTTTTGTGTCTGGTTAAATAAATGTTTCGTACACCAAGTTTTAAAAAGTTCTGTACATTGAAGTGCATATTAGTTTAATGATTTATATTAATGTTTTTCAGAGTCATCTTTTCAATAAAAATTTTTTTCTACCTTATTTCCTAATTCTTTTATTTTTATTACTTCATTCAGTTTTTCACCCCTTTTTCTTATATTGTTTCTCAAGCTTTTTCTTTGAACTTTATGTTTATTTTTTTCTTTTACTGATGTAAGTATTTAGTGCCATGAATTTTCTTCTGAGCATTTCCACAGCTCTTGCCTAAAAATTATCTTGGGTTAGAATTCCCTTATCCGTATATTGTAGGACTTCACAGTTTCCTTTTATATTTTATCTTAGACCCAAACGTTATTAAATAGGAACTCTATCTATCTATCTATCTATCTATCATCTATCTATCTATCATCTATCTATCATCTTCCAAATAGAAAGTTCTTAATTGTTTAACAGCTTATTGCGTTGTGTTCAGAAAATACTGAATGTTATTATTTCTGTTTTCAAAATATAATTGCCTTTGCCTTTCTGGCCCAATATATCTGCTTAGATAAGTTTGGTAAATATTCCACATACCCTTTAAAGGAAGGTGCTTTCTTTGTTATATCAGTGTATAGTATACGATAGATATATGAGTTTGAGAATGTATGGGTATATGTATATATTTATTACATTTACCTTATTGATTATGTTATTTAGGTTCTTTATATGTTCATGCTTTTTAAGTCTACCTGAATTATATAAGACCGGTAGCTTTTTTTTTTTTTTTTAAATGACCATAGTGGTAACTTTATTCTGTGGTTGTGGCAAGCTGGGGCTACTCTTTGTTGCGGTGTGCGGGCTTCTCATTGCAGTGGCTTCTCTTGTTGCAGAGCACGGGTTTAGGTGAACAGGCTTCAGTAGTTGTAGCACGTGGGCCCCAGAGCATGCAGGCTTCAGTAGTTGTGGCGCATGGGCTCTAGGGCACGCAGGCTTCAGTAGTTGTGGCTCGCGGGCTCTAGAGCGCAGGCTCAGTAGTTATGGTGCATGGGCTTAGCTGCTCTGCGGCATGTGGGGTCTTCCTGGACCAGGAATCGAACCCATGTCCCCTGCATTGGCAAGCGGATTCCTAACCATTGTGCCACCAAGGAAGTCCCTAAGACTGGTAACTAATATTGGTGTGTGTCTTTTTGTCTGTTTTCCTGTTATGTCCTGTACTTTCTGCTGCATGAAATTTGCAGCTGAGCTGTTTCAACAGTATATCCTGCCACTGTGATTCTGGTTGGAGATATTTTTATATTGATTTTTGTGTTTGGTAAGAAATAGTATATATATTTTTAATTTTTTTCATATTTATAACCACATATTTTAAGCTCTGTTTTATTGAAAATGTTTTCCCTTTCTATGGTGATCTGAAATATCTTCTCTCATATGTTAAAGTTTATATTTGTATGAGTAAGCTCTACGCTTTCTTTTCTATTTAATTGTCAATTTATCTATTCTTTTGCCAAAGACTACAGTATAAATCCCATAGCATATAACAATTTATTGCTAGTTTATTATAAATATCTACTCTCTCAGGTTTATCTTTTTATATTTTCTACAGTAACGTTTTGTGAGCTTTTAACAGACAGAGGCTAATTCTCAACCTTTTGAATCTGGATAGACTTTGGCTTGTTTTGGCCAGAATAATATGGTGGAAACAACATTGTCCTAGTTCTGAGTCTAGGCCTCAAGAAGGCTCATCTGTTTTCTCTCTCAGAAAACTGCCATTTGAAATATATACACATCCATGCTCACCTGCTGGATAAGGGGAGATACAAGTCTCAGGCAGCATCATTGCCCCAGCCAATAGTCAGCCATCTAGCCGTTGATTCAGCAGTTGACCCAGGATATATTAGTAAGCTCAACTCAGACCAACTGAACATACCAGAGCAGCTGAACTTCCTAGCTGACCTATAGACTTACAATTATAAGACATATTTGTTGTTTTAAGCAGCTAAGTGTTGAGGTGGGTTTAATTCTGCAATAAATTACTGATATAATATGGTAAAAATTAATTAGTATTATTTACCAACATTTTGTTTTGTGCCTTGCACAATTTATTTTGAAAAAGAAATTTTGTTTTGCTATCTAAATAACATGTCATAAAGCATTTATGTTTTCTAAAAGTTGTGTCATGTGCCTTTCTCATATAAGGTTTAAATAAACTGGAATTGATTATTCATGTAAGATGTGAAGTAGGTCACCAGTTTAGTCTTTCTAATATGGAGACTTAATTGTCCCAAGAAAATTTATTGAGGATTTCTTTGCTCATGTATAACGCTACCTCTTTTATATATTAAATCTCTGTGTAAGTTTTGGGCTTTTTCGGCCTCTCCATTATGTTCTATTTATCCTTTATTTTCCTGTCCCTGGGCCAATAACACCACCCACCACCACCCTATTGTTCTTGCCTATTTTGAGCCATTTTAATTTATGCATAAATATAGAATTAGTTTATCAAGTTCTTCAAACAATCCTGGTGTCATTTTTTTGTTTTTGTTTGTTTGTTTTTTTTGCGGTATGCGGCCCTCTCATTGTTGTGGCCTCTCCCATTGCGGAGCATAGGCTCCGGATGCGCAGGCTCAGCAGCCATGGCTCACGGGCCCAGCCACTCCGCGGCATGTGGGATCTTCCCGGACTGGGGCACGAACCCATGTCCCCTGCATCGACAGGCGGACTCTCAACCACTGCCCCACCAGGGAAGCCCCTGGTGTCATTTTAATTGAAAATGAATCACACTGAATATGAAAATGTTGATATTGTTCCAACTACTCTTTAGCTTCTAAAAACATAATATATGTTCGATATTTGTTTCTGGATCAATTTTTAAAAATTTTTTTCTTATCTGTATTTCATGTGTGCTTAAAATAAATTATATACAAAACACTTTTTTATTTACCATTCATCTTACTGATCCTGACTTTTTCTTAAAAATACAATTCATCACATATTTCAAGAAGTGGTTTTGGTCATCTACTTTATTATTTCCATATCTTCTACTTAAAGCTCCTGACACTAGAAATTTGCCTGCTTCTTTCGTATTCATTCTTAATTTCTCCATGCCTCTCATCTGCACTTTAGAGAACCACATTTCAGAGGATAAATTTAGTTGGCTTCCAAGAAGGTGCAGCCAATGAGAAGAGAAAGAAGCAGGATATATTTTTCTTCTCTTCTTCTGTCTCAGCTGTTTCATCTCTACTTCTGATGTGGGCTCTCACTCTTGCCTCTGTAACTCTAGTTATCTTTCTCCATTCTCTCAAATCCAATCAGGTCACTCTCTGTCTCTTCCCAAATGTGGTCTAGATCTTCCCTGTTGGACCTGGTTTCTGGGGTCTAGTAATACCATCTCCCTCCATTATCCTTTTAGCCCTCTTATGGATGTGGCTTTGTGATGCTTTTAATAGCAAGGCTATCTCACTGAAACTCTTGGTTAATCAATGTAGTAGCCAACTGACTGTATTAAAATCTCTCTGTTTGAAAGACTTAAAGATTTCTGTTTTTTCTGACCTCTCATTGCACTTTGGGTATACCTCTCACATCTTTTACTCTAATAAATGGCTCACTATTTTTTCCTCTCACTAGACTATCTCTGCTTAATAGAAAGAACCTCATCTTGATAATTTTTAAAAAATAAGACTTAGCAAAAATATTTTGCTGTTCAAAATTACTGTGTAAATTAGAGAAATATTCAAAATTACTTACAAAGTCTGCAAATTTCATTTAAAGTGTATCACACGTTACTTTTGAGGCTCTGTTCCTTACCCCCTCAAATCTAAAAACTTATACTCCAGTTATGCCACCTTCTTTCTCTTTTCCTGAATAACTCTTCATGCTCTAGTTCTCTTGAACCTTTGTTCCCATTTTTCCTTCTGAGTGGACTTTTTCCTTTATCGACTGATTACATTTTATCCTCAATTAGTGGTACCCTTTGTCCTTCTAGACTTCTCACCTGGGAGTCTATACTAATAATTATGTAGCCAGTCCAATGGTGTTCTTACAATATTTGCCAAAAAGTTATTTTCTCTCTTACTTTCAGTTATTCTGTATACTAATAGTTTAGTTTTTCTTTTGAAAATAGCATTTGGCTAGATTTTATTAAATTTTAATAACATACAAACTTACCCCTTACTTTTTGCTATTTACCGTGCATTTTCTTTACTCTTGTATGATTTCTATTGGATTCATCAAGGTGTCTTTATTTTCTAATCACCATAAGGAAATTATGCATTTTATTTTTATTATTGTTGAAATTTTTCTTGATATTTAACCTATACACATGACTTTTAGTATTTCATAGTTAACTTTCTCTCTCTTTTTATGCTTGAAGCATATATATGTAAATGTGCTGGTGAATGACTTTCTCTGCAAATACTTGTCTAATATTCAATTGGCAGGTAAGTGCTGATATAAAACCAGTGCCTGAAAATATCTGACCTGTAAATAATTAAAACCTAATCCTGAGCTTACTATGATTAGCAATAATTTGCATAACAGAGCTTATCTGCCATATTACTAAATAATTTTTTTCTTCTTCTTCAAAGGCCACGTTTCCTTATGTAGCATAAGTTCCATTACTTTTATGCACAGAGATTGGCTCTTTAATGTGTGTGGTTTCCTGGATAGCCATCTTCTATAAAAAAGACCTTATTACAGGTTAAAAAAAGGAGGAAAAACAGTATAATGCAAAGCAATAAAGAACAAATGATATTTCATGGTGTTTTCTCTGAAGAATAAGTTTGTTGATTGTTTTAAAGACAGTGTTTAAACCACAGGGTTTAGATCTGAGATTTTAAATATTATAGTAAAAGTGCTTCTGACAAGGCACCACGCATTTTGATCATTTATCATGACTATTGATTTGTTAGCTTGATGCATCATTCAGATATTTGCAGCAGGCTGAGAAATTGTTTAATCTTTCATCAGCCAAGAGTAAATTCATGGGAGCCTCTCCGTTCAGTACAAAAACTTTGCAATAGTACACCCATCAAATATTTTTTCATAGTAACCAAATGAATTTGTTGTTCATAGTAACCTTTGAATTTGTTGTAAAGAGAGCCTGGTCTACCTCAGTGCCATCATATAGCACCCTTGACTTCTAACTAAGATTGTAACGTCTCAGGAGTTTTGTAATTGTGTAGAAAGCTATGCTAAGAACTGGAATGTTAATTGAAAAAAACTAAATGTAGACAATAGTAAATTATTTTTGAATACTGTGGTTGTAAAGTGTTTGAGTAAAGCATCAAGGACTGAATCTTATTATTTTAGTGGGCCTGTGTTCCTGGGCTCTGCCTTTAACAAGTATTCTTAGCTCCTTCTTTTGATGAGACTACCACCACAAGGGTAAAGAAACAAAGGATTTTGTGGTGATTCAGAAGCTTGAATGTAGCAGCTAGTAGGGGCAGCTGGAACCCCACAGGGAGGTGTAGATGCATGTAGCTGGTAGTGTACAGGCTACCTGAGTCTTCAGAGGATGGGAAATCATCTTGAAAGGGATCAGACTATCTATGTAAGGAGAACAAAACTGGGGGGCATAAGTAATTGAAGACAAAAATGCCCAAGAACACTACACTTTCAGCTCTGACTATACCATGTCTATCATTGGTTCTCTGTTAATTTATCATTCCTTTCAACCTTAATGCTTCATAGACTTTCAGTCTCAGTCATCTTCTTGTCTCCCTCTACACAGTATATTGACATCTCACTTGCTCCTATTGTTTTCACTACTTCCAAATGCTAACAACTCCCCCAAATTGTGCCTTGACTTAAAATCCCATTGTCAAATCTTGGACGTCCTGCAAGGACCTCAAAATTAATATGTTCAAAACTGAGCTCTTATGTTTTTATCTTAACCTGATATTCCTCTCAAACTCAATTAAATCCCTCTTCTGTATGTCCATTCTCTTTTCTCACTGCTTTTGCTGAGGTTTGAGGCACACTATTTTCCCTTTAGGTTAGTCTTCTAGTCTCCTAACCTCCATTTCGTTGACCTTGAAAGCTATCTTTCGTTTTGTTTGACTAATCTTTCTATATCCTCATTCTGATTAGGCTGCTCTATTAGGTACCATGTTTTTGTGACTTTTCATTGTGCCAGTATGGCTACAGCTTTACTGATGCCTTATCCTTAGATTTTCATTAGTACTCTTATCACCAACCATATTAAAATATTTAAATTTCTCTGAGAACATTGTTTTTATATATCCATATTTTTGTACATATTCTCTCATCAGTCACATTTTTTTCCTTGTCATTTACCTAATTGCGGCTTGTCCAGGAAGATACATTTTAATCACATCTTCAAGGAAGGGTTTTCGATCTGTATGTTATTATTTACATATCCTCTACTTTATGCCCCTGGTGCTGGTTATTTTCCTGCAGACTTTCATTTTATAGGTGGTGTTTTTTATTTTTCCCTGGCTCTGATTAGTATTCTGGGAGACCACATATCTCTCCCTATTGTCTGCCATCGAGATATCTCTGGCATTGATTTCCTTGGTAGCTCTGATTCCAGCTAAATTATTCCACCTTCAATGGTTTCAAGTTCCATAATTCTACCTCCCACTGTGGTATTGACTCCCACCAGGTGGTCCTGGAGTCTGGGCTCTGAAATCACCATGGCTTCCCTTTATCCCTTCAGCTCTATTTTGGTAGTGGCTTCTGTGCTTTAATATCTGTTTAGCTACTTAGCACTTTATTCACTGGCATAAGCAATTACCCATATTAAACTCCCCCTATTTCAATGACATAAGTTGTGTTCTGTTTTTCTAAATGCTTGCATAGTCCTTTAGATATACCTCTCACATTCTCACATCTACAATAGCTTGTTCACTAGTTTGTCTTCCTCTCTAGGCTGTCAGCTTTGTGACGAAGAGGATTCATTTTCTATCTCAAGTCTAGCTAATTTTTACATCCACCATGCCTACCAAAACTTTTGATTTTAAAAATTGTATAGATATTATCTAAGGTTTTACTCATGGACAAGTTCTAAATTTTTAAATTATGTTTTTCAAAATACAGCCCCAGTCAGATCTGTACACGCAATTTCCTATCTCTACTACTCCCTATCCCCACTTCCCATAAAAGTGTATGGCTCAGCCATGCTACTTTATTCCATTATTCTAGCCCACACTTCGTAGTCCAGTACCTGTGACCTTTGCTCCTGATGATTCATCTAGAATTTCTCTTTTTTTTAGGCTGATGAAATTCTCCTCCCTTCACCCAGATAAGATGTCACATTTTCTCTAAAGCTTCCCTAGAATAAGTTTGTTCCTCCTTCTGTGTTGAGGTACCATTGTATAATTATAGAACTAATCAGAATATGTGATTATCAGTCATATACCTAAATCACTATAGAACATCAACAAGATAATACACTTTGTTCATGAACAAGTAATTTTCAAAGTTATAAATATAAGTTGGTTTTGGCATTTTCATGTTCTGTTTCTCATGAGATTTTATTCTCTTAAATGTAAGGATCACCTATTGTCCTTCATTAGATTTGTCCACAGTGTTTAGCAGTATTTTGCTATCCTTATTTGTTTAATAAATATTTATTGAAATATTTGACCACCTATTGGATAAGTGCACTGGGCTAAATACAGGTCAAAAAATGCTAAGTGGTAAATGAATTATATCTTTAAGAACCTGAGCATATATCTGGCAAGGCAATATTTTATAATATCATAATGATACATTCTTATACATGCAACATGTTCTGCAAATGTAATACAATTTAAAACAAGAAATTTATATGTGAAAGAGAGCACACATGACTATAACAGTCTTTTGGTGTGAAGAAGTCATCTTTTGCCCTCATGATGGCAAAAGATGACTTCAAGTTAAAAGAGAGAAGGAGAGAAGGAATTTTTTCCATCATTTACTCATCTATTTACTCATTCAACAACACTAAACTCTCCTTGTATGTCAAGGATTTATGTAGGCAATTATTAAAATAAGCAAAATAAGGAGTAAAGAGAACCTAAATTAAGGATGACCCTTAAATAATTGTTATGCTTTAAGAATTACTTATGTTCAAATTATGATCAATGTGGCATGTGTAAAGCATGTCTTAATACAACTCATACTTATTAACAAGAAAGACAATTTTGTTTATTTTCTTCAGTACTTTTTTTTGCCCAAAGTTACCTTTTTTTTTTTAAGTATTTATGCTGCTGCTCTCATTATGCCATGAATTTTGTCAGTAATGTTCATTCATGTATTAAGAGACGAATTTCAACAGTGTTGGTTATTTTAAAAGCACCAACCCATTCCAGAGCGTGTTTTATGTTTTATTATTGTTCCTTGTGGAGCTCTGGAAAGCATTTTGCCTTCAGCCTTAGTGAGATTGGGCCCATTATATTGTAATACGCACCCTGAAGGGAATTACATTGCAGTTAACTCTTGGCCTTCTTTAGCATATAGAATAGGCTAGCATATAAAAATGAGGGAACCAAGGAGCTTACCACAGGAACTTAAACTTTGTATTTTAAGTGGTGTACATTTGACTCCAAAGCTATTCATTCAATCACTGGAACTGATTGAATTCATATTTCTGCCATCTTAACCTAATTACCCAACCATTCCATAGCCAGATAATTTCTTCAAATTGATTGTGATTAAAAATTAATCAATTTCAAAATGATTGTATGATCTGAAGGAAACAAGAATTTCTTGCTATCAGAAGAAGCTATGGCTAAATTATTTAGCTGAATTTTGGATCTTTTAATACAACTTCTGGAGAGCTATGTAGCATCAGAGAAAGTATATCGAGCCAAGAGGAAAGAAATAGTAGCTTGGCTTTTGGAAAGGTGCCTGAGAGTAGATATACATAATAAGATTCCAAAGGAGTTTCAGTCGATAAAGCAGACTGATATGCTCTTCTAATGTTCCTCAGTTAGCTTGACATTTTTCTCTAGTGTTTTATTGGAGTGACATAGTTTGGGCAAGGGAGAAGTCCTCCATATTTAAAATGTACCTACAATCTCTTCCCTTCCTTCCTTCTCTCTTTCACTTATTGAAAGATAATTTATTGAAATATTAGGATATAAAATCAAATAAAATAACATTTTCATTGATAAGCCTACAGTGTCGAATAGGAGAAATGCTTAATGAAATGAGTGTAATTGTAGAAATAAGTACAGGATGCCATGAAGCTCACTGCCCAGTATAAAGGCTGAAAATGCCAGACATCTACTTTCCCAGCCTTCTCTGGTTTTATGGCATAGTCATATTAACCACGCTGACCAATGATACTGGAGGAAATGGCTATTGAGGGACTATTGAAAATATTTTTCTCTCAAACAAGCCAAAAAAAACCATAATAACTTACGTAATGTTATAAACCAATGTTAGCTCAATATATAAGACAATAAATAACAAAACAGCAAATGCTTCTCTTCTTTGCCCAGATATTGTACAATCTATATAAAATACCAGAAGGTGTGACAACCATCGTATATCCTGATGAATCACATCTAAGAACTAAGGCAAAATACTAAGTATAGTTGAAGGATAAGATGGAAAGAGCCAGGTCATTAATTACAGTTACTGAGTGCTTGAACCAACCCAGGGACACCTGCCCTAGGGTTCTTATTGTGTGATAAAATGCATTTTAGACATTTCAAGTCAATTTTAGTTGGGTAACTGATTATTGCAGGTAAAACCATCTGAACTGGTTCATTTTCCCTGTCTTCGTGAAGTTCCAAATTCCTATCATCTATGATGTGTTTCCTCTTAATATGTAACTGTTTGTAGAAGGAACCTTAAGATATAAATTACAATGTAACAATATGATTTTTCCTTAAATTCCTTAAATTTTAAATTCTTTACATTTCCATAAATTATTTAAATGTCCTTAAATTTTAAAATATTAGAGATTGAAAATGATTCTGTTCTATTTACACACTAGATTGTCCTTTTACTATACACTGAGAAAGTCATGTGCTTCCATGTTATAGCTATTAACTTAAAATTTAATTTTCACTAATAGGCCTGAAGCAGATAGAGCACAAAATTAAGTTCCTGATTTCCTTTCAGATTCTATAGCTCATTGAATATTGCAGTAAATGCTATTATATTTATTGTATTGGATGGAAATTAGTCTTATTCTTATGGGATGAAGCACACAGGGTTCTGGTCCCAATTTTTATTAGTAATTATCCCCTTATTTATAATGATAAATTTCAAGAAGTTTGTACTATGAGTCTGAGTCCCAGTTAATCCACTTCTAAATATTTTTAAATATTCTGGTTTTCTTAATTGGTGTGGTTGACAACCTATGAGCCTGATTTATCTGAATTTTTATCACAGGCTTCATATTAATTTAATGTGTGGCTCTGAGTAGGCTTCTAGATGTCTTCATTTTCATCTGTAAATTTAAGCAAGAAAAGCACCTACAGAGAATGAGGCACTTGTTATCCTAAATACTTGGCCTATAAAAACGTAGAAGATATAGTCCCTTCCCTCACATAATTTACCACATTGGCTATAGATCATCAAGGAACCAAAATATGACGAATTAAAGTACAGTGTGGTAAGTTAATTTGATGAAGCACATGAGAAAAAATAAAATCATTCCTTCTGGAGTAATTGAAGGGTTAAAAGCTAGTATATATTTGAGCTCATCCTTGAACAGTAAATGATTTTGCTGGGCATAGCAGTTATAGCTAGAGAAACAGTATATGTAGATGCATATATAAGTGACAGGACTGAGCATATTAAGAAAAAATATTATTTTATTATGCTAGAGTTTAGGGTACTTGAGAAAATATTGGAAAGATAAATTCAGGACACATTAAGGAGAACTGGCCTGTCAAGGGTTTGATCTTCATTCTGAAAGCAATCAGGACCATTTAGAAAAACGATTCTTTAGAGTTGGGGAGAGGGTTTCGGTGATGATTATATCTATACTTTAGAAAACAAGTTAGGCAAAATATCCAGATGTGATCCACTGACATATTCCAAGCAGGAGAAAATAAGGAATTTAATTGCAGCAGGATTGTTTCATTGGATGAAACAAGACAGGAGATTCAAAACTAAGATTGTAATAGTGAAAAATTTTTAAAGTCTTATTCCAGACCAATCAAGGGGCTAAAATTGGCAAGATATATTAAAAAACTTAGGCGTTGCATTAATTAGGCAAAGTTTAAGCTGCTGTAACAAAGAGACTCCAAAATATAGTGGAGTAAATAAGTTTATTTCATAGACCTGTTATATTCAGACTAGACCATGTTAGTAGAATGGCTTTGTTCTATGGAGTCTGGTGGACTCAGTTTTCTTCCATCTTGTTGTTCCATTATTCTCTATAGGTAATTGTCATCATTTGCATATTTGATGCTGAGTTGCTCACATGTCTGCATATGACTTATACATACATAAGTCATATGTATATTTTGCCATAATAAAAAATAAGCAGTGCATATATCTCTTTAAAAGGGCTATTTACTCTAAGATGCAAATAAAATGAAGAATACAGAAATCTTTCATCATTATAAATCAGTTAAAATATCTGAATGGTACTTGTCATATAAAGTTACTTAAAATTCACCATATTTAATGATAAAACACATTTATACATTTTATTTATTGGTCCTTGCACTAAAAATTAGGTTTTAAATGCATACTCATTTCCTTAGAACTGTCCAAATATAAAATTTACCTACAGTATTCTTCAAGAAATATTTATTGATTTTGATGAGGCAAAAATTTTTTCAAGATATTTTAATACTTTGTTATACTTATTTTCAAATTTTGCTCATGGCCTGTAGTGCTTCCTTCTCAGTATTAATTACTTTAGTTTACTGAAATGTTGAAGATTTTAACATTATGAAATAGCTTCCAGTAGAGGCCTTGTGAAACATTTTTGTGATTTGCATCAGCTTGTCCATTCTGGGTTACATCATCAACTGGTCATCCAGTGCCTGGAAGAATACATCATCACCACAGTTGTATTGTCTGGATGGTTCTGGGGATTGCTGTGCCAAATAAGCCATTTTCTGCTTTTGAGTGCTGTCCTCATGAAGGGTGATAATCACAGGGAGGAGCAAACATGGTGAAGTACTCTAACTAAAGGGCTTTTGGAGGGGAGTCCTGAGGTGGTTTGTTATCAGGACCATTTAGAGTAATAAGTGATGTACAAAACTAGAGCAGAACAACTATTGGCTAAGGAATGTCGTAAGGCAGAAAAATGTACCAATCAGGACACCCGACTGGAAATCTGTAGCAGAAAGAAATCAGAGCTGTCAGAAGTGGTCATCAGTCAATTGTCAGTACACATTTAGTAGCAGTGATAGTGATGTGAGGATAGATCAAGTGATGGTTTACCTCTCTTCTCAAGACTAGGTCAGTGATAGACCCTCTTTTAACCTATTAAGTTCACTCTGCTGGTGGTAGAGCCAGGTTCAACCACTACAGAAAGCAATATGGCTACAAATAGCAAGAGTCATACATTTAGGTCTAGGGATACTACGCTAGGGAATTTATTCTGGGAAAATAATATGAGACAGGGAAAATCAAATCTTTGCTTAAAATTATGTTCATGTCAGAATCATTAATAAGAGGGTAGGAAAATGAAAAACAAGAAAATACTTTAGTAAATTTTAGAACTTCGGCAAAGTTGGGATATTATTTTGGAAATAAAGGCATGGTTATGGAAACCATGTAGAAACACACAATTTTTTGAGGTCGTATTAAGTGAATAAAGGTGTACGAAAATGACATTTTTGAGGCATTTTTTGTCATTTAACACATATACTGGTATGTTGCTAAGAATTGGATTTTATTATATGAAACTAAAAAATTAAAAGGTATTTGGAAGTGGTGGGGTATCTTTACAAATATCTTTGATGACTCTATGAATATATGTGTGCATGTATGTGTGTAAGTATGTGTGTGTGTGTATAATCACCAAAATTATTTTGTTATAAAGTTCACACTCACAAGTACAATGGAAAGCTTTTTATATGATTTAGAATTAGGATACCTTACTTTTAAAATTTCCATACCATAAACAATCAACCTAATTAATTGCAATGAAGAGAAATTTGTTAAAAGTAGATGAGTAGTTTTCAGCAATTATTGCTGAAATGGTACAGATGGAACAGATCATGTTATGGCCTTGGATCGAACAATAGGAGAATAGATTCCTCTCGGCTATAGCCAGGCCGTATCTAATATGTTCTAGACAATTTTTCCTCCCTATGACTGGGAGCATCTGAGGAACAAAGACATCTCCAGTATTTAGTGATCAGACTTCCAAAGAGCTTCTCAAATAAAATAGAAAGTGTGCAGCTAAGTTGCTAACATCACCAGAAAATGTCACTTTTAATTGGATAGGAATTAAGCAGCCAGGTGTGACAAGGAGGAAGGGGTTTTCATGAGCTAATAATTTGACAGAAATGCAGCCTTATGCTTCTAATCCCTCCAGAGTGTTATCTCATGATTACCAAATACCCTGCTTAGATATGCCTTATTAGTTTCTCCTTTGGATATCTTCATTCTTAGGAAAACCATACTTCTGTGTGCTAGAATGTGATGATGTTAGCGGTTTAAAATATGAGCAGCTGTTTCAGCTAAACTGGTGGTTCACAAAAATTAATCTACCCTTTACATTAATCTGTGCACCAATCAGAATGCTTCTTTAATCCAAGGAGCTTTATAATGCAGTCTAAATCACTCCGGTCCAGGTGCCTTGTGCTGCTTAAAGAAAAAGTAACGAGAAAATTTAATCTGAAGATTATTAAGTATTTTAGGCTAGTGCTGGCTGGTATCACCTAGCAACTATAGAATGTACTGAGCACATCTAACAAATAGCAACTCATCCTTTCTGTCACCACAGATCAAATAATTAGGAGAGAGTTAAGTATGCTTGCTGATGGCAATAAGGAGGATCATGATAAGACACAAGAATTTTAAGAAGACAAAAAGTGGTTTGAGATAACAGCTTGTGGCCACTGCCATTAGTAAGATGATGATTAGCTGAATAGCATTCATGAAATCAGTTCGTAAGGTGACTTGGAGGTTTTACAGGTGCACAGTTACAGAAACTGAGGGAACAAGGCATAGGCCAGAAACAAATGAACTCAGTTAAATAATCTATTGGCAAGGAATTGTTATTAGTCAAGTTTACAGAGAAAAAAATCAAAGGGGTTAAAATTTCACCAGATAGAATGTGGACCAGAAGTGTTTCTGCTTCCTGCTATTTTTTCCCTTATGGGTTTATGTTTATTATTTCTCTGATTTATTTTGTTCAGATTTCAGGTTGAAGTGGAATTAACTATGAGGGTTCAGTCTGCCAATTGTAACCAAAGGCTCCAACCACTCCTCCTTTTTTTATTGAAGTGTAGTTGATTTACAATGTTATGTTAGTTTCTGGTGTACAGCAGAGTGATTATATATATATATCTTGTTTTTCATATTCTTTTCCATTATGGTTTATTACAGGATATTGAATATAGTTCCCTGTGCTCTACAGTAGGACCTTGTTGTTTATCTATTTTATATATAGTAGTTTGTATCTGCTAATCCCAAACTCCTAATTTCTCCCTCCCCAACTCCCTTTCCCCTTTGGTAACCATAAGTTTGTTTTCTATGTCTGTGAGTCTGTTTTTTAAATAAGTTAATTTTTGTTAATTTTTTATACTCCATGCATAAGTGATATCAAATATATTTGTCTTTCTCTTTCTAACTTACTTCACTTAGTATGATAATCTCTAGGTTCATCCATATTGCTGCAAATGGCATTATTTCATTCTTTTTTATGGCTGAGTAGTATTCTGTTGTGAATATATACCATATCTTCTTTATCCATTCATCTGTCAGTGGACATTTAGGTTGTTTCTATGTCTTGGCTATTGTAAATAATGATGCCGTGAATATTGGGGTGCATGTATCTTTTCAACTGAGAGTTTTCTTCAGACATATGCCCAGGAATGGGATTACTGGATCATATGTCAACTATAATTTTAGTGTTTTTTGTTTTGTTTTGTTTTTGCAGTACGCGGGCCTCTCACTGTTGTGGCCTCTCCCGTTGTGGAGCACAGGCTCCAGACGCGCAGGCTCAGCGGCCATGGCTTACGGGCCTAGCCGCTCCGCGGCATGTGGGATCTTCCCCGACCGGGGCACAAGCCTGTGTCCCCTGCATCGGCAGACGGACTCTCAACCACTGTGCCACCAGGGAAGCCCTAATTTTAGTTTTTTAAGGAACCTCCATACTGTTTTCCATAGTGGCTGCACCAATTTACGTTCCTACCAACAGTGTCACTTTGGTGGGACACACACTCTCCAGCACTTGTCATTTGTAGACTTTTTAATGATGGCCATTATGACCGGCTTGAGGTGATACCTCATTGTAGTTTTGATTTGCATTTGTCTAATAATTAGAGATTCCAACCACTCTTCTTTGTCATCACCACCTAAACTCCTTGATTAGGACATTGTGAACTATTCAGCAGAAAGCAGGGCTGTTCCAGTGTAAATCTACAGAGGATTCTGACACCCTTTTTTTAATCTTTTCTGCTTTTTTAACTAAATATTAAATACCTATTAATAGCTTAGGCATTCAGATTTTTCACACTACTCGAGATTTCACCAGTCATAAAGGAAAGCAGCATGAACCGTTATAAGAAGATGCCAGCATTAATTTAATTTTGCATACTTTCATCTAGAAAACATGTTTGAAGCACCACATATGCAGGTCGTATTGTGTTCAATTCTTCGAACACTAAGCATAGCAATAATAATGATGATGATTATAATAATAATGACAGTAACAACAACAACTATAAAAAAGACATGTTCACTACCCATACAAAATGTAGCGTAGTAAGGGATATGGAAATAAAAACTATTTCAAATCAATATAACATGAGCTATTATAGAACAGCTGATCTAGGGAGTAGATTTACCTGCGATAATCATATAAGGCCTCATATTGAGGGATAAATAGTGTCTTGACACTCAGAACATGAAGGGTGCTCCTGACAAAAGACAAATATGCATACAAGGAATCAAGTTAGTCTCAAAGAATTAGGACATAAAGTTCCACCGCTGTTCAGCTGTGTGACATTTAGTAAGTTATTTTGCTTCTTCAAGCTCCATTTTTTCATCTGTCAGATGAAGATAATATTAATACTTTCTTCATAGATTTACTCCAATGATTATTTGAAATGATGCACTTGACATTTAACAGAATTTCTGGCACACAGTAAATGCTCAGCAAAATGTAGTAGTAATGTTATTATAAATATCCATTTCTTTGTAAAGAGGGGGTAATGTTTTAGCCAAAAGAATAAATCTATGATAATATTTCAAACACAGTGGTAACTGTTGATAAGAAATATTTTGGAAAGGAAAGACCTTCTAATCATCCTTCAAATTACAGAAATATAGACAATTAATTACTTTTCCCCAACAGCTATGAATGGTCTGATAAAGGATGATTCAAAACTGTACATTCTTGGTTTAGAATCAGGATCACCTGAATTCATGTTCATCCAAATTATTTTCACAATTTTCTTAAAATTAAAAATCTAGCTACTTACAATTTATATCTATTTTTCCTAGACAGTCTTATCTAGCAATTTGGGTAGATTTACCTGAAGGATATAGATCAATATATTTTCCCTAGTTGCTACTACAACTTATGTTTTCTTTCATTTTGCTTGGTTTTTATTTTGAGAGGAAAACACTTAACAATATCATACAGAATTGGTTGTTAAAGAAACATTGCAACATTTATTGATCTAAGTAGATCTAGATTAAAAAATTATGTGACATAATTTGGTACACTGTTGATTTGAATTTTTTCATATTCTATCACATTACGCTTTTACAAAAACAGACATTGTGACTGGAGATCTGGCATATTTCTAGAGTTTAGAGTAGTGTGTTGTTTTGAACTATGATATTCCAAGTTAATAAACACAGTGAGTGGTTCTATTTTGGTCTCTTTAATATTCTATTGGAAGCATGCACAAGTGATTTTTCAGGACCTACAGAAGCAATCAGCAAGCTTGTATGATTGGAGTGTTTCTATTTTTTCACTTTGGGTGTCCATTTCTTATATAAGCTCAAATTATGCTTCATAGTATAACCCTTGACCTACACATTTGTAGAAAATTTTTAAAGAGTCCCTTCTGTAAGGTATTAGAATTGCACAGTTAGATAATTTCCTTCGCAGAATTCTTGTGACGAATGCTTTTCTAAGCTTCTTAATCTCTCTGAACATGGCAAAGCTTTTTGCCCATATTTAAGAAGAAATCGCTTTCCATTTTCTATAAGAGAAATTTTAAGCCAATGGAAAGCCTCCAAACCGAGCAGATATTTCAAGAGACTTAGTTTCAGTCATTGGAATGGAAACGATTGAAGGAAAATGTTCTTTTGGCTTCTATAAATGTTATATTGGGAACAGACTCTGGGGCAAAGTGTGTAGGGGCTACAGCATCAACAGCCTTTGAGGATAAAAAGGACCAGGATTGCACAGGATTGGGGCTGAGGAAACAGACTTAGTTTCAGGGGCTGGTCCTTATGAGAGCAGCTTAGAAGCCTAAAGCAGGGGGCTGATGAACTTGGCAAGCTCATGCCCCAGCAGGGTACTCAAGGGAAAGAGGTCACATCCATTTGACATTTACTACATGGCCTCAAGGAAGTCTGCATGGTGATTGAAACAGTATAAAGTAATAGATTTGTTTAAAATATTCACTTTCTTTAGACTCATATTACCTCAGGATGCTCTGTATTTGCTTAGTGTTGGGAAAATTGATCTTGCTAATTCAAGGTAGCTTAGTTCAATGCAGCAGGTTTTGTTTTTTTTTTCATTTAATTTGTGATTTATATTCAGCTCTAGTCCAATTTAAATTTTCATCAACAAGCTTCCTCCACCCTTGGGTGGACTCTGTTGCAATAAAAAGCACTTGACAAACTCATGCATGGCAATATATTCAAGGGAAAGAGGTCATGTACATTCATTACTTATGACAGCCTCAAGGAAGTCCCTGAGGTGACTCTACTCTAACAAAAGGTTTCTCAGGTATTGCAGAGCCAATGGGTTAGTGTCCGTGTGTGTGTGTGTGTGTATGTGTGTGTGTGTGTGTGTGTGTGTGTGTGTGTGTGTATGCTGATGGTATTCTTGACCTTGATCTCATTAAATTATCAATTCTGAAACAATACAAAAAGCAAATGACTTCCAAATAATTGGCTGTTTCAGCCTTGGCAGTTCTTGATGGCGCTACCTGAATTGTCTCCCATCCATATCCATGGCATTGGAGACCCCAGTAGCTATCAGTATCTCACTCAAAAAAATGGATGTTGGGACTTCCCTGGTGGTTCCGTGGTTAACACTCTGCACTTCCAATGCAGGGGGCGTGGGTTCGATCCCTGGTCAGGGAACTAAGATCCCACATGCCATGCAGTGTGGCCAAAAAAAAAAAAAAAAAAAGGATGTCACCCACATTCCTCTATTGCTATGTTCTTACTCTGGCAGTCAGTACTGGTGTGGCCTGGTGACTGTACTGTGTCACCTTTGTTATACTTAGAACTGCATCAACCAGAATTCCTTTCCCTGTAAGTTTCCAAATTAGAATGGGCCATGAGAGAAATGTACGCAAGATTTGGAAGATAAAAGTGAGTCAGTAACTATTGCTTCTGAAGGTGTTTTTGAAGCAAGATGCAGTAAAAGAGACTCAAAGGTAACAGGTGGATTTCAATTTGTTTTCACTCTCCTCTGCTATATATGCAGTTTTTCTTCCCAGCTGCTGGCTCAGCTGGCAAGAGCATTGTCAGCCCCACCGCTTCACACCCTCAACTGTGGACCCACAGAGGTTGGTCTGCACCGAGAGAACACGTTCCTATAGAGAACATGCCCCTATAGAGAACACGTTTCTTTGCACAAGCTGCCCCTTCATGGTCCAACTTCTGGCTCTGGAAATGCTTGGCTTCTTAGGTTAGCTAATTAATTACTCTTTCCCTCACCTTCCAACCCTTGCCACTTCTTCACACTTTTAGACTTTCACTTCCCATCTCTTCCCCGAATTGGTCTAATTCCTATAATAATTCTGTATCCCACAGCATCGATAGTGATTCTCCTTGAGACAGGTCAAACCCTGATTGAGATGGGTGAAAACATTTGCTCTTCTCTTTGTTAAAATGGTGTGGCTTTACCTGAGTTCAAGGGAAACACGAATTTTTCTACATCATTCTTTGCTTCCTCACCTTCACATTTGGAAGCAGAAATCACCCTAAGATTGCCAGCTCCTGGATTTCTGGATGGGTCAGATGTGGATGAGGGTTCAGACCATTATCCTTCCCAGCACCACCTCAAACATCCAGAGGATGTCACTGCACATCCTACCATTCTCATGGTTATTGGGGGTGGGGGATGCAGGAAGCAGAAACACTACTTGTCCACATTCTACATTTCATCTCATCTCTATAGCGGTTCATAATATCTGTGCTATTTTTCCTTTTGTATTCCCATTCCTCTTGTATTATACCTGTTGTGGTGTCTTTTGAATTCCAAGATAAGATTTAGCATTTTTGTTCTGGCTGTCCTTATGAAGACTTCAGGAAAATAAAATTAAAATTAACCCTAATGTGACATCTTCATACTTTTAATGTTTAATCAGCTACAAGTAGCAGTTTACCTGCTCTAAAGCAGGTGAGGAGTATTGCTGAGTATGGGCTCTAGCTTGTGACTTCACTCCCTTAGGGACTGCAATAGCTTTCTCGGGGAGGGGAAGCAGATTCCAAGGAGACAGTAGAAAATTGGCAAGATGTCAGGATACCAGATTTATATGCTGGGTTTCAGGTTCAACTTTGAATTTTTCTGAGGAGCAGAAATGTGTTGATGCAATCAGATCAACACCGTTTCTGTTTTAAAAGCCTGGGTGATAAGGAATCTTAAGGAAATCTTAAGTGTCTGAGAGTCCAGGAATGCCCAGGATTTATCCACAATAAGCTGGACATCAGGTGTGTGGGGAACAGCTTCAGGTTGTAGCATTGCATGGAGTTGCAGCTCCTGCTATTCTCACCCAACAGAAGACACCAACTCAGGAAATGGAGTGAGCCTTAGGCTGCAGGGTCCTTCCTGAGCAGGTAGGGAGCCAAGAAGCTGAGAAATGTGACAGAGGTGGTCCCTTTCCACTGGCCTGCTTTTGTTTTAGTTGATGAGGAAAAGGTATTGTGAGCAGAAAGTAGGCCTTGGAGGCAAAGGACTTTGATCTCTAAAGATTTCTGTTAACTGTGGGCTGCTGTCTGAATTTTGACATTTAAAATGTCTGTTTATAAATTTGTCAGTCATCAATAATGAATAGCAAATGCCAGAATGTTCTGCTTTTTGTTCTTCAGATTGAATCTCCCTAAAATACCTTTCCTATTTGCATTTTGCTATCTTAATCATTTGCAACTAATTAGGTATTGATTTCGCTTCTTAATCTTTTACATTTAAGTGTATTCATTTTTTCATAATGTTTCACGTGTTTGAAATGGTCATCATGTTACAGAACCAAACTTGTGTCCTCTTGCCCATGTGCAGTAAAGCGGATCTACTGACACTGGATTGTGGTGAAGGAAAGTACAGCATTTATTGCAAGGCGTCCAACATGGGGCCAAACAAGGAGAATGGGCAGCCCATGCTCAAAAGACCCTAACTCCCCGATGGCTTTCAGGGAAGTGTGTTTAAAGGCAAAGTGAAAGCAGAGGGTCACGGGGTACGTGATCAGCATATGGACATCCTCCTGATTGATTAGTGGTGAGGTAACTGGGTGGTATTTTGGAAATCTCAATCATCAGCCTTCCGGTTCCAACTGGTCTGGGGTCAACCTGCAGGTGGACAGCATGCACTTAACTTCTTCAACCGAGTGGAAGTTTTTGTATCTGCAAAGCAACTCAAGAATATGGCTCAGGATATAATCTATAGCCCTTGAGTAGGAACTAAGGGTCCTTGACTTTGTTTTATAGCTAAACTATTATTATTTTGTCTTGCTTGACTATTTTCCTTTGTTTCTGCATTTTCTCATTTCTCTGATTAAATTTGGTCTTTGGAACAAAGGGAAGGACTGGGAGGCTAAAGGTTTTCTGCAAACGAGAGAGAGGCAGGGGGCATGGGGTTGGGGGGTGGGGGTTCTGTCCCCAGGAAGGCCCCACAGGGTCCTGCTTGATTTCAATCATAAGAGTTCCTTTTATGGTGGTCCAGAAAGAGTTCAAACTTATCTGGTATCCCATCTGTATCTGAGTCCTAAGCCAATAACTGAAGTAAAAACCCTATCCAAAAGCATCTGAAAAGAACTGTCTGTATGGATTTCTTCCATCTGTTCTTCAAGAAGCTTTATTTGCCTGGCCAGCCAAGGAGAGAAGTTTGTGTAGGTAGCTTGGCATTTTCCAGGAGTCATAGTCATAGTCTCTGTCTCTGATGCTTCCATGCTCACTTGGTCTATGATAAACTTTTAACGCTATAAGAAAAAAGTGGCTACTGAATGCCCTTGGTTGGGTTATTCCAAATTCAGCCATACTGCCTGGAATCCTCAAACCAAAGAAAACAGGATGATCACATCATGAGCAAGCCTGTCTGTTCTACAATCTAAGATGTGAGTTTCTACTCTCTAGTGAAAACAAATGTGTAAGGATGTTCTATGTAATAAAAAAGGTTAACAATAATTGTCAGGCACTTT
Organism: Aethalodelphis obliquidens; assembly: GCF_003676395.1. Classification (NCBI taxonomy): domain Eukaryota; kingdom Metazoa; phylum Chordata; class Mammalia; order Artiodactyla; family Delphinidae; genus Aethalodelphis; species Aethalodelphis obliquidens. Next base: position 22,162,204 of record NW_020837950.1, on the reverse strand, counting down.
ACATACATTGTTTGATTGAAGCGATCTGAAATATGCAAAGTACACCTATGAGGAAATTTACTATGCGTGAGATTAACTAACACACAAATTGTTAGGTAACTGTTGTGTGCCCAATCCAGCATGGGAACCTTAAGCTATATGACTCCAGAGCTTGTCTCCTAACTCTGTATTCTACTGTGTTGCTCAGAGCATTTATTTTTGCCAAATCCCACCTAGATAACTCACTACTGATTTGCCAAGGCAAGTACTCTCTAGAAGCCATTCGATAATGACTCAGTCTCCCCAGACTTCTTTTTGCTAGTAGATCTTTGGACTGCAACACCTACATGCCAACTCTCTGGGGGTGTCCCAGCCTTGTAATACACCTGTTCATGGCCTCTACCCCAGTAAGAATGCAGCAAATGCTACTATTTGAAGATAAGGATAAGGTCAGTGAACATGTATAACATTGGTCAGAAACAATTGGTTTTTTAAAAACTTTTCATTTGTATTTCTACTAAATTTCTCATTTAGGATAAAGAGAAGTGGATACCCTATGATATAAGAAAATCATTACCTAGTAGACCATGAACAAAGACATGGGAAATATCACTTCTAATTCTCTCCCATCCTGTGATATCAGTCTCCATCAAAAGCAGCTCATGCCCTTCCTGTGCTATAAAACCTTCTTTGACATTATCAGACCAAAGCAGTTACTTTAATTTTAAACATAATAAGAGGATTACTTACCCCACTCAATCAGACACAATAAATGCTGGGAGGATCAGCTGAGCTTTGCAGCACTATGTGAGCTGTAGTGTTCTGGTGATATCTGTTTGTTGTAGACTATTGATTTCTACAAGTAGTACAATTTCTAAAAGGAGCAGAAATATGTGAGAAAATCCTTTAAAATGAAAATAAGTCCAGTGATGAGAAGGTATTTGATGAAGTGGATTTCTCTTTCATCCTGGGGGTTTCTAAGAGATCCAATCTGTTCATTCAAGTAATGGTAATGATACAAATGTTAACAACATCTGAAAATTTGTTTTTCAGATTTATGTTATTAATGTTCTGAGTGCTTTACATATATTATCATATTTATTCTAACAGTCTCATGAGGCAGATATTATTACATTTCCCATTTCACATATAAGGAAAACATGCCTCAGAGTTGTTTACTAAATGCCCAGTATCACAGCACTATTAAGTAAGTCTACTAACATTTAAAATCATATCTGCCTGATCCCAGACAGTACACTCTTAAATACTGTTTCTGCACTATAAACTGCAAACAGGTGAAAGTTGCACTCTGGGCATTGGCTATTGTCTCTGAATTTATTTGGACTAACACCTACCCATTTCCCTTCCATTACTCTTTTCTATTGTCTTGGCTGGTTTTTTAGCACCCTGCATGTGTGATGATTAATTTTGTGTGTCAACTTGACGGGGCCATAGGGTGCCCAGATATTGAGTCAACATTAATTTGGGTGTGTCCGTGAGAGTTCTTTGGAAGAAATTAACATTTAAATCATAGACTGAATAAAACAAATTGCCCTGCTTAAAGTAGGTGGCCTTCAATCAATCAGGTGAAAACCTGAATAGAACAAAAAGTGTGACCTTCCCCCAAGTAAGAGCATTCTTCCTGTCTGATTGCCTTTGAACGAGGACATTGGATTTTTTTCTTTCCTTTGGACTCAAATGAAGCATTTTCTCTTCTTGAGTCTCAAGCTGCTGCCCTTTAGACTGGTACTACACCATTTCTCAGGCCTTTGTTGAACTCAGACTTGAATCATTAGTTCTCCTGGGTGTCCAGCTTGCCGATTCATCTTACAGATCTCAACAGTTTCAAGCTTCCATATTCACATTAGCTAATTTCTTATAATAAATCTGTGTGTGTGTGTGTGTGTGTGTGTGTGTGTGTGCGCGCTTGCACGCGCGTTTTTCTCCTATTGATCTTTTTTCTCCTATTGATCTTATTTCTCCGGAGAACCATGATTTATACACCAGTTGATCTAGAACCTCAATCACAGTAACATTGCCAACCCTTCTATCTTATTTGGATGCATCATTACGGCTCCATGTTGGTACTCAAATACGAAGGAATTCTGAGCATCTTTTCATGTGCTTATTGGCCATCTGTATGTCTTCTTTGGAAAAATGCCTATTCAGTTCTTCTGTCCATTATTTTAAATCAGGTTGTTTGTTTTACTGATACTGAGTTGTGTGAGTTTTTTTTATTTTGGATATTAAACCTTAACAGTAATGTCATTTACAAATATTTTCTCCCACTCAATAGGTTGTATTTTCATTTTGTTGATGGTTTCCTTCAATGTGCAAAACCTTTTAAGTTTTACTAGGTACAATTTTTTTCATTTTTGCTCTTGTTTTCTTTGCTTGGGGAGACAGAGCCAAAAAAATATTGCTGAGACCTATGTCAAAGGGTATACTGTTTTGTTTTTTTATAGTAATTTAATTGTTAGAGGTCTTATATTTAGGTCTTTAATCAATTTTAAGTTTGTTTTTGTATATGGTGTGAGAAAATGTTCTAATTTCGTTCTTTTACATGCAGCTGTTCGGTTTTCCCAGTGCCACTTGTTGAAGAGTCTATCTTTTCCCCGTTGTGTATTCTTGCCTCCTTTGTTGCAGATCAATTGACCATATGTGTGTGGGTTTATTTCTGGACTATTTTGTTCCATTGATCTATGTGTCTGTTTCTGTGCCATTACCCTACTGTTTTTTTTTTTTTATTAACATCTTTTTTGGAGTATAATTGCTTTACTATGGTGTGTTAGTTTCTGCTTTATAACAAAGTGAATCAGCTATACATATACATATATCCCCATCTCTCCTCCCTCTTGCATCTCCCTCCCACCCTCCCTATCCCACCCCTCTAGGTGGTCACAAAGCACCAAGCTGTTTTGATCACTGTAGCTTTGTAGTTTAGTCTGAAGTACAGGAGCATGATATTTGCAGCTTTATTCTTTTTTCTCAAGATTATTTTGTCTATTCAGGGTCTTTTGTGGCTCCATAAATAATCATCAGGGACATGCAAATCAAAACCACAATGAGATATAACCTCACAACTGTCAGAATGGCCATTCTCAAAAAGACAAGAAATAACAAGTGTTGGCAAGGATGTGGAGAAAAAGAACATTAGTACACTGTTGGCAGGAATGTAAATGGTACAACCACTATGAAAAAAGTATGGAGATTCCTCAAAAAATTAAAAATAGAACTACCATATGATATAGCGATTCCACTCCTAGGTATATGTCAAAGAAAATGAAAACAGTAATTTGAGAAAATATGTGCAGCCCAATGTTCATAGCAGCATTATTTACAATAGCCAAGATATTGAAGCAACCTAAATATCCATCAACAGATGAATGGATAAAGAAGATGTGGAATACATATACAATAGAATATTACTCAGCCATAAAAAAGAATGAAAATTTTGCCATTTGCAACAACATGGATGGACCTGGAGGGTATTACAGTTAGTGAAATAAGTCAAACAGGGAAAGATAAATGCTGTATGTTATCACTTATATTTGGAATCTAAAATATAAAACAAAGGAATGACTATAACAAAACAGAAACAGACTCACAAATAGAGAAAACAGACTAGTGGTTACCAGTGCAGAGGGGGGTTGGAGCAAGGGCAAGATAGATGAACGAGTGTTAAAAGATACAAACTACTAGGTACAAAGTAAACAAGATACAAGGATATAATGTAGGGAGTATAGCCAATATTTTTAATAACTTTATATGGAGTATAATCTTCAAAAATATTCAATCACTGTGTTGTACCCTTGGAACTAATATAATATTGTAAGTCAGCTGTAGTTCAATAAACATATATATGTGTTATATATACAATATATAACACATATAGATTACATTATAAATTAAAAAATACAAACGAATTTTTCAATCACTTTATGGATTTGAAATAAATAAGGAGAGGGTGAAATAATGTCTGTGTTCTGGATGCAGAATGTCATGTTCAGGAATTCAGAGACAATCACAGAAAGCAAGACCACAATAACAATAAAACACAGGCAGGGTTAATCCATGGTAAAATCTTAAGATCAGGCATCTTTTCTTGGGAGTCTCATCATTTTATTTCTTAGTCCATTCTATATTACCATATAGGAGAGGTTGAGAGTCCTAGTCCGGTGTTTCAGGGAATATATCTCTATGACCTATTGATTATATTTGCATCCCGACCTTTATTCTCTAGTTTCTATTTTACTGCCTAATTCTTGCATTTTCAATTTGCTTAACCTCTTTGAATTAATGCATTTTATAAATTGCTCAATCTTCCATTAAAGGTTCTGCCACATGCCCCCTTACTTCATACAATGCATCCCTTCTGAACTTCTCTATACCCACATTAACTCTAGACTCCCAAATCTGCAACTAGAATACCAAGTCCATTTGTCTAGAACAAGGGCTCAGACCATGCCTCCTTCAAGACTGTCCTCATGATTCTACCTTGAAAGTTGCAGAATTTCCACCAAGAAAGAAAAGCAAAGGCTTAAGTGTATATACCCTATTAAACCTCTCAGTTTATCTTTGCATATTCCAGAAGAAGGAATAGAGATAATCAGTGGGTATTTAGAAGACTTGAACCCAAAAGATAATATGAAAAAGCCATAGTATTACAAAGTCTGGAAATCTTGACAGCCATACGTGTTAATCCCATCTCGTTGTTCCACTAACTGAAGGTATGTTAGTACTCAGGAATCCAACAGAGAGTCTTAATAGTCTCTCCCATATGTGATTTAATTCAGTCATGTCACAAAAGTATCTTTAGGAAGAATACTAGCACATTTATTTTTATTGCTCTAATGTCTATACTAAATTCAAAATATTTAAACCTGCAATACACATCTCAAAGTTAATACATCTAAATTTTTCACTTAAATTCTTCCCTCTGTTGTCTTAGATTCAGAATATAGTTCCCTCATTCCCCCAAATGTTTCATTCCAAAGTATAGTCTCGATGTCTCTGTTTTTCCTCACCAAACTCCATTTCCTCAAGAAGTGTTGAGTTGTAGTCCAAAAATCTGTCTGAAGTTTTTCTCTTTTTTCTTCTCCAGTGCTTCTACCCCATTATATCTACATTATCTTACATGTGGTCTACTGCAGTAGCCTCCTAATTGTCCTTCCTACTTTTGCATCCTTATAATTTATTTTTCAAGGAGCAGTCAGAATGACATGTTAACACTTAAATAAAATTAACTTCTCCTTGACTTAACATTTTCCATTGGCTTTATATTAGCTTCTTATTGCTTCTGTAACAAAATCGGTGATTTAAAGTAACACAGATTTATTATCTTATAGTTCTGGAGCTCAGAAGTTTAAAATGAGTCTCACTGTGCTAAAATCCAGATGTCAGCCAAACTGTATCCTTTCTAGAAATTCTAGGGGAGAATCTGTTTCCTTGCTTTTTACAGCTTCTAGAGGTTGCCTGCGTTACTTGGGTCTTGGACTCTTTCCATCTTCAAAGTCAGCAGTGGAATATCACGTCTTCGTCAAATGCCATCACTCTGACACTGACTCTTCTGCCTTGAACTTTTAAAGCCCCTCGTGATTACTTGGGCCCACCTGTGTAATGCAGGTTACACTCCCTATTTCAAGGTCAGCTGATTAGTAACCTTAATTCCCCTTTGTCCTGTAAAGTAACACATTCACAGGTGCAAGGGATTAAGCCATAGCCATCCTTGGGCCATTATTCTGCCTACCACACGTTAATAAAAAAATTTTTTTAAACGTGGAAAAACACTTTTCAAATTCTAAATTCCCCTATTGCTTGGCCTCTGCTCCACTCTCAGTTTCCACTTAAGACAGCTATCTCCTTTGCTTACTGGACTCTGTCACACTGACCTTGAGTGGACTTCTCATCTAACCAAATGTCACCTGCCTTAGGACCTTTGCACTTGCTGTTCCTTTGTGAGAAAGGTTCTGTCTCCAGATGTTCATGGGCTCATTGTTGTCATTCTTAGACCATTTCCCCAGAGAGGCTTTTCTGACCACTCCATATAAAATAGTTCCAAATGTTACACTCTTAATTTATTTCCTTTATAGAACTTATCACCAGCTTAAATTGCCTTATTCATTTGTTCTCCTGCGTAATGTCTTTTTACCCTCCAGAAAGAAAAATACATGTGAACAGGAGTCTTGTCTATTGTTCTAAAAACTTTACCTCCAGAATTTACGACAGTGCCTTGCTTGTAAGTTCTCAATATATATTTGTTGAATAAATGATTGAATAATTCCGTGAATAAATTTTAAATGAATGTCACCAAATCAGTCATGCACTTACATTTCTTTTCTTCCAGCAGGAAAATGATTTGTCCATCTTTTTTAGTCTCCACAGAGCTAGCCATAATTTCAAAAGGAAGAAACCTTCAATTCCTTGCTCCCTCTTGGGTACCATGCCTCATTCCTCTGAGGGCATTTTTAGCTCACAGCAAAGTTGTCTTTATTCTGTAGTTCCTTAATCCCCTTTTCATCTGATGCTCTGGGAAACAAAAAAGTAGCTGCTCTCAGAGGAATGGACTAGAGAATTACATTAATTTAGAAAACAAGAGAATTTGCCATGAGGTTCTATAATCTAAATGGAATGTGAAGGTCACTCTGTGCCTCTCCATGCCTCTCCTTAAATTGCATAATGTGCTTCTCCCATTCTTACTTGCATTTCATGCAGATTCTTGTGTTCTTTAGCCACAAATTTGGAAACGCAGTCAATCAAATACTGCTCCAGATAAATCTGAGGCAAAAGCTATTGCATTAGCTCTAATAGAGCATCTTTGCAAGCTTGACCTAACCCTTTCAGGATCTGTTCTGATTAAATTTTAGATTCTGTTATGTCTCTTGTCATACATTTCTCTCTTGTGACTTTAAAGTTTAGGAGAACTTGCTCATTCCTTCCAAGATCCTGGTGGACTCATTCCTATTATATGTACACCCTTTAAGGTGCTCAGGTTATGAGGGAAAAAAAACCTATTCTCATTTCCCATTTGACTACATGTGTTACATGGTTTAAGAATTCAGTGTGGGCAGAGGCCGTCTGTTTCTTGTTTAGCAGGGCATGCTTAGTAAATAACAGAAACGTATACTCAGTTGATATTTGCTTAATTTATTAATCGATGTCTTAAATATATAGCATCTTGTGAGACTTCGGAATAGTTAAAATTAATTAATTTTTGTTTGTTTTTTTAAAAAGAGACAACCCACTTGGACTGGTTACTAGTCACATTATTTTACTCCAAACTGTCCGTAAAGAACCATATTTTAATTTTGCTCATTCTATTAAAAATAGTTATACTAGTGACCTAATGATAAGACAAACTTACCAAAGGCACTCCTATTCACTTCTGCTTGTAAAAACAGTGTGGATATGAAAGCCATGTTTTATTGGTACACGTAGAACCTAGGTATGACACACTACAAACTTTCCAATAGCACTTATTTTTCATTAATCTAAATTTCATTGAGACAGATTGCATTATGTGGGTAAGTCCCTGAAGAATTTGAAGTCTGGGGCAATTCTTTTCTATATAATTGAGTACAGTATATGATATTTATATAGTCCTACGTTCCAGGGAGCTCAAAGCACTTGATAAATATCATCCCACTGATCTTATCCACTTTTCTGAACAGTAAATGGCAAGAACTGGTATCACCATTTAGCAGTGAGAGAAAACTCTGGGAATGAAAATGAAAAAAGACTGGTAAGAGGGATGAAAGTATCTTGGTCATGGAGTTTAAGTAAAAGCTCTCCTGAGTCCCTAAAGTTTATCTTTCCTCTAAATTTTTTTAGCTCTAATAATTAAACAGTGTTTTTTACCTTATCTGCTTTGATATATTTTTAAAATATAAACCTTGATTTTAAGTCATCTTGATTACAAGTCTGGAAAATGTGTAATTCTTCCTCTTGCTACACAATTTGTCTCTGAAATCCATCTAATTCTGCCCTTCTTTCTTATGTTTAATTAAGAATCACAGTTAAGTAACTTGAAATAACTGGAGAAGTCATTGCCCCAACTCCTAATGTTACAATTCCAAAGAGACAAGCCTAAAGTAAGAAAAAGATTTGCCTGCAGTCACATTGTTTGAGAAGAGCAAAGGAGATACTGGAATCAAGGCTTTCTGACTCGAGTGATTTTTGTTATTACTATACGATAATTCAGAACCAGGAAAGAATTATATTTAAAGGCCATTAGTGTAAGCACATGGCAGGGGAAAGATATCTCAGAATGCCTCCTATGTAGGTAGGTTTCATTGTCATTGCTGTTGTGTTCTTTTTCCACAATTGTATCCCTATTACTTAGCATGAATCTCGGATGACTGAATAACACAGTGTTCTTATGACAGTGGATGCTAAGGTAGATGCACGGCATCACTATCTTAGATGACTCAATGGCATTTGACATCCTAAAATGGACATGATAATGCTGTGGTTTAGATAAGCCAGAGCCATTTCAGTTCTGATAGAGTTTTGTTGAAATGTGCTCATTTTTCCTTGATTTCTCAAGATTATCTTAAGCAATTCCAAGTTGGAAGGCGGGGAATACTTAGGACACTTTAGCAGGGCAAATAATTCTTCAGCTATCTCATCAACATATTTTAATACAGATGAAAGGAGATTACAGAATACATTTGTAGTGTCTGAAAAATTTTTTAAAATAATAAGAACACATGGACCAGTGACTGCATTCTTTGTGTCCACATATATGGTGAGGTAGGCCCTTTGCTTTTTTTTTTTATATATTTAAAAAATTTTATTTTATTTATTTATTTTTTAATTTTTGGCTGCATTGGGTCTTCGTTGCTGCGCGTGGGCTCTCTAGTTGTGGCGAACAGGGACTACTCTTGGTTGTGGTGCGCGGGCTTCTCATTGCTGTGGCTTTTCTTTGTTGTCGAGCACGGGCTCTAGAGCACAGGCTCAGTAGTTGTGGTGCACGGACTTAATTGCTCCGCAGCATGTGGGATCTTCCTGAACCAGGGATCAAACCCACGTCCCCTGCATTGGCAGGCGGATTCTTCCTCCCTAGAAGTGCCACTAGGGAAGTCCCTATAGGCCCTCTGCTTTTAATCAGTTCCTACCTGAGGGACAGAAGATTCAGAATCAAACAACTTTTCCTGTGTTGTCATTGAAACCAACAATAAAGATATTGACTCACCATAAACATTGCCAAATTCCTCTTGGTGGATGGGACCTGATGTTAAAACAATGACATAAACTGTCTCTACTAGAAGGTAAGCTTCGTGAAGGAAGTTTGCTCTCTCTCTCTCTCTCTCTCTCTCTAATATTTATTGATGGATTTCCAGCACCACAATGAGTGCTCTATAGTCAGAACCCTAATTCTACCTATTCTATTGTTATCTCTCAGTCCAAGTATCATCTAAAACAGTCCCTTTACCTCACCTGTGGTCTAGAGGAATCTCATGCCCATAAGGCTCTATTCTAAGAAGCACAGGAAATCCCAGAGGGCAAAACTATACTATGTAAAGTTTATCACATCACCTGGTTCTCAGAATGCTCTTAATAAATCTCTGTGTTATTATTTCCCCAAATCCTTATTTTACTTCCACTCTGAGCCAAGCACCTCAATGCAGGGCTTATTACGTACTTTAATTGCTGCACTAGCACACTTTGCTATAGATAGAGATAGAGATACATAGATATACAACATTCTCCTTTATTAGCATGTGAGATTCTGGAGCATAAAGCCTATGTCGCAGTAAGCTCTATGACACTAGGACATAACTCAAGTGTTTGGCACCTAACAGGAGCCCAGGAAATAGTTATTAAATAAGCCAAATTAATAAATATTGGCTAAGTCAAATTAGTATATATGACAGAATTTCATAACTATGGTAATTTCAGGACATTTCTAGACATGGTAATAAAGGTTTAATGCCATTTTAATATTAAATCTAAACAAATGCAAAGTTCACAATTCACAGTGAATAAGAAATGCCTTCACATTGGGTTCCTACAGCTTCTGCCTCTGAGTGATCCTTTATTAGTGACAGATTATGCAAATCTCAAATGAGGCTTTGCCCTGGGTCCTAGAGGAATTAGATACTTTGTAGAGTATGCCGTAAGTGCCTAACTTCAATTTGTTTCCAGAATGTATCAGTTAGTTGCCCTTAAGAAAAGAAAATCTTTGGAACTGGATTGTATTCAAACACGATAGGTGGAAAAACCAACTTTCTCTTATTACTATTTTTGTCAGTATCAATAGGTTTTCTAACTACTGTCGTATATTCTAATTTAAAACTGCGTGTCCTCCCCAAAATGAGAACTGAGAATGAAAGGCAAGCTTTAAATGTAGAACGCTTTACTCTTAGAATTACTGCTGAGTACATAGAAAATGAAAATGCTATTTAAAAGTTCAGGAAGTGTCTGATAAGAAATAAAGAGGTCAGAAAATAGTTTCTCCTGATAAGCCTACATTTCGAATATATTTTATAGAGCAGTAAATTGCCTGGATATTCAAAAAAATAACTAAAATACTTTACTCAAAATTTGTTTCCCATAATTATTGGCTTTGCAAAATTTAACTGATTGATTTCCCTGTCCCTGAACAAGATTAGCAAATTCCCTAAAATAAGAATAGCAAAAAGAAATAAAGATAGTGATTTTCCCTCCTCTTTTCATATATACATGTGTGTGTGAGTGTGTGTGTGTGTGTGTATGTGTGTGTGTGTGTGTGTGTGTTATCAGTATCTTTAAAAAATGTACTGGAATAAAAGGTAGCTCACAAAATGTAGATTATTCTAATTTTGTCTTTGCTTCAGTTTAATAAAAGTTGAGGGAAAATACATGGGTATGTTTATAAGCTTGCTAAGAAAATATGAATTTTGGGTTTGTTAATTCACGTCTTTCTCTTTCAAAGTGACTTATTTGGGAGGAAATCCAGACCTAAGAGATGATGGCTCAAGTCATCTTTTTGCAAAGGATAAAAGGTTCCATTATGCATACATGTTCCCTACTCCTATATTTTCATATATTATTTCAAAACATTTATTGAGTCATTTCTGTGGACCAGACACCGTTGAAACAAGGATGAATAAAAATCAGACCGACTCACAAAAACCTCTCAGTTTATTGGGGAAGAGAGCAGGTACTTTATACACTGTTAGTAGTATAGTGAAGATTTGAACTTGTTCATATGGAAACATAGGGAAAAGGTACTTAAGGAATGCTCTTATATGCTGCTCTCATGGGAATGAGCAGGAAAGTGATGGCTGATGCTTGATCCAAACTACTCAAGCAGGGCAAAGCCATTGTAGAAGGAGTCAGTGTAATATCTAAAGACATGGAGTAGAGAAATATTTGCTTGTTCACGAAATCCTTTTTAGTTTGAAGTCACAGAAGAATCTAGTATCTATAGGACTATGGTAGAAGACAGAGATAGAATGGAAACCAATTAGGTAAAGAATGTTACTTAGATAGACAGTGTGGTAGGCACTCGGGTTAGTGGTGGATGAAGCCATCCTAAGGCAGAGGTCTCCTCGTGGGAGGCTTTGTATGCCATGACAACTTATTTCAGATTATCCTGTAAATGAAGACAGTCATGAAAGCATAATTAAGCTAAAGAATGTCATGATCACGTTTATATTTTATATCATTCAAATAGCTATATGGGGGTTGAATTTAACAGAGGACACAATACCAGGGTCAGGGAAACTAATTTGGAAGCGATTGCACTGGTCCTGGCAGGAGAATGCTAGAACTTGAGAGTGACAATGACAAAAAAAAGAGTAATTTGTCATGCATGTAGTGATGATTGTACACAGAAATTCGTGTGTGTGTGTGTGTGTGTGTGTGTGTGTGTGTGTGTGTAGATGAAGAGTTGCAGATTTGCAGATATACTTTTCTTGGTTTGTGAATTTATCAACTTGGTAGAAGTTAGGGTAACAAACATAATATGAATAGTGAATTTAAGAGGACTATACATGTTTTCATTTATTCATTTATAAATACTTTCAGTATTTTCCTTTGAGGGTCTATAAAACCGTTATTCAGGTTAGAGTGCTGTCTTTTAGTATGTATTGAGGAGGTATGAGTATATTCATTAAAACCACAGAAGCACTAAAATATCCCAGAAGAGGATTTAGAGCACTGTTTATTAATTTTTGATTGTTATTACAGATTACAGCTTTGAGAATCAGAGTAAATCTATAACTCCTACATCTCAAGTTTGGCATTCATCATCAGGGGATTCATTTTCCTCTAAGAGCATTCATTGGCCCTAGGTTAAGAACCTCTTGCGTTACATGAAGAAAGAGGAGGAATAGTAATAAAACCCTCAGGGAAATTACTAAGTAAACCATTAAAAACATTGACTTTAGTTTTGACTGAAAATGTTTTCCCTGTTGAGCTCATCTCTGTTGGATATTTCTGTTAAAGAGTAAATCAACCATTGACTCCATGTATTAATGAATTAGGTCATACATCATGATCTTGCAATCTAGAAAATATAATTTTAAGAGAAAACAGTGAAAAATTATTTTCCAAGTCAGGAGACTGTTTTTATTTTGTCATAAATTCTAAGATCTTCAAGAAAATTCATAGTGTTCCTTGCCTGAAGCCTGACCATATTTTTTAAGCTTATATAAATAATATTGCTCTTTGATGCTTAATTAAGACTTTTGGCATGAGTACCACCACTGAGCTGCCTGCCAATATAAAACAATTAACTCCCTAGCTAAAAATAGCTCTAGCTAAATTGAAATTCACAGACAATGAACCAGTGGTTGAGAGTGTTTATTGAATACCATGCCCCAATTTTGTTAATGAAGGTGTACATCATTCTCCAGTTGGTACATTATTTATGAAGCCAGGAGTTATTCCAGTTTCTATAGCTTGTGCCAGGGTCTATAATTTAGTCAGTAAAGAGAAGACACATGGTGCAGACATGTGCCATCATAACAGTGGAGAATCCTGAGCCCTGGGATAGAACTGGTCCAGGATGAATGTCTACTGGTTTCTATTGGATTGGCCAAAAAGTTCCTTCGTTTTTTCTTAAGATGGCTCTGGTAGAGCTTAGTTGTCTTTAACTTCATTCAAAACAATTTTGTAAGATTGTATTGTGACGGCTGTCATATCAGCATGCATTTAAAAAAGACATCACAATTGGTGAATTTTTGTGTAGCCATTTTCATATTGAAGATGGAAGAAAAACGCAACATTTTCAGCATATTATGCTTTATTAACTCAAGAAAGGTAAAAACACAACTGAAACGCAAAAAAGAAAGATTTGTGCAGTGTATGGAGAAGGTGCTATGACTGATTGAAAATGTCAAAAGTGGTTTGCAAAGTTTCGTGCTGGAGATTTCTCACTGGACGATGCTACATGGTTAGGTAGAGCAGTTGAAGTTGATAGTGATCAACTCGAGACATTGAGAACAATCAACGTTATACCACGGGGAGAGAGTCGCCATACTCAAAATGCCCAAATCAAGCACTGAAAATCATTTGCACCAGCTTGGTTATGTTAATTGCTTTGATGTTTGGGTTCCACATAAGTTAAGCAAAAAAACCTTCTTGACTGTATATCCGCATGCGTTTCTCTACTTAAACATAACGAAATAGTTCCAGTTTTAAAACAAATTGTGATGGGCGATGAAAATTGGATACTGTACAATAAGGTGGAACAGAAGAGATTATGGGGCAAGCGAAATGAACCACCACCAACCACACCAAAGGCCGAAGAATGTGATATTGTGTATATGGTGGGATTGGAAGGGAGTCCTCTATTTATGAGCTCCTTCCAGAAAACCAGATGATTGACTGATTCCAACAAGTACTACTCCCAATTAGACCAAATGAAAGCAGCACTCAAAGAGAAGCTTCTGGAATTAGTAAACAAAACTCATAATCTTCCATCAGGATAATGCAAGACCACATGTGTCTTTGATGACCAGGCAAAAACTGTTACAGCTTGGTTGGGAAGTTCTGATTCATCCACTGTTTTCACCAGACATTGCACCTTTGATTTCCATTTATTTTGGTCTTCACAAAATTCTCTTAATGGAAAAAATAATTCCTTGGAAGACTGTAAAAGGATCCTGGAACAGTTCTTTGCTCAAAAGATAAAAAATTGGGGGACGATGGAATTATGAATTTGCCTGAAAAAATGGCAGAAGGTAGTGGAAGAAAATGGTGAATACGCTGTTCAATAAAGTTCTTGGTGAAAATGAAAAATGTGACCTTTATTTTTACTTAAAAACCGATGGAACTTTTTGGCCAACCCAATAAATTGCCCCACCTCACAACCTCCTACCCATTAAATTCTAATTTTTTAAATTAAAATAACATTTTCCAAATAGCACATGTCAGACATGAAACTAAGTGAGGAAGAAGGTAGAAAAGCTGGAAGTAGCAATCTTCACATGATATTCTCACTACTATTTTGTTCATTTAACACATGGAGATCACCTTCCTCCCCACAAATGCATCAAAAATACATCTACATGTGGAAAAACTCCTACAGAACACCTACTGAACGCTGGCAGAAGACCTCAGACTTCCCAAAAGGCAAGAAACTCCACATGTACCTGGGTAGGGTAAAAGAAAAAAGAAAAAACAGAGACAAAAGAATAGGGACAGGACCTGCACCTCTGGGAGGGAGCTGTGAAGGAGGAAAAGTTTCCACACACTAGGAAGACCCTTCACTGGTAGAGACGGGGTGATTGCAGTGGTGGAAGCTTCAGAGCCACAGAGGAGAGCGCAGCAACAGGGGTGCAGATGGCAAAGAGGAGAGATTCTCGCACAGAGGATTGGTGCCAACCAGCACTCACCAGCCTGAGAGGCTTGTCTTCTCACCTGCCTGGGCGGGTGGGGGCTGGGAACTGAGACTCGGGCTTCAGAGGTCAGATCCCAGGGAGAGGACAGGGGTTGGCTGCGTGAACACAGCCTGAAGGGGGCTAGTGCGCCACAGCTAACAGGGAGGGAGTCCGGGAAAAAGTCTGGAACTGCCTAATAGTCAAGAAATCATTGGTTCAGGGTGCACGAGGAAAGGGGATTCCTTCCCTGTCTGCCCACAGAAGGCAGAGCACCGCCTAAACGAGTTCCAGAGACAGGTGTGAGCTGCGGCTGTCAGCTTGGACCCCAGAGATGGGCATGAAATGCTAAGGCTGCTGCTACAGCCACCAAGAATCCTGTGTGCAAGCACAGGTCACTGTCCACACCCCCACCCCCTGGAGCCTGTGCAGCCCACCACTGCCAGGGTCCCGTGATCCAGGACAACTTCCCCGGGAGAACACACGGCATGCCTCAGGCTGTTGCAACATCACTTTGGCCTCTGCTGCCACAAGCTTGCCCCACATTCCGATTATAACTACAGTATCCCTCCCTCCACCGGCATGAGTGATCTAGAGCCCCCTAATCAGCCACTGCTTTAACCTCATCCTGTCTGGTGGGGAACAGAAGCCGGAGGACAATCTACACACAGAGGTGGGGCCAAAACCAAAGCTGAACCCCAGGAGCTGTGCAAACAAAGAAGAGAAAGGGAAATTTCTCTCTGCAGCCTCAGGAGCAGTGGATTAAATCCCCACAATCAATTTGAGGTACCCTGCATCTGTGGAGTACCTGAATAGACAACGAATCAACCCAAACTTAAGGCGGTGGACTTTGGGAGCAACTATAGACTTGGGGTTTGCTGTCTTAATTGGAATTGTTTCTGATTTTTATGTTAATCTTAGTATAGTTTTTAGCACTTGTTATCATTGGTGGATTTGTTTATTGGTTTGGTTGCTTTCTTCTTTACTGTATTTTTCTTTTTTTATGACTTTTTTATTTTCTTATTTTAATAATTAAATTATTTTTTCTATTTTAATTATTTTATTTTATAATTATATTTTTAAATTATATTCTTCTTTTTTGCTCCCTTTTCTTCTGAGCCGTGTGGGTGACAGGGTCTTGGTGCTCCGACCTGGTGTCAGGCCTGAGCCTCTGAGGTGGGAGAGCAGAGTTCAGGACATTGGACCACCAGAGACCTCCTGGCCCCATATAATATCAATCGGCAATGGCTTTCCCAGTGATGTCCATCTGAACGCTAAGACCCAGCTCCACCCAACAGACAGCAAGCTCCAATGCTGGAAGCCCCACGCCAAACAACTAGCAAGACAGGAACACAACCCCACCCATTAGCAGAGAGGCTGCCTAAAATCATAATGAGTTCACAGACACCCCAAAACACACAACCGGATGCAGCCCATCCCACCAGAAAGACAAGATCCAGCCCCACCCACCAGAACACAGGCACCAGACCCCTCCACTAGGAAACCTACACAACCCACTGAACCACACTTACACACTGGGGGCAGACACCAAAAACAATGGGAACTATGAACCTGCAATGGGAGAAAAGGAGACCCTGAACACAGTAAGTTAAGCAAAATTAGAAGGCAGAGAAACACAGCAGGTGAAGGGGCAAGGTAAAAACTGACCATACCAAGCAAATGAAGAGGAAATAGGCAATCTACCTGAAAAAGAATTCAGAGTAATGATGGTAAAGATGATCCAAAATCTTGGAAATAGAATGGAGAAAATACAAGAAATGTTTAACAAGGACCTAGAAGAACTAAAGGGCAAATAAACAATGATGAACAACACAGTAAATGAAATTAAAAATTCTCTAGAAGGAATCAATACAGAATAACTGTGGCAAAAGAATGGATAAGTGACCTGGGAGATAGAATAGTAGAAATAACTATCGCAGACCAGAATAAAGAAAAAAGAGTGAAAAGAATTGAGGAGAGTCTCAGTGGCCTTGGACAACGTTAAATACACCAACATTCGAATTTTAGGGGTCCCAGAAGAAGAAGAGAAAAAGAAAGGGTCTGAGAAAATATTTGAAGAGATTAAATTTGAAAACTTCCCTAACATGGGAAAGGAAATAATCAAGTCCAGGAAGCTCAGACAGTCACATACAGGAAAAATCCAAGGAGAAACATGCCAAGACATATATTAATCAAACTATGAAAAATTAAGTACAAAGAATAAATATTAAAAGCACCAAGGGAAAAGCAACAAATAACTTACAAGGGAATCACCATAAGGTTAACAGCTGACCTTTCAGCAGAAAATATGCAAGCCAGAAGGGAGTGGCAGGACATATTTAAAGTGATGAAAGTAAAAAACCTACCAGCAAGATTACTCTACCCAGCAAGGATCCCATTCAGATTTAACGGAGAAATTAAAACCTTTAGAGACAAGCAAAAGTAAAGAGAATAGCACGACCAAACTAGCTTTACAACAGTGAATGCTATAGGAACTCTCTAGGCAGGAAACACAAGACAAGGAAAAGACCTACAGAAACAAACCCAAAGCAATTAAGGAAATGTTAATAGGAACATACATATCGATAATTACCTTAAATGTAAACAGATTAAATGCTCCAACCAAAAGACATAGACTGGCTGAATGGATACAAAAACAAGACCCGTATATATGCTGCCTACAAGAGACCCATGTCAGACCTAGGGACATGTACAAACTGAGTGAAGGGATGAAAAAAGATATTCCATGCAAATGGAAATCAAAAGAAAGCTGGAGTAGCAATTCTCATATCAGACAAAATAGACTTTAAAATAAAGACTATGACAAGAGACAAAGAAGGGCACTACATATGGATCAAGGGATGAATCCAAGAAGAGGATATAACAATTGTAAATATTTATGCACCCAACATAGGAGCAACTCAATACGTAAGGCAAATGCTAACAGCCATAAAAGGGGGAAATCGACAGCAACACAATAGTAGTAGGGGACTTTTAACACCCACTTTCAACAATGGTCAGATCATCCAAAATGAAAATAAATAAGGAAACACAAGCTTTAAACGACACATTGAACAAGATGGACTTAGTTGATATTTACAGGACATTCCATTCAAAAACAACAGAATAAACTTTCTTCTCAAGTGATCATGGAACATTCTCCACGATAGACCATATCTTGGGTCACAAATCAAACCTTGGTAAATTTAAGAAAATTGAAATATTATCACGTATCTTTTCTGAGCACACACTATGAGACTAGACATCAATGACTAGAAAAAAACTGTAAAAATACAAATACAAGGAGGCAAAACAGTATGCTACTAAATAACTAAGATATCACTGAAGAAATCAAAGAGGAAATTAAAAAATACCTGGAAACAATGACAGTGAAAACGTGACAACCCAAAACCTATGGGATGCAGCAAAAGCAGTTCTAAGAGGGAAGTTGATAGCAATACATTCCTATCTATATCTCAAATAAACAACCTAACCTTACACCTAAAAGAATCAGAAAAACAAGAACAAAACGCCCCCAAAGTTAGCAGAAGGAAAGAAAGAAAGATCAGATCAGAAATAAATGAAAAAGAAATAAAGGAAACAGTGGCAAAGATCAATAAAACTAAAAGCTGGATCTTTGAGAAGATAAACAGAATTGATAAACCATTAGCCAGACTCATCAAGAAAAAAAGGGTCTAGACTTAAATCAACAGAATTAGAAATGAAAAAGGAGAAGTAACAACTGACACTGTAGCAATACAAAGAATCATGGAGGATTACTACAAGCAACTATATGCCAATAAAATGGACAACCTGGAAGAAATGACAAATTCTTAGAAAAGCACAACTTTCCAAGACTGAACCAGGAAGAAATAGAAAATAGAAGCAGACCAGTCACAAGCACTGAGATGGAAACTGTGTTTAAAAATCTTCCAACAAACAAAAGCCCAGGACCAAATGGCTTCACAGGCAAATTCTATCAATCATTTAGAGAAGAGCTAACACTTATGCTTCTCAAACTCTTCCAGAATATAGCAGAGGGAGGAACACTACCAAATTCATTCTAGGAGGCCACCATCACCCTGACACCAAAACCAGACACAGAGGTCACAAAAGAAGAAAATGACAGGCCAATATCACTGATTAACATAGATTCAAAAATCCTCAAACATAGTAACAAACAGAATCCAACAGCACATTAAAAGGATCATACACAATGATCAAGTGGGGTTTATCCCAGGAATGCAAGAATTCTTCAATATACTCAAATCAATCAATGTGATACACCATATTAACAAACTGAAGGATAAAAACCATAGGATAATCTCAATATGCAGAAAAAGCTCTCGACAAAATTCAACACCATTTATTATAAAAAACTCTCCAGAAAGTAGGCATAGGGGGAACTTACCTAAATGTAATAAAGCTCATATATAACAAACCAACAGCCAACACTGTTCTCAATGCTGAAAAACTGAAACCATTTCCTCTAAAATCAGGACCAAGACAAGGATGCCTACTCTCACCACTATTATTCAACATAGTTTCAGAAGTTTTAGCTACAGCAATCAGAGAAGAAAAAGAAATAAAAGGAATCCAAATCAGAAAAGAAGAAGTAAAACTGTCACTGTTTGCAGATGACATGATACTATACATAGAGAATCATAAAGATCCTACCAGAAAACTACTAGAGCTAATCAGTGAATTCGGTAAAGTAGCAGGATACAAAATCAATGCACAGAAATGTCTTGCATTCCTATATAATGAAGAAAAATCTGAAAAAGAAATTAAGGCAACACTCCTATTTACCATGCAACAAAAAGAATAAAATACCTAGGAATAAACCTACCTAAGGAGACAAAAGACCTGTATGCAGAAAAGTATAAGACACTGATGAAAGAAATTAAAGACAATACAAACAGATGAAGAGATATACTATGTTCTTGGATTGGAAGAATCAACATTGTGAAAATGACTATACTACTGAAAGCAATCTACAGATTCAGTGCAATCCCTATCAAACTACCAATGGCATTCTTCACAGAACTAGAACAAAAAATTTCACAATTTTTATGGTAACACAAAAGGCCCTGAATAGCCAAAGCAATCTTGAGAAAGAAAAATGGAGCTGGAGGAATCAGACTCCCTGACTTCAGACTGTACAGCATCAAGATAGTATGGTACTGGCACAAAAACACAAATATAGGTCAATGGAACAGGATAGAGGGCCCAGATAAACCCACTCACATATGGTCACCTTATCTTTGATAAAGGAGACAAGAATATACAATGGAGAAAAGACAGCCTCTTCAATAAGTGGTGCTGGGAAAACTGGACAGCTGCATGTAAAAAAATGAAATTAGAACACTTCCTAACATCATACAGAAAAATAAACTCAAACTGGATTAAAGACCTAAATGTAAGACCGGACACTATAAAACTCTAAGAGGAAAACATAGGCAGAACACTCTGACATAAATCACAGCAAGATCTTTTTTGACCCACCTCCTAGAGTAATGAAAATAAAAACAAAAATAAACAAATGGGACCTATTAAACTTAAAAGCTTTTGGACAGCAAAGGAAGCCATAAACGATGAAAAGACAACCCTCAGAATGGGAGAAAATATTTGCAAATGAAGCAACAGACAAGGGATTAATCTCCAAAATATACAAGCAGCTCATGCAGCTGAATATCAAAAAAAACAACCCAATCTAAAAATGGGCAGAAGACCTAAATAGACATTTCACCCAAGTAAACATACAGCTGGCCAAGAGGCACCTGGAAAGATGCTCAATGTCACTAATCATTAGAGAAATGCAGATCAAAACTACAGTGAGGTATCACTTCACACAGGTCAGAATGGCCATCATCAAAAAATCTACAAACAATAAATGCTGGAGAGAGTGTGCAGAAAAGGGAACTCTCTTGCACTGTTGGTGGGAATGTAAATTGATACAACCACTATGGAGAACATTATGGAGGTTCCTTAAAAATCTAAAAATAGAACTACCATATGACCCAGCCATCCCACTACTGGGCATTTACCCTGAAAAAACCATAATTCAAACAGAGTCATGTACCACAATGTTGATTGCAGCACCATTTACAATAGCCAGGACAGGGAAGCAACCTTGGTGTCCAGCAATAGATGAATGGATAAAGAAGATGTGGCACATACATACAATGGAATATTACTCAACCATAAAAATAAATGAAATTGAGTTATTTGTAGTGAGGTGGATGGACCTAGAGTCTGTCATACAGAGTGAAGTAAGAAAGAGAAAAACAAATACTGTATGCTAACATACATGTGGAATCTAAAAAAAGAATTGTTCTGATGAACCTAGGGGCAGGACAGGAATAAAGACGCAGAGGTAGAGAATGGGCTTGAGGTCATGGGGAGGGGGAAGGGTAAGGTGGGACAAATTGGGAGAGTAGCATTGACATATATACACTATCAAATATAAAATAGCTGGTGGGAAGCAGCTACATAGCACAGGGAGATCAGCTCGGTGCTTTGTGTCCACCTAGAGGGGTGAGATAGGGAGGATGGGAGGGAGAAGCAAGAGGGAGGGAATATGGGGATATATGTATATATGTATAGCTCATTCACTATATATATACATAGTGTTTCTGGTTCACAGCAGAACCTAACACAACATTGTCAAGCAATTATACTCTATAAAGATGTTTAAGGTATATATATATGTATCTAAAAAATTAAAAAGTAAAAAATAAAAGGAGACACCATTGTCTCCACATCTAATTATTCATCATATGAATAAAAATAACACTATAAAGAAACTTTAGTTAAATTAAAATTAATGTATATACATACATTGTTTATAGCATTTATTGCTGTGATAAGTTTTAAGCTGTATTCAAATCATGTAACAGTACACACTGAAGCAGTAATTTATAGATCTACATAATTTTTCAATTGAGGAGCATTTATTGAACAAATAGAGAATATTGCAACATATAGAAAAGAAACTCTTTATTTCTCATTGAGTGAAACCAAACAGTATATGCTAATTCAAGCTAACAAACAGTGGGGCATATAACTTCATAATACATACTTACTCTGGAAATAAGTAGTGTGTATGTAAGAAAGATTGCATTGCTTTTTTGTCTAGGATTTTTAGTGAGAATATTTACAATTTGTCTACCATCTGTATTCAAGGACCTTTATCGGTATTAAGCTCAGCCATAATATCATATCACTTTATGTAAATATTCATTTATTGTCTGTGATAAAAACCTGTAATTTCTGAATGAAATATTCCATGTGCAGTATTAAGCAGTACTTACATTTTAGCAAGTTCATCTAATGGTGGTTACTGTAAACATTGACTGTGACTCTCATATCATACTGCTGCACAAGAAAGAATAAATCTTGCCAGTCAATTTCTCTGGAGACAAGAGGAACTGATACAAATTTTGTATTGCTGAGGAAATATCCAATATAATGTGTTCAATCCAGAAGAGAGCAATGATCATGAATTTAAGGTCTAGAGTCAAGTAGCTCTGAACTGTACCTGTTATTTGAACTGGGGGAAATACTTAATTTTTCTGTGCCACAATTTCCTCTTCAGACAATTGGGAGTAAATCCTCATTATTCTTTTAGTAAGAATTACAGGAGGTAATAAACATGATTTGCATAGCACAGAACCTGCTACTGAGTAGGGCCAAGGTAACTCTTAGCCATTGCTCGTTAGCTCATTTACTATATCATTTGGTCACTGGCATTAAGAAAACCTTGATATTTTACATTCTTAATATTTTTATTGAGCTATAATTAACATATAACATTGTAATAGCATCAGGTTTAAAACATAATGATTTGGTGTAGGTATATATTGTGAGATGACCACCAAAGTAAGTCTGGTTAATAGCCATACTACACATAGTTACAAATTTTACTTTTCCTTATGATGAGAACTTTTAAGATCTACTTTCTTAGCAACTTTCAGATATGTAATACTATATTGTTAACTATAATCACTATGATATATATTACTTCCCAGGACTTTTAAATTTTATAACTGAAAGTTTTAGCCACCTTCACCCATTTCTTTTAGAATCCTAGTTTCAATCTGTTAAAAAAAAAAAAAAAAGGCAGCTAATAATTCCTGCTTTTTCCACTCCACAGGTTAACTTTAAAAGCAAACACAATAATGGATGCTTGAGGCATTGAGTAGTAATGAAAAGAGCTAGAGCTAGACAGATGTTGCCCTCAAATCCTGTTCCTGATGTCCTTGTCTTTGCCAGAAATTTCCTTACCTTGAGGATTTTAAATTAGCTAGTTTCTCTACCAGGATTATTTTCCCCCCATATAGTTCATCTTTCTGACTTCTACTTATATTCAAGATCTCTTCTCAACTGTTACTTTCTAAGTTATACCACCTTTAATCCCCTAATTCGAATACAGTTTTGATTTCTCATGACACTATTTATTTTGCTTTATAATATATCACAATATGTAATTATATATTGCTTAAATGAATGTTTGTCTCTTCTGCTCACTCCATGAAGGCAAAGGTTATGTCCATGTATGTCACAGCTGTATCACCAGTTTCTAGTGTACAATAGGCTCTCAATATAGAATATAGAAAGAATTAACATAATTCCTTGAAACTTATAGCCCTCACTGGAAAAGATGGATGTTAATAATACTTACCTTGCAAGATTCTTTTTGCCCTGAAAGTGATGTGTTTGCAATACCTTTCCTACAGTAGCTGTCAAAAAATGTAACTGTCATCATTAATGATATTAATGATAAGTAATTATTATTATTAATAAGTCATAGTATATAGTACAGTGCATTTTAAAATATTAAATTATTTTTGTTCTGTTGAAATGGGTAGGGTCATACAAAGGGAACACAAACATAAACATGATTGGTCTTCTATAGTACAGATTTAAAATATTTTATTTGGGGGGAAATTTACAAGGAGAGATGTAACAGAATGCAGTAGATCCACTGAACTGTTATTGTCTTGAAGAGGAGTGCTCAGGCTGAATTGGACACACCATGGGGAAGGTGTTAGTGGAAAACTCTCTACATATCATGGGAGGTCAGGAATAATTTAGACAACTATATAACAAACGACGCTTCTTAGCCTAGCAAGCACCCTGTTAGAAATAGGGAGCCTTCAGAGCCCATTATTTGTTTTCAATCTTTTCTTCCATTGAATGAACTCAATCCTGATTCTACAAAATTAAAAAAGGTGAGGAGAAAATTAGCCATCAATGCCTATGCCAGTTATTCTTTCATAAATGGGAAAACATTTCAGAATTCTCAGTGGGGGAGGTTCTGGATTATTATTCATGGTGTCTGACTTACTTTAGTTCTTTCTTTTTATCTCCCCAACTTGGTCATCCAGAGTTCTTTCTCCAAATAACTGTCTTAATATATATTTTAATCGTTGACAACACTAAATACCATACTTAACTATCACAGAAATGCTCACTGCATGTTTCCTGAATGCAGTAAGTGTGGATCATTCAGGGAGGCAATAGTGTAATGGTTCCATTTTGGTGTGGGACAGGCCAGAGTGCGAGCACCAGTTTCTGTTTTCCAGCTTCTTGACCGTGGAAAATTAAGCTTCTGTTTCTTCATTTGTTGATTGATTTATTGATTTATTTTAACATCTTTATAGAGTATAATTGCTTTACATGGTCTGTTAGTTTCTGCTGTATCACAAAGTGAATCAGCTATACATATGCATATATCCCCATATCCCCTCCCTCTTGCGTCTCCCTCCCACCCTCGCTATCCCACCCCTCTAGGTGATGACAAAGCACCAAGCTGATCTCCCTGTGCTATGCGGCTGCTTCCCACTAGCTATCTATTTTACATTTGGTAGTGTATATATATATGTCCATGCCACTCTCACTTTGTCCCAGCTTACTCTTCCCCATCCCCGTATCCTCAAGTCCATTCTCTACATCTGTGTCTTTATTCCTGTCCTGCCCTTAGGTTTTAGAGAACATTTTTTTTTTTTTAGATTCCATATATGTGTTAGTATATGGGATTTGTTTTTCTCATTCTGACTTACTTCACTCTGTATGACAGACTCTAGGTCCATCCACCTCACTACAAATAACTCAATTTCATTTCTTTTTATGGTTGAGTAATATTCCACTGTATATATGTGCCACATCTTCTTTATCCATTCATCTGATGATGGACACTTAGGTTGCTTCCATGTCCTGGCTATTGTAAATAGAGCTGCAATGAACATTTTGGTAAATGACTCTTTTTGAATTATGGTTTCCTCAGGGTATATGCCCAGTACTGGGATTGCTGGGTCATATGGTAGTTCTATTTGTAGTTTTTTAAGGAGCCTCCATAATGTTCTCCATAGTGGGTGTATCAATTTACATTCCCACCAACAGTGCAAGAGGGTTCCCTTTTCTCCACACCCTCTCCAGCATTTATTGTTTGCATATTTCTTGGTGATGGCCATTCTGACTGGTGTGAGGTGATACCTCATTGTAGTTTTGATTTGCATTTCTCTAATATTAGTGATGTTGAGCATCCTTTCATTTATTTGTTGGAAATCTGTATATCTTCTTGGAGAAATACCTATTTAGGTCTTCTGCCCATTTTTGTATTGGGTTGTTTGTTTTTTTTGATATTGAGATGCATGAGCTGCTTGTATATTTTGGAGATTCATCCTTTGTTAGTTGCTTCGTTTGCAAATATTTTATCCCATGCTAAGGGTTGGCTTTTCGTCTTGTTTATGGGTTCCTTTGCTGTGGAAAAGCTTTTAAGTTTCATTAGGTTCCATTTGTTTATTTTTGGTTTTATTTCCCTTTCTCTAGGAGGTGGGTCAAAAAGAATATTGCTGTGATTTATGTCATAGAGTGTTCTGCCTATGTTTTCCTCTAAGAGTTTTATAGTGTCTAGACTTACATTTAGGTCTTTAATCCTTTTTTTCTTTTTTTTTTAATGTTGAGCCTTCTTTTAATTTATTTTCATTTTTGGCTGTGTTGGGTCTTTGTTTCTGTGCAAGGGCTTTCTCTAGTGTGGCAAGCGGGGGCCACTCTTCATCGCGGTGCACAGGCCTCTCACTGTTGTGGCTTCTCTTGTTGCAGATCACAGGCTCCAGACACGCAGGCTCAGTAGTTGTGGCTCACGGGCCTAGTTGCTCCGTGGCATGTGGAATCTTCCCAGACCAGGGCTCGAACCCGTGTCTCCTTCATTAGCAGGCAGATTCTCAACCACTGTGCCACCAGGGAAGCCCTCTTTAATCCATTTTGAGTTTATTTTTCTGTATGGTGTTAGGGAGTGTTGTAATTTCATTCTTTTACATGTAGCTGTCCAGTTTTCCCAGCACCACTTACTGAAGAGACTTTATTTTTTCCAATGTATATTCTTGCCTTCTTTATCAAAGATAACGTGACCATATATGTGTAGGTTTATCTCGGCTTTCTATCCTGTTCCATTTATCTATATTTCTGTTTTTGTGCCAGTACCACACTGTCTTGATTACTGTAGCTTTGTAGTACAGTTGGAAGTCAGGGAGCCTGATTTCTCCAGCTCTGTTTTTCTTTCTCAAGATTGCTTTGGCTATTCGAGGTCTTTTTTGTTTCCATACAAATTGTGAAATTTTTTGTTCTAGATCTGTGGAAAATGCCATTGGTAATTTGATAGGGATTGCATTGAAGCTGTAGATTGCTTTGGGGAGTATAGTCATTTTCACAATGTTGATTCTTCCAATCCAAGAACATGGTATATTTCTCCATCTGTTTGTATCATCTTTAATTTCTTTCATCAGTGTCTTATAGTTTTCTGCATACAGGTCTTTTGTCTCCTTAGGTAGGTTTATTCCTAGGTGTTTTATTCTTTTTGTTACAATGGTAAATGGGAATGTTTCCTTAATATCTCTTTCAGATTATTCATCATTAGTGTATAGGAATGCAAGAGATTTCTGTGCATTAATTTTGTATCCTGCTGCTTTACCAAATTGATTGATTAGCTCTAGTAGATTTCTGGTAGCATCTTCAAGATTCTCTATGTATAGTATCATGTCATCTGCAAACAGTGACAGTTTTACTTCTTTTCCAATTTGGATTTCTTTATTTCTTTTTCTTCTCTGATTGCTGTGGCTCAAACTTCCAAAACTATGTTGACTAATAGTGGTGAGAGTGGGCAACCTTGTCTTGTTCTTGATCTTAGTTTAAATCATTTCAGTTTTTCAGCATTGAGAACAGTGTTGGCTGTGGCTTTGTCATATATGGCCTTTATTATGTTGAGGTAAGTTCCCTCTATGCCTACTTTCTGGAGGGTTTTTATCATAAATTTGTGTTGAATTTTGTCGAAAGCTTTCTCTGCATCTATTGAGATGATCATATGGTTTTTCTCCTTCAATTTGTTGATATGGTTTATCACATTGTTTGATTGGTGTATATTGAAGAATCCTTGCATTCCTGAGCTAAATCCCACTTGATCATGGTGTATGATCCTTTTAATGTGCTGCTGAATTCTGTTTGCTAGTATTTTGTTGAGGATTTTTGCATCTATGTTAATCAGTGATATTGGCCTGTCGTTTTTGTGTGTGAGTGTGTGTGTGTGACATCTTTTTCAGGTTTTGGTATCAGGGTGATGGTGGCCTCACAGAATGAGTTTGGGAGTTTCCTCCCTGTGCTATAATTTAGAAGAGTTTGAGAAGGACAGATGTTAGGTCTTCTGTAAATATTTGATAGAATTCGCCTGTGAAGCCATCTGGTCCTGGGCTTTTGTTTGTTGGAGGATTTTTAAATACAGTTTCATCTTCAGGGCTTGTGTTTGGTCTATTTAAATTTTCTATTTCTTCCTGGTTCAGTATCGGAAGTTTGTGCTTTTCTAAGAATTTGTCCATTTCTTCCAGGTTGTCTATTTCATTGGCATATAGTTGCTTGTAGTAATCTCTCATGATCCTTTGTGTTTTTGCAGTGTCAGTTGTTATTTCTCCTTTTCCATTTCTGCTTCTATTGATCTGAGTCTTCCCCCTTTTTTCTTGATGAGGCTGGCTAATGGTTTATCAATTTTATCTTCTCGAAGAACCAGCTTTTAGTTTTATCGATCTTTGCTATCATTTCCTTCATTTCTTTATCATTTATTTCTGATGTGATCTTTATGATTTCTTTCCTTCTGCTAACTTTGGGGTTTTTTTGTTCTTCTTTCTCTAATTGCTTTAGGTGTAAGGTTAGGTTGTTTATTTGAGATGTTTCTTATTTCTTTAGGTTTGGTTGTATTGCTCTAAACTTCCCTCTTAGAACTGCTTTTGCTGCATCCCATAGGTTTTGGGTCATTGTGTTTTCATTGTCATTTGTTTCTAGGTATTTTTTGATTTCCTCTTTTATTTCTTCAGTGATCTCTTGGTTATTTAGTATTGTATTGTTTAGCCTCCATGTGTTTGTAGTTTTTACAGTGTTTTTCTTCAACTGATATCTAGTCTTATAGCGCTGAGGTTGGAAAGATTCTTGATACAATTTCCATTTTCTTAAATTTACCAAGGCTTGATTTGTGACCCAAGGAAGACTCTATCTTGGAGAATGTTCCATGAGTACTTGAGAAGAAATTGTATTCTGTTGTGTTTGGATGGAATGTCCTATAAATATCAATTAAGTCCATCTTGTTTAATGTGTCATTTAAACCTTGTGTTTTCCTTATTTATTTTCATTTTGGATGATCTGTCCATTGGTGAACCTGGGGTGTTAAAGTTCCCTACTGTTATTGTGTTTCTGTCTATTTCCCCTTTTATGGCTGTTAGCATCTGACTTATCTATTGAGGTGCTCCTATGTTGCGTGCATAAATATGCACAATTGTATAACTTCTTCTCAGATTGATCCCTTGATCATTATGCAGTGTCATTCTTTGTCTCTTGTAATAGTCTTTATTTTGAGGTCTGTTCTCTCTGATATGAGAATTGCTACTCCAGCTTTCTTTTGATTTCTGTTTGTGTGGAATTTCCTTTTCCATCCCTTCACTTTCAGTCTGTATGTTTCCCTAGGTCTGGAGTAGGTGTCCTGAAGACAGCATACTTGTTTTTTAATCCATTCAGCCAGTCTATGTCTTTTGGTTGGAGCATTTAATCTATTTACATTTAAGGTGATTTTCAATATGTATGTTTCTATTACCATTTTCTTAATTGTTTGGGGTTTGTTATTGTAGGTCTTTTCCTTCTGTTGTGTTTCCTGCCTAGAGAAGTTTCTTTAGCATTTGCTGTAAAGCTGGTTTGGTGGTGGTGAATTCTCTTAGCTTTTGCTTTTCTGTAAAGATTTTAATTTCTCTTTAAAAATGGAATGAGATCCTTGCTGGGTAGAGTAATCTTGCTTGTAGGTTTTTCCCTTTCATCACTTTAAATATGTCCTGCCACACCCTTATGGCTTGCAAAATTTCTGCTGGAATTTCAGCTATTAATCTTTTGGGGATTCCCTTGTATGTTATTTGTTGCTTTTCTCTAGCTGATTTTAATATTTTTTCTTTGTATTTAGTTTTTGATAGTTTGATTAGTATGTGTCTTGGCATGTTTCTCCTTGGATTTTTCCTGTATGTGACTCTCTGAGCTTCCTGGACTAGATTGACTATTTCCTTTCCCATGTTAGGGAAATTTTCAACTATAATCTCTTCAAATATTTTCTCAGACCCTTTCTTTTTCTCTTCTTCTTCTGGGACCCCTATAATTCGATCGTTGGTGCGTTTAATGTTGTCCTGGAGGTCTCTGAGACTGTCTTCAATTCTTTTCATTCTTTTATCTTTATTCTGCTCTGCCATAGTTACTTCCACTATGTTGTCTTCCAGGTCACTTATCCTTCCTTCTGCCTCAATTATTCTGCTATTGATCCCTTAGAGAATTTTAAATTTCATTTATTGTGTTGTTCATCATTGTTTGCTTGCTCTTTAGTTCTTCTAGGTCCTTTTTAAATGTTTCTTGTATTTTCTCCATTCTATTTCCAAGATTTGGGATCATCTTTACTATTATTACTCTGAATTCTTTTTCAGATGGACTGCCTATTTCCTGTTCATTAATTTGGTCTGGTGGGTTTTTACCTTGCTGCTTCATCTGCTGTATGTTTCTCTGTCTTTTCATTTTTCTTAACTTACTGTGTTTGGGGTCTCCTTTTCACAGGCTGAGGGTTCGTAGCTCCTGTTGTTTTTGGTGTCTGCCCCCAGTGTCTAAGGTTGGTTCAGTGGGTTGTGTAGGCTTCCTGGTGGAGGAGAGTAGTGCCTGTGTTCTGGTGGATGAGGCTGGATCTTGTCTTTCTGGTGGTCTGGTGGTGTGTTTTGGTGTTTCTATGAATTTATTATGATTTTAGGCAGGCTCTCTGCTAATTGGTGAGGTTGTGTTACCGTCTTGCTTAGTTGTTTGGCATGGGGTGTCCAGCACTGGAGCTTGCTGGTCATTGAGTGGAGCTGGGTCTTAGCATTGAGATGGAGATCTGTGGGCGAGCTCTCACCGATTGATATTACGAGGGGCCGAGAGATCTCTGGTGGACCAATGTCCTAAACTCGGCTCTTCCACCTCCTAGGCTCAGGCCTGACACCTGGCTAGAGCGCCAAAACTCTGTCAGGCACATGGCAGTCTCCCACTGAATCTCAAGTCTTCTTTTAGAGTGATCTCCGTACAGGATCTCCAAACTCCAGAACTCCACACTCCAGAGGCCCTTCTTTCGACATGCTGCCTCTCCCCTCTGCCTATTTCTTCGTTTATAATGATGACAATAATACCCAATTCTTAGGATTAAATGTGAATTAAAATAGAAAAAGTATTCTTTAATGCTTAATAATATAAATGGCATATGATAAGTAAAAATAAATGTAGGCAGTCACTATTAGTTTTCACTCTGCTATTATCAGTTTTTAGATATTAGTATAACTCAGGAATCTGAGTGTAGGATTTGAAAGATGAATTTCTGTGAGGAAGGGGAGTATATTGGAAAGGAAAAGTGAAACAAGGGAACCCAGACAGACTGGTAACAAGAGCAGGAGGTTTGGAATCGATTTAGTAATTGGGACATAGTATGGAGTTTGTGGACTCTAAAAATATGTAGCTAAACAGATGTACTTTAATAAGGCAGAAATGTGTCTTCTCAACTATTAATGCCAAGTTACCCTTGTGGAACGATTGTGAAATTGAATGATGACCTTTAGGTCAATTTTTTGTTAGCTTCAGACACCAATCATGATTATATTTCTCATGTTATTTTACCAATTTTTTCTGTCCCGGACAGATGTAGGCAAAGAAAATTTTAACTATTATTATGTTAAATTCACTTAAAAAGAAAAGGCATCCTCACTCATTTGTGTTCTCAAGAACTGTTTTACTTTGGATGAAATAATTCAAGCAGGTCTGCAGTTTTCCAGCTTCATGTTGTTTTAGCTTCAACAGTTAACACCTCAGAGCGAAAATGAATATAATAGGGGCTGTTATTCAGCATATAATGAAAAAGAATCTCTTTGTGTCATTAATTTTTATATTATGATGGTTAAAATTGTGATTTCTAGAATAAGTGCCCTTATTTTCCATTAAGCAAATTACTTGACATATCTAACCATCACTTCACTTGTTAGTAAATAGAAGTGATAAAAGCATCATTGTGTTGGTTTTTAGTGACAATCAAATTAGGAAATGTATGTAAAGTGCCTGGCATTTAGCACATAAATAAATTTTTGGCCATATTACCTACAAGATTCTTTGACATTGATCATTAATTAAGATAATACATTGAAGCAAACATAACTCATATCCTTAGAAAAGGAAACTGAGATTTAGAAATTTTATTATTGGTCTTATTTATAGGAGGTGGCCAAAACAAGAATTGACTCAGGTATAAAAAAATCAAGATCCCATGATTTTTCTACTTTAGTACCAACTTGTGTGTGTGTGCACGTGCGTGTGTGTTTTGCTTTCTTTGTGTACTTGAAACAGTGAATCAGTAGACGACAAGTCAGTTAG
Organism: Aethalodelphis obliquidens; assembly: GCF_003676395.1. Lineage (NCBI taxonomy): Eukaryota > Metazoa > Chordata > Mammalia > Artiodactyla > Delphinidae > Aethalodelphis > Aethalodelphis obliquidens. Next base: position 22,130,465 of record NW_020837950.1, on the reverse strand, counting down.
TGGGAAGAGTAAAGGAGGGGAATATATTAATAATTTAGTTCACTTCAAATTTTATTGCATGCCTAGTATAAGGAATGGAGTAAATATCTGAATCACATAACATCCTTGACCAAAAAAATCCCGTTGTCCATTGTGGGAAATAGACATTTATAGCATAGAATAATAAGCACAATATGTGTGCCTGGAACAGAATTGCCAAATGGAAACAAGAGGTTCACTCTGTCAGGGGAGGCATAGTTGGAAGGATGGAGCATGTGTCTTCTGAGAAGAGTCACGGGGAAGGTGAGCTAAAGCAATGTTTAAAGGAGGGACAGAGTTTCCCAAATGAAGGTTCATCCCAGATGGTGGGAAAAATTGCCAAGAAATAGAGGAACACGGTGATTTTGAAAATAAGAAGAAACTCAACATCATCAGAATTAAAACTTTGAAATTTGGCAGAAATGGTAAAAAGGAGTAAGACTCAGGCCAACAGGGGACAGAACTTAAAAGACCCTTTACAGAAATACAAGTAAGATCTGCTGAGAGAATGTGGATACTCCTAGTGGAGAAAAGGGTAAATTTTCTTTCTCTCTGCCTCAGAAATTTTCAAGCAAGAAAGGAGTCCTAATCATGGACTCAGGCTGCTCTGTCACTGATGTTGGAAAATTTCAGGAGTATAAAGTTAGAGTCTGTTGTGCCTCATGACAAGAAAGTCTGTTTCTTTGATTTACCACCTGAGATTAAGCTACCTTGTTTTACCTCTTGAGCATCATTCGGGGAATTAATGGTGCAATGCTGGGCATATGGATGCTGATGACAGAGAAATATCCCATCTGTGAGAGAGCTCTCACAAGATAGAGTTAAATGGAATTTATATCGACTCAATTCTAACTAGCATAATCTTGGGAGGTTGTGAAATCCCTTTTAGAGCACCAATTTAATAGAAGTCATCTAATTAAAAACCCACTAAATAATACTTGTTTTAGCTATTTCCTTAGCTTAATTGAATGTATGCCATTTACTTTTCAAGGACTTTTAACTGCTGTCCCAGCTGAGCCTTTAAAAAACAGCCGTTATTGTGACACAAGCTGGGAAGAGATCAGACATATTTCAGTTTACTGAGTAAATTAAACATGTAGGGCATTTAAAAATAAAAGCTTTTAACTGTACTGAAACTAACTATCATACAATATTTCATAGCAGCACTTAAAACTAAGCAAAGTTGAGACAGAGACTCTGTCACTGGGGATGTTGCATCTGATAGAGTCCCATTTGGAACATGAAAATTCAAGCTCTACGTCTCCAAGGGCTTCAGGCATACATCTGCTCCTTCACACCACTTAATGAATGTATCTGACTTCATCAGTAGGTGCTTCTGAGACAAAGCATTCCTTTCCCAACAAACAGTGCTGCAGCTACATTCGTTCATATAATTCTTTGTTTGTACAGAGATTACTGGCATGACAACAAGGCTCATTATTTTCAGAATTGTGTGGGTGAGTTTGTGGGGAGAGAGTTAAATCTGAACTTCTTGATGTGTGATAAAGAAACATGCCGTCTTTTCAGAAATCATGTACCAACAAAAGACAAAGATCAGATGACCCCATCCTTCATGAAGCAACAAATCTGAGCTCTAATACAGTTGATGGATTACTGTCTACAAGGAATGATAACAATACCTATGGTAAAAATTCTAACTAAATTAACTAAAAGACAGTCTCAGTGTGTATTTTTCACTGTATCAAATATTTAAGATTATTCAGAAGCACACAATATGAAATTGTATTAATGAAAAACTGGATGTGCTCTAAGATTAGTTTTGTTTTATGCCAAGTTTGTAGAAAATTGGTTGAGACTAAAATCATACTGTTCATTTGACTGAGTTGAAAATCTTCTCTAAATATAACAGGTCATTTAATGGAAAATAGTTATACACATGCAAGAACATATTTTATGAGTTTTACATCTCATGCATCTTGGTTATTTTCTCAGCTCATCTTCAAACCACTCTTGTACCAGACTGAACTTTTAGGCCAAGTTGTATTGTTGGTGCATTACAGAAACACAATAGATCTAAACACTGCTTTTAGGCTAAGTTGTATTGATGGCCAGTTGGTGTATTACAGAAACACAATAAATGTAAACACATAGATGTAACCCCATATGATGACATGGGTTAAGGCATTTAAAATGCTTTAAAGAAATGTTCATCTCCTGTCCCAGATTTCAGCATATGTCCCTAGGTCTTCATTCAGCTTACCTATCTGGATTCCTGCTTTAGTTTTTGGACTCTGAAAAATTTCTCTGTCTCTCTCTTTCTATTTTGTTCTTGTCATGTATTTTTAAAATGTGCCATATTTTAAATATGGCATCCTTATGTATTTTGTAATTTCTTTTGCAGTAATAAGATTTTTACATGGTAGTAGTCTTCATGCTTTCACAAATTGAATGACCACCTATTTTCAACATATGGATTATTTTTTAGGTCTCAAAATGTAATATGACATCATGTGTTATTACAGAATGGTGTTCCAACATATATATTCAAATACTATATGCTCATATATAAGCTGCTAGTTTTAAAAGTAAACACTGTATCTCACTAAAATATAACAATTTTCATAATGTAACATATCGGTTGTATGTGACCTACTGAATTTATAATTTTCAGAAGAAATGTCTTAAAAAGTGTGTGAAGAATTGAAAAATCTCTTTAGTAAAATGAACAGAGCACTTCCATTATAAACACATAATAAAAGGCATTGTGTCTGTGGGTGAATTTAAGAATAGAAAGCTGGGAATGCAGGAAAGAAAGTCTACTTTGACCTTATGTTATTTACTGATGTTTCTTAAAGATTTAGGCTTTTTTTTAAAGATATTAGAATTATTTTCTCAAAAGTTACTATACTACCAATCAAAGTAGTGCACTCAGTAGCAGTTTATTTTTTAATCATGTGACTATTTCAACAGATATTTTTGATAAACTTCAGTAATCATTCATGATGAAAATTTTGTAGCAAATTGAGGTTAGAAAGAAACTTCTTATTCTAATAAATATATATATATTTTAAAACTACAACCAACCTCCCACTCAAGTTTTAAATATTGAAAGGTTTTCTTTAAATTCACCAACAAGAAAAAGTTGTCCCATATCTCTACTTCTATTTCTCTTTGTACTGGAAGCCCCGACCTTCTCAGTAAGGCAAAATAAGCAAATAAATTTATAAGGACTGATAAAGAAGAATCAAAGTTGCTGTAATTTTCACATTATATTGTGTATAGAAAATTCAAAAAAATCAACACATATTACAAATGTTACAAGAATTTTGAAAGCTTGCTAAATACAAAATAATACAGAATAATCGACTTTATATATATCAACCAAAAAACCTAGTAAAATTTTTTTTAAGAAATATTAATATATTATAAAAATAAAACATATATGGTAATAAATACATAATGGGCAAGAACTCCTAGATAATTGTTATGCTTAAAGGAGATGTGTTAGAGAATTAAATAAACCTATTGATATACCACATATGGATAGGAAGACTCAATATTTAAATATGTCAAGTCTCTTGAAATTGATTTATAATTTTAATGTAATCCCAACCCATTTGCAACACTTATTTTACGAAAAAGCTGATTCTTAAATTTATATGAAATCAACTGCAAGGGGTCAATACTTGCCAAGATAGTCTGAAGGGGAAAAAAATGGATGGAGGACTTGTTCTACAAAATATCATTATATAGTATAAAGCTATGTAGATTCTGCAGAGTCGTATTGGTGCAGGGATAGACCATAGAGAGCCCGGAAATAGATCACACATATACAGATGCTTGGTATTTGGCAAGGGTCACTGAAGAGCAGCTAGGAAAACAGCGTGTTTTCGAAATTGACGCTACAATAATTGGGCATCCAGTGGGAATCAGATGTCTTGGGGAAACACAAGACATCTGATTCCCACTCAAATTCATCCCAGGTAAACTAACTACCTAATTAAGAAAGGCAATACAAAAAGCATTAGAAGATAATATATGAGAGTATCTTTGAGACCTCAAGCTAGGAAAGCTTTCTTAAAACACAAAACATGCTACCAATTAATAAAACCAACTACATTAAAATTGAGGGTATCTGTTTGTTAAAAGACTCCATATGCTCTTTATTAAGGGCAGCTGTCTTGAAAGCTTATGTGTAAAACATATTAGATACAAAGATACAACAAATTAATAGGGGATATCCAAAAAAAACAAAAATATTGGGCAAACTAAACAGTTACCTCACATAGGTAGATATCCAAATTATTCATTTATGCCTAGAAAAATGTTGAACTCATTGCTAATTGGGGAAATGCACATTAAAATGACAACAATGTACCACTTCAAGCATCCAACAGGTTGGAGAAACAAATACTGTATTTGAAAGTACTGTGTGTTGACAAATGTGGAGACATGGAAACCCTCCACTCTCCCATCCTTTCCTGTTGAGAAAGAAATTAATTCAAGCACTTTGGGAAAAAGGTGAGCATTGCCTAGTGAAATTGAAGACATGTATACTCTATTAAACATAGGTCAGGCTCCTGGGTACACACTCAAGAGAAAACTGTTTATGTACAAGAATGGTACAAAACAGTCAATAAAAGTTTTAAAAAAAGAAACAATCAAATATAAACTGATAGGGGAATAGAAAAATAAATTATCATGATTTACACAATTGAATACTATCCATCATTGAAAATGAATGAAATATATCTATCAATACATATCAATATATCTATCAATACATATCAATTAATTAATCTCTAAAACATTTTGAGAAAAATGGCAACACAGAAGGATACGTAAATTTATAGTCCATTTATATAGTTTAGAAACATAACTTACGAAGACTTTATTTTCTTGGATACATATTTTTTGGTGAAAATTAAAAATGTGAATTCACTGCTGAGATTCACAAGATGTTTCAAATATTGGTAACATTTTTCTTAAGCTACATGTGAATATTTTAGTATATTTTATTGATATGTTATATAATATGCATTTGTTTTATGATTGAAAATTCAAAACTGTTTTGAAAAGTATGTTGGAAAAATAAGCTCACAAAATTGTATTAAGTTCAATAGGAACATTAAAACTATTATTAAATCTACTAATGCTAATATCTCAGTAAAATCTCAATAACAATCTCCTTTAGTTATTTTAAAAGGCTGGAAACTGAAGCTGTTGTTTGGTCATTGTAGTTTTGTAGTTTTGTTTTGTTTTTCTTTACTGCCTATTTTCAGAAAAACATGTAAAGTATTGGAGCTTTATGTTTTCCAAAGCAATTTTCCACTGCATTTTTAAAAAGTTGTGATAGGCCATTAGAAGGATGGTTCTTGCCTTTTCCTTTGTGAATGACTACATCATGCTTTCTTATTTCATCATGAACAAAGTTATTTGGGGCTACCAGACTTTTACTTCAACAAAATTTCTCAACTCATCTTTTTTTGCTTTTGTTTACAATATTGAGAATGCAGTTGCTACAGTCTAACAGGTTTCATATTTTCATACTGAATTCAGCCAAAGACCTCTCCCAAAATACTTTTGGTTCTTAAAAAGGTCTGCACTCTTCATTTACCTTCTTTCCCTTTTTTGTTCAAAAAGAGAATACTTAATTAAATGGAAGGGGGCCTTGGTGACCCTAAACTGGTCACCAAGTTTCTGGTCAGAGGCTGCATCAGTCTGCTCTTATCTTCCTGACCATTTTCTGTACCTTCTAAAGAGTGCTTAGAGCCTGATTTTGCAACCCTACATTTTCTGCCTCTTAATCTCCTTCTATTACTGGGTTGTTGTTAGATAACCAGAAATGGAATTATTTTGCTAAATAGACTTTTTTCTATTAATACTAATTTTATTTATAACTCAAAGTTCTGAGTTTATTTAGGGGCTTGTGTTTTATAATCCAGAAAGTTGTGGCCGTTATGTAGACAGAAAAGACTAAATCCAACCTCTTAATGTTGGGAGAGAGCAATCTATATCAGCTGACCTTAAACTGGGGTCTGAGGAGTCCTGGAGGTCTCTGAGACACTTTCAAACAATCTGCAAGGTCAGAACTATTTTCATAATAATATTATGATGTCATTTGCATTTTTCATCCCCATTCTCTCACGAGTGTAAAGTAGAATTTTTCAGAGGTTAATGGCATGTGATAGCAGAACAGATCAAATGTAGAAGCAGATATGAAAATCAGCTTTCTCCTATTAAGTCAGACATTAAAGAGATTTATAAAATCAGAAAACAATGCCATATTCTTACTATTTTTGTTTTAGAAAATATACTTATTTTCATAAAAAGGAACCTGTATGTTAAGTAATAGATATTTTATTTGCTCATTTTAAATGAAGTAATAAAGAGATATATTAACTCATTTCACATTTTAATTTAGCATAGAGTAAATAATAACATGTAATTCACTTAAACTAAAACTCTTTAGTGTCCTTAGGTTATTTTTAGAGAGCAAATGGGTGCTGAAACCAACAAGTTTCAGAATTATTTGTCTTGAGTTACTTTTTTTATTTCTTGAGATTATATTGTTATACAATTATCTAATCCAATAACGCAGCTTGTAGTTTTTCTAAGGTTATGTGAACTCTTTTATTTTCTAGTTTCCCTGAGAATGCAAGAAGTTAAGGGTAATGGCGATAGACTTTTTAAAAATTTGAACACAAAAGGATAGATATTTTTATCCATAGTATACTCTCATTGATTTGTGATATTTGGTTAAATTTGATTTTTGGTCCCAGAAAGAACTTGAATTAGGTAATTGATTTTAATATTTTCAATTCTTTGCAGTATTCTTTTTAATGTTAATTTTTTAAGAGAAAATTGATTTTTAACATAATATATAAATTTATATTTTTTAATTGGAAGCAGAATTTATATCCACAAGAATACAAACTTGGTAAGATCAACAACAGTGATTTTTTTTTCCTTTAAATTATACAGGTATTTTCTCTATCAAGATATTTACATTTATGCTAAAGGAAAAAAAGGTATACTGCTAAATTTATAGTTTTAAATCTCAATAAATCTTACATTTGTGTATACCTATATAACCAGCACTTAGATCAAGTTATTTAATATTTCCAAATATACCACATTTGACAATTCTTAAGCAATGCATCTTCCCAGAGATAACTTTTACTTTAAAAATATAGATAAGTTTTGCCTATTCTTAAATTTCACAGAATTGGAATGCAGCATTATATGCTTTTTTGTATGGAATTTCTTTTGCTCAATATTATGTCAGTGATGCTTATCCTTATTGTTGAGAGTCTTTCTCTTTTTATTGTGACATATTTTTACATTGTATGAGTATAGTACAGTGTACTTACCCATTCTAGTGTTGGGCTTTGGGTCATTTCAAATTTTAAGTTATTCTGAATAAAGCTGCTATGAACTCTTGTATAATTTGGTGGAAAAATGTGCTCATTTTTCTTGGAATAAAATTTGGGAATGTAATTCCTTGATCAGGTGATAGTTTTAGCAGATACTGGCAAACTCTTTTTGAAAGTGATTTAACTAATTTATATTACCATTAGCAATCTAGTTGTTCTACATCTTTGGCCACCCTTGGCATTGTCTAGCTTTTAAATTTTAGTCATCCTGTTTTGTGTGTGTCATGGTACCTTGTAGTTATTTTAATTTGCATTTTTATAATGACAAATGCTCTTTAGCACCTTTTCATATGAATATTGACCATTTGAATATTTTGTGAAATGTTCCTTCAAGCATTTTACTCATCTGTTTATGAATTGTACTTTCTATATTATGTGTAGAAGTTATTTGTAGTCTCTCTATATTACAGATTTCCTTTCCTGGCCTCTGCCTTTGCTTTTCACTCTCTTAATATTGCCTTCCTTAAACAGAATTTTTTAGTTTCATTACTAATATTTACTTTGACGATTAGTGATTTTTGTGTTCTTCAGGAAATCTTTGACTACTCAAAATAATAAATATATTATACTAAGTTTTCTTATAGAAACACCATTGCTTTATATTTTACATTAGTTCTATAATCAATCTCAAATAAATTATCATGTATTTTGTAAGTAAGGAAATGAGACTCATTTATGTTTTTCCATACTGATATGCATTTGACATGGTATCATTTATTTTAAAGACCACTGTCTCCAGAGTGGCCCCCATAGGTAAATCAGGTGGCCATAATGCATGGTTTTGTTTCTGAACTCTGTTCTGCTTCTTTGATACTCCTGTTTTTTAAGAATTCTCAGAAATTCTGCCTTTGAATTGCAGTTTTAAAAATTTACATTTAAATGTGCATAATGAACATATCAGTTGGGTTTAAATCTACCAGTTTCTTATTTCTCTCAGTTCTTTTCCCCTTTTATATTTTCAATGTTCTTTTGAATTAAGTGAGAATTTTTCAAAATTTGATTTTATCTCCACTGTTGGCTTATTAGACATACTTGCTTGTTTAAATTGGTTGCTCTAGGGTTTACAGATGCATATTTAATTTATCACAAATAACATTGTAACATATTATATACATTTAATGTAAGAATCTTACAATATTCTCTCTCTGTCCTTGTGGTATTGTCATATATTTGGACTCTAAATAATTATATCTAATTTAAATTTTAAAACAAGATAAACAGCTTTATATATTTACTTACATAGTTTTCATTTATGGTATTCTTTATTCTCTGGCAGATATCTAAGATTCTGTCAACTTGAAGAACTTTTTCACACATTCTTATAGGAAAAATAAGCTAGCACCAGATTCTCTGAGATTTTACTTCTCCTCAAGTCTTTATTTGGCCTTAATTTTTGAAACATTTTTTTTTGGATATAGAAATCCGAATTATCTCAGGTTCCTACAGGATCATTTACCCCGTTTCATTTTCTTGTCCTCTTTCTTTTTTAGAAAATGTCTGGTAATCCTTGGTTCTCTCTTCGTATCTGAGTGTGAGATAAGTAATTAATTTGCCATGTTGGGCTAAGAACCTCAGTAATATAATGTATAATCTTTCTTAATTTGCTACACACAGGTATAATTGTACTGTACCATGTTTTGATTTTCATTTTTGGTTATCATAAAGGTAAACACTTAATATCTTATTAAAGTGATATTCTTTATGAAAAATTTAGGACAATATTGATTATTGAAATTCAGCTTAATAAATTATCATTGAATATGAGTATACTTTGTATAATCTGTAACATGTACCCCTCAAAATTATTACAGAAAATTTAATAGACTACTATATACAATGTTAGGGAAATATATTTTTCACTTATCCTCCTTGTTTAGTTCTTAAAAATATTTATTGTTTAATTTGCCAAGGAATGATACCAAATAGCTTATTGAATTTATACTAATGCCATCAGCCAACACATACAATAAATATTGAAGCTTCGTAGAAATAAATCAATTCAATGAACAATAATACATGCTATTATTATATATTGATGGGAATTTTATTCTTTTGTTGAAAAAAATATATATATATATAAAACCATTATTAATATTAGTAAAACTTACATACAGTGAAAGCATATACCCATAAGGAAAAAATTCAAATAAAACTACCCCTTATGTTTTTATTCTATTTACCAGAGTATTTGAAATTATATCACCTAAGGGAATAAATACTAGCCAAATAACTTTATAATTGATATAAAAATGTAAATAGTGGGGGAAAAATAAAGCCTGTTTTTCTGGTCAACTTTCACTATTTAGATTTTTTATTTTCAAGTTCACAATTTATAGTAAAACTCCTTATAAACTGATTTGCATGTCTAATTTAATTATGTATTATCCATCTTTCGTCTTGCTAATTAGGTTGAGTTTTATTGTAAAATGAAAAATGTTGCCATGTGAATAATAGTGGCTCTGAGTGACAATTAGTAACTAATAAATTTAAATAATAAATTTAAATTGAGCACATCACTTTAGATATCTGGGATTCAATTTGCTCATTGACAAATGAGAGGATTGCATATGATGACCTGTTGGATATTCCAGCTTTCACTCTCCTGGATTCCAATTGATAAGAACCAGACTTAGACATGGATTTGCCCTGCCTCTTCCATGGAGTAGAACTGCTCTCGTGGTTTTCAAGTGTTTTTACCAACCTTTCAGAGCTTTTCTCATTGCAGCTACTGGCAGCTAAAGTGCCATTTCTGACTTCTACATGGCTGAGGTGGATAGGATGGTCCAGATAGGCACATGTGGACCTGAGTAAAAATATAGATATTTTAATGCAATGTAATTCTCTCCTCCTTCTATTTATTAATAGACACCCACCATATGCATGTCCATCTCATAAAAACATACATGTGCAGTTCTTTAGAGTGATATTAGTAGAAATAGTCAAATTGCAGTTTAAATATGTCAATAAATGAATAAGTCAAAAAAGCTAGGGAAAATCCACCTAGAAGATAAATGTATAAGATCTTTTGTGTATATTTACCCTGAGCTATCCTGTCCCCTCAGTTCCAATAATATTGTTCTTAAGTACATTATCTCCTTTGTTACACACCACTGTACATGGATGAAAACTGTCTACCTTACTTTTACAACTGGAATGAAAAGGGAGGTATAAAGAAAATATTTAAAATCATGTACATTTTGATGCTCTGCTCCAAGATTTATGTAATAAAAAAAGAAAAGTTTCCTTGACTGGAAATATTCAAAATATGGAAAAAATAAAAGGATAGAATAGTAAAGAGAGAAATATCAACTCTGTCATGTTATGCAATCAATAAAACATTAATTATGGAAACAATATAAAAAACTACAAGATGACATTTTTAAAATTTTGAATGAAATAAATGAACTGCAAAATTATATGTTCTATGAATTTTATTAGATAAATATATGAGAATTTTAATAAAATGTAATAAATTTTAATTAATTTAATGAAAGAGCAGAGTAAAATAACAGCAGTTGATTCTTGGAAGAATGGCATTGTGAGTGAAGTATTTCTCTGTTAAATTTTAAAAATTATTTATACTGTAAGAAATAAAAATTATAAAGTATTTATGAGCCAAAGTATAAAATTTTTAATGAAAAAAATAAGACAGGATGACAATTTTCCTAAGACTATATATCCAGGAGAGTTTCAGAGATAAGATTCAAACTAAATATTGCCTAATGCACATGCATGCACACTGCCTGTTACACAAAAATATGCTTTATTATTTTAATTTCCACTACACCCATGATAAGAGAGTTAAAAAATCATACATACTCATCCTACATTCTGATCTTTAACACTGGCTCACACTTTAATATGTGCAGCTTACATTAGTTATAAATAATTAACATTGTTATTATTAAAATCAATAATTATATTTTATTCCATGATCACCATAAAATCCATATAAATGCTACAAAGATAGAGATGGCATGTTAACCACATAGGAAGATAACATAAATTTGGAAAAATATATAAATTAGGAAAATATAAGATTAGAATTTAAACTTTTCTGGCCAGGCAGAAACTTGAGATAATTTTTAACAGTAAAATTTAATGGAAATAATTATCTATTTGGAATAGGCAATTATTCCTGAAATAAAAGTACATGGCGACCTTGCTTTACGTGCAAAAAATATTCCAGATTATTATATGGACATTAAAATAAATGGCAAACTAAAACATAATTATTAAAACTACAGTAGTCTAACACAGTGCTTCTCTGCTAGGATTTGTAGCCCAGATCTACTTTTGGGGGCCTATGTTAGAAGCACTACTCTTCCCTTGGAAATTATAGTTCACGACCTAGGAATTCACATCTTTCTTGCTGAGATTCATTTAATTTTCTCACTGAACCATTGTTATTGACAAAAGCAAGTAATTTCCCTCAGTTTGATGAAAACAAAAACAACAAAAACACTTTGTTTATAGTTCCTACATTATAGAATACAGTTTCTATATTTAGACAGTCCATAGACTGTTATGTTCAACTTACATTGATACAAATTCAAAAGATGCATTTTTAAATTGAAGTTAAGACAAAAACAATCAGAAGTTGGTAAATCATGCCATAAAATTTTTCCTTGAAAAATATCAAAGAAAATCGGGCTCCTTAGCTTGGAAAATACATGAGAGGTGAGTTCAAGTATGCAATATTATAATTTGGAAGAGAAAATGGATGTATTCTTTGCCTTTGCAGAAGAAGAGTAAGGAATAGTAAAAACTCTCCTGCATATAGAAAGAATTTTACAATAAAATGGAAATGGAAAGTCTTTAAAAGTATCAGTTCTCTACCACTGGGTGTGTTCATGGTGAAGCCTTCCTGGCCACCTATCAGGAAATGTGATTTCTAAGGGCAGACTCTCTCATGAATTTCTGCCTGAGGTCTACATATCTCTCTGAACCATTGGCAAACAACTACACAGTTTCATGTGCTTATCTGTTAGGGTGGATTAGGAGGTGGTCCAGGTTTGAAAATACACAAATACGATGATTGGACTTATTTGGAAATTGTTTCACTTTGTTCAAGTAAACAGTACAAAGACTTTTGAAAAAGTGCTGCTCATAGGGAGCATGACTCCTCACTTTGTCTAATATATCTCAGAAGCAGTTCTGATATTTAGAGATTTGGAGTAGTCTCACGTGGAGTTAGATGCAACTCCACGTTCTGTTAGGTTAGCAGAAACCTAAGTGCAGATGTCTTGCACTACTAAAACACTAAAAACAAAACCAAAATGAACCAAACTAAATTAAGCTAACACTATCTTAAAAGTCAGTCATTATAGGGGCTTCCCTGGTGGCGCAGTGGTTGGGAGTCCGCCTGCCGATGCAGGGGACACGGGTTCGTGCCTCGGTCCGGGAAGATCCCACATGCTGCAGAGCGGCTGGGCCCGTGAGCCATGGCTGCTGAGCCTGCACGTCCGGAGCCTGTGCTCCGCAACGGGAGAGGCCACAACAGTGAGAGGCCTGCGTACCGCAAAAAAAAAAAAAAAAAAAAAGTCAATCATTATAAGCTAATAAGTATGTCATACGCCTGAATTCAGAGATTTGAAAGTCTTGTTCTGTTAATGCTGAGGAAACCTCCATTACACTCCAATTCTTTGAACTTTTGCATTTTTGTTCATTTAATGGCCTACCACCAAATGTGTTTGAATACATGCATTTTCTTGAAGAGAGAATTATAAAGGGACCTCTGATTTAAAAATTAAAACATGAGACACACTCAAAAAAATCTTGGTCAACTGAATAATAGTAAAATTGGTTAATTAATAATTAGTTAATGAGTATGTCTTAATCAGCTTGGCCTGCTGTAATAAACTACGATAGGCTGGGTGGCTTAAACAGCAGATACTTATTTTTCATCATTCTGGAGGCTGGGAAATACAAGATCAAGGTGCCAGCAGATCCCAGTGTCTAGTGAGAGCCCACTTCCTGGTATGTAGCTGGCCTTCCTCTCATTGTATCCCCACATGACAGAGAGCAGAGATGTTAAGCAAGTTCTCTAGTTTCTTCTTTTTTTTTTTTTTTTTGAAATGTAAGATCATTTTATTTCTTCACATTTATGCTCTTAAAAGAGTCATCTAAAGTGAGTATTTCTACAAGTCTCCGTTCTGACCAGGGCATGTATTCTGGATAATGTCTCTATACATATATCCACTATATGGTTGTATAACTTACTACTGATTTAACATTTATTTAAATGTAAGCAATAAAGTACTTTAAATTGTTATAGACAAAAGAAAATCAATAAGTAATCACCAAAGCAGAATATCTGTTCTACTCCCTGAAACAATATATTATCTATAAAATGTATTTACGTTAGAAATCGAAAACTTGAGATCCTCTGTCTCTTCAAAGCTTCCTGTAAAATAAATGTATTAAATTCTTACTTATATTTCCCAACACATGTGCATGCTCACATACAGATGCACATACAACATACAGATGCACATACAAACATTCAATAAGTAAAGGGAAAAATCACCTAAATAATCACATAAGAAATATCTTTTTAAAGCCCTCAGAATGTGTACTATCACTATACAGGTTTGTGATTTGTTAAAAATAGATCTAGATTCACCAAGTAAGCAAGATAACTTCATGATCAGTCTTCAGAATAGTTCTTAGAATTTAAAAATTTCCTATAAATAAAATGACTTACAGATCTCTTCGTTACATCACTCTGTTATTGGTCAAATCAGTCATACAATCAACTGGGTCATTCCATCATTGGATGACTTGAATAACATATATATATATATATATATATATATATTTTTTATACAGCAGGTCCTTAATAGTCATCCATTTTATACCCAATCATGTATACATGTCCGACCCCATCCCCCCAATCAACCCCCCACCCCCCCCCCCCATTGCTTCCCCCCTTGGTGTCCATACATTTGTTCTCTACATCTGTGTCTCTATTTCAGCCCTGAAAACCAGTTCATCTGTGCCGTTTTTCTAGGCTCCACATATATGCGTTAATATTCAATATTTGTTTTTCTCTATCTGACTTCCTTCACTTTGTATGACAGTCTCTAGATCCTTCCACGTCTCAACAAGTGACCCAATTTCATTCCTTTTTATGGCTGAGTAATATTCCATTATATATATGTACCACATCTTCTTTATCCATTCGTCTGTCGATGGGCATTTAGATTGCTTCCATGACCTGGCTATTGTAAATAGTGCTGCAGTGAATATTGGGGTGCATGTGTCTTTTTGAATAATGGTATTCTCTGGGTATATGCCCAGTAGATCATATGGCAATTCTATTTTTAGATTTTTAAGGAACCTCCATACTGTTCTCCATAGTGGTTGTATCAATTTACATTCCCACGAACAGTGCAAGAGGATTCCCTTTTCTCCACACCCTCTCCAGCATTTGTTGTCTGTAGATTATTGATGATGCCCATTCTAACTGGTGTGAGGAGATAGCTCATTGTAGGTTTGATTTGCATTTCTCTAATAATTAGTGATGTTGAGCAGCTTTTCACGTGCTTCTTGGCCATCTGTATATCTTCTTTGGAGAAGTGTCTATTTAGGTCTTTTGCCCATTTTTGGATTGGGTTGTTTGGTTTTTTAATATTGAGCTGCATGAGCTGTTTATATATTTTGGAGATTAATCCTTTGTCCGCTGATTCGTTGACAAATGTTTTCTCCCATTCTGACGGTTGTCTTTTCATCTTGTTTATGGTTTCCTTTGCTGTGCAAAAACTTTTAAGTTTCATTAGGTCCCATTTGTTTATTTTTGTTTTTATTTCTATTACTCTAGGAGGTGGATCAAAAAAGATCTTGCTGTAATTTATGTCAAACACTGTTTTTCCTTTGTTTTCCTCTGAGAGTTTTATAGTGTCTGTTCTAAAATTTAGGTCTCGAATCCATTTTGAGTTTATTTTTGTGTATGGTGTTAGGGTCTGTTCTAATTTCATTCTTTTACATGTAGCTATCCAGTTTTCCCAGCACCACTTATTGAAGAAACTATCTTTTCTCCATTGTATATCCTTGTCTCCTTTGTTATAGATTAGTTGACCATAGGTGCTGGGTTTATCTCTGGGCTTTCTATCTTGTTCCACTGATCTATGTTTCTGTTTTTGTGCCAGTATCATATTGTCTTGATTACTGTAGCTTTATACTATAGTCTCAACTCAGGGAGTCTGATTACTCCAACTCCGATTTTTTTCCCTCAAGACTGCTTTGGCTATTCGGGGTCTTTTGTGTCTCCATACAAATTTTACGATTTTTTTGTTCTAGTTGCATAAAAAATGCCGTTGGTAATTTCATAGGGATTGCATTGAAGCTGTAGATTGCTTTAGGTAGTATAGTCATTTTCACAATATTGATTCTTCCAATCCAAGTACATGGTATATCTCTCCATCTGTTGGTATCATCTATAATTTCCTTCATCAGTGTCTTATAGTTTTCTGCATACAGGTCTTTTGTCTCCTTAGGTAGGTTTATTCCTAGGTATTTTATTCTTTTTGTTGCATGGTAAATAGGAGTGTTGCCTTAATTTCTTTTTCAGATTTTTCTTCATTATATAGGAATGCAAGACATTTCTGTGCATTGATTTTGTATCCTGCTACTTTACCGAATTCACTGATTAGCTCTAGTAGTTTTCTGGTAGGATCTTTATGATTCTCTATGTATAGTATCATGTCATCTGCAAATAGTGACTGTTTTACTTCTTTTCCAATTTGTATTCCTTTTATTTCTTTTTCTTCTCTGATTGCTGTGGTTAGGACTTCCAAAACTATGTTGAATAATAATGGCGAGAGTGGACATCCATGGCTTGTTCCTGATCTTAGAGGAAATGCTTTCAGTTTTTCACCATTGAGAATGATGTTTGCTGTGGGTCTGTCAATTATGGCCTTTATTATGTTGAGGTAGCTTCCCTCTATGCCCACTTTCTGGAGAGTTTTTATCATAAATCGGTGTTGAATTTTGTCAAAAGCTTTTCCTGCATCTTTTGAGATGATCATATGGTTTTTATTCTTCAGTTTGTTAATATGGTTTATCACATTGATTGATTTGCATATATTGAAGAATCCTTGCATCCCTGGGATAAATCCCACTTGTTCATGGTGTATGATCGTTTTAGTGTGCTGTTGGATTCTGTTTACTAGTATTTTGTTGGGGATTTTTGCATCTATATTCATCAGTGATATTGGTCTATAATTTTTTTTTTTGTAGTATCTTTGTCTGGTTTTGGTATCAGGGTGATGGTGGCCTCATAGAATGAGTTTGCGGGTGTTCCTTCCTCTGCAATTCTTTGGAAGAGTTTAAGAAGGATGGGTGTTAGCTCTTCTCTAAATGTTTGATATAATTCACCTGTGAAGCCATCTGGTCCTGGACTTTTGTTTGTTGGGAGATTTTTAATCACAGTTTCAATTTCATTGCTTCTGATTGGTCTGTTCATATTTCCTATTTCTTCCTGGTTCAGTCTTGGAAGGTATACCTTTCTAAGAATTTGTCCATTTCTTCAAGGTTGAACATTTTATTGGCATACAGTCACTTGTAGTAGTCTCTTAGGATGCTTTGTATTTCTGTGGTATCTGTTGTAACTTCTCCTTTTTCATATTTCTAATCTTATTGATTTGAGTCCTCTCCCTCTTTTTCTTGATGAGTCTGGCTAATGGTTTATCAATTTTGTTTATCTTCTCAAGGAAGCAGCTTTTACTTTTATTGATCTTTGCTATTGTTTCCTTTGTTTCTATTTCATTTATTTCTACTCTGACCTTTATGATTTCTTTCCTTCTGCTACCATTGGGTTTTGCTTGTTCTTCTTTCTCTAGTTACTTTAGGTGTAAGTTTAAATTGTTTATTTGAGATTTTTCTTGTTTCTTGAGATAGGCTTGTATACCTATAAACTTCCTTCTTAGAACTGCTTTTGCTGCATCCCGTAGGCTTTGGATCATCATGTTTTCATTGTCATTTGTCTCTAGGTATTTTTTGATTTCCTCAGTGATCTCTTGGTTATTTAGTAACGTATTGTTTAGCCTCCATGTGTTTGTGATTTTTACATTTTTCCCCCTGTAATTCATTTCTAATCTCATAGTGTTGTGGTCAGAAAAGATGCTTGATATGATTTCAGTTTTCTTAAATTTACTGCGGCTTGACTTGTGACCCAAGATGTGATCTATCCTGGAGAATGTTCCGTGCGCACTTGAGAAGAAAGTGAAATCTGCTGTTTTTGGATGGAATGTCCTATAAATATCAATTAAATCTATCTGGTCTATTGTGTCATTTAAAGCTTCTGTTTCCTTATTTATTTTCATTTTGGATGATCTGTCCATTGGTGTAAGTGAGGTGTTAAAGTCCCCCACTATTATTGTGTGACTGTCGAGTTCCTCTTTTATAGCTGTTAGCAGTTGCCTTTTGTATTGAGGTGCTCCTATGTTGGGTGCATAAATATTTACAGTTGTTACATCTTCTTCTTGGATTGATCTGCTGATCATTATGTAGTGTCCTTCCTTGTCCCTTGTAACCTTCTTTATTTTAAAGTCTATTTTATCTGATATGAGTATTGCCACTCCAGCTTTCTTTTGATTTCCCTTTGCATGGAATATCTTTTACCATCCCCTCACTTTCAGTCTGTATGTGTCCCTAGGTCTGAAGTGGGTCTCTTGTAGACAGCATATAGATGGGTCTTGTTTTTGTATCCATTCAGGAAGCCTGTGTCTTTTGGTTGGAGCATCTAATCCATTTACGTTTGGGGTAATTATCAATATGTATGTTCCTATGACCATTTTCTTAATTGTTTTGGCTTTGTTTTTGTAGGTCCTTTTCTTCTCTTATGTTTCCTACTTAGAGAAGTTCCTTTAGCATTTGTTGTAGAGCTGGTTTGGTGGTGCTGAATTCTCTTAGCTTTTGCTTATCTGTAAAGCTTTTGATTTCTCCATCGAATCTGAATGAGACCCTTGTCAGGTAGAGAAATCATGGTTGTAGGTTCTTCCCTTTCATCACTTTAAGTATATCACACCACTCCCTTCTGGCTTGTAGAGTTTCTGCTGAGAAATTAGCTGTTAACCTTATGGGAGTTCCCTTGTATGTTATTTGTCGTTTTTCCCTTGCTGCTTTTAATAATTATTTGTCTTTAATACTTGCCAATTTGATTACTATGTGTCTCGGCATGTTTCTGCTTGGGTTTATCCTGTATGGGACTCTGTGCGCTTCCTGGACTTGGGTGGCTATCTCCTTTCCCATGTTAGGGAAGTTTTCGACTATAATCTCTTCATATATTTTCTCGGGTCCTTTCTCTCTCTCTTCTCCTTCTAGGACCCCTATAATGTGAATGTTTTTGCATTTAATGTTGTCCCAGATGTCTTTTATGCTGTCTTCATTTCTTTTCATTCTTTTTTCTTTATTCTGTTCTGCAACAGTGAATTCCACCATTCTGTCTTCCAGGTCACTTATCCATTCTTCTGCCTCAGTTATTCTGCTATTGATTCCTTCTAGTGTAGTTTTCATTTCAGTTATTGTATTGTTCATCTCTGTTTGTTTGTTCTTTAATTCTTCTAGGTCTTTGTTAAACATTTCTTGCATCTTCTCGATCTTTGCCTCCATTCTTTTTCCGAGGTCCTGGATCATCTTCACTATCATTATTCTGAATTCTTTTTCTGGAAGGTTGCCTATCTCCACTTCATTTAGTTGTTTTTCTGGGGTTTTATCTTGTTCCTTCATCTGGTACATAGCCCTCTGCCTTTTCATCTTGTCTATCTTTCTGTGAATGTGGTTTTTGTTCCACAGGCTGCAGGACTGTAGTTCTGCTTGTTTTTGCTGTCTGCCCTCTGGTGGATGAGGCTGTCTAACGGGCTTGTGCAGGTTTTCTGATGGGAGGGACTGGTGGTGGGTAGAGCTGACTGTTGCTCTGGTGGGCAGAGCTCAGTAAAACTTTAATCTGCTTGTCAGCTGATGGGTGTGGCTGGGTTCCCTCCCTGTTGGTTGCTTGACCTGAGGCAACCCAACACTGGAGCCTACCTGGGCTCTTTGTTGGGGCTAATGGTGGACTCTGGGAGGGCTCAAGCCAAGGAGTACTTCCCAGAACTTCTGCTGCCAGTGTCCTTGTCCCCAGTGTGAGCCACACCCACCCCCTGCCTCCGCAGGAGGCCCTCCAACACTAGCAAGTAGGTCTGGTTCAGTCTCCCCTGGGGTCACTGCCTTCCCCTGGGTCCCGATGTGCACACCACTTTGTATGTGCCTTCCAAGAGTGGAGTCTCTGTTTCCCGCAGTTCTTTCCAAGTCCTGCAATCAAATCCTACTAGGCTTCAAAGTCTGATTCTCTAGGAATTCCTCCTCCCATTGCCAGACCCCCAGGTTGGGAAGCCTGATGTGGGGCTCAGAACCTTCACTCCAGTGGGTGAACTTATGTGGCATAAGTGTTCTCCAGTCTGTGAGTCTCCCACCCAGCAGTTATGGGAATTGATTTTACTGTGATTGCACCCCTCCTACCGTCTCACTGTGGCTTCTCCTTTGTCCTTGGACGTGGGGTATCTTTTTTGGTGAGTTCCAGTGTCCTTCTGTTGATGACTGACCAGCAGCTAGTTGTGATCCTGGTGTTCTCGCAAGAGGGAGTGACAGCACGTCCTTCTACTCTGCCATCTTGGTTCCAATCCTCTCTAGTTTCTTCTCATAATGGCACTGATCCCACCATGAGGACTCTACATTCCTGACCTAATTACCTCCCAAAGGCCCCATATCATTAAGGATTAAGGTTTCAAAATATGAATTTTGAGGGTACATATATTCAGTCTGTGGCAGAGTACTTATCCATTAAGTGATCCTTGAATTAAAGACTGATAAGAACTTTGACATAGAGTATCTCAGATAGACTCATGAGTTTTAGTTCCCTTGTCTTTTAAATGAGATACTAATGCTGAACTAATTGATAGTTGAGAAGATTAACTTATTTGCTGAAATTCAGAAGGCCAGAAGTTGGCAAAATTAAGACTTAATTGTATAAATTCTGAATACAAATATCATATGTGTCCCCTATTACCAAGGAAACTTCCTAAAATTAAGCATTCACACATGAAATGATGTGCATGCATAGAATATCTTAAGTGATAGGGATACTACAATACTTGCTAGGAGTAAAGACAGGGAGCATTCAGAAACAGGCTTTAAAAATAGTTACTATTATGACAGCATATTTTCAGAGATATAGTCTATTAAGTAGAATAGTTAAGTTCTGCATTGAGTATTTTTTGTCATAGTGAATCAGCTCTGCATGATAGATTTACTTTTAGCTATAATATAATGGAGAACAGGCAGAATTCAGCACAGGATCAATCCATCGGGCAGGGCAGACAGTAGAAGAATTGATAAGTTGGAGATAATGTCAGAAGAGGGTTCAGTTTGGAGTGTTAATAGATCTTGAGCAGGGAAACAGTGAACAACTGAATGACCAAGGTTAACTGTCTGTAATGGAGTAGCTGGACACAACAAAGCATGGGAGAAGCCAAGAGCATTCTTCACACCGCCTGGAGTTTGGCATCAGTGGGATTCATTAAAAGTGAAATAAGAGCTCCACCCACTCCCCACCAGCTGTCCAAATGAGTTGAGAGTCAAATCAAGTTTGCTGTCTTGGAGTGGTTTGGAAGTCTTGTCAGGGTCATGAGTGGAATTTTTAAACTAGGACAGTGGAATTTTTAGACTAAGACAGAAGAAAATGGATAGGAAGGAGATGAGATGCTTAAAGTGTAGCAGAATTTACTGGGACCATCCCAAAGGCCACAGGCCCCTGGAACTTACTAGCCAGTTAGGAGTTTCCTATATTGACACAAAGTTTCAGTGTTATGGTTGGCCCTCCAACCATATTCAAGATCCCACTGAATTAAGGTGCTACAGCAGTACCTGAATTTGTGCAAGAACTTAATTGCTCTAAGATTATTGATAAAGAGCCTGAGTGTCTAACTTTGAGGAACTGGATGTGGCATTGAGTTGGCCAGAGAAAAAGGATATGGGATGCAGAAGATTTAAGGTTTCTATATAACTCATATGCTATGCCTATGTGATTTTAAATGTCTAGGAGCCCTCCTTAGATTTTGATATATCTGTCACATGACTTAAGTGTAAACTAAACTTCCTTCCAGGGTGAATATTAAAAATATATGGAAAAATCAATCTTAATTTTATTTTCAATCTTTTGATTAGTGTTTCAAAACTTTTAATTATTATTGCTTTTTGGTGCAAATGCATAGTGTTTTAGGTATATTTTGGGTTAGCCTGGGAACTTACCAATAATAGTGCTGCTTATCTGATAAAGATTTATTCAGAATTTCAAAATGTGCAATTTAAAAATTACCTTGGAGGAACTACTTTTATTTATTTTTTTATTCGTGGGTTCCCTGTAAGCAATATTATTACACATTTCAGATTTATACTCTGAATTTTTGCTAAGATATTGCCACTAGCATTCTGTATGTGTCAGAGGACATTGGAGTAAACCCTAGAAAAAGCAAAATGAGAATGGAACAAGGTAGTAGTAACTGAACATGTTAGCAGAGAGCAATGTCATAAAAATGGAAGGCATAAATCATGTTTCATGAAAGTTGGCAGTTTTTCCGGGATTGTCTGTTGCTTAGCTCACCATACTGTGCTCTTTTACTTGTATAAGTATGGTAGCATGCTGTCAAGTCATAGTCAAGTGGATGAATTAAAAGTAGTTTGGATTAGGCCAGGATTGCGATTTGAGAATTAATTGTTAAGTGATTTTTAAGAATGGCAGAAGAAAGTTAACAGATGGAAGAAGTAAAGAAAAATGAACGTGGTACTTTTACATTTGTCAGTCTACTTTCTTACATTTTCCTCTTAAGATTGCTGAGTCAAGAGGATCTCAATTTTTTTTTTTTTCTTTTTTGCTAAAATACAAGATTATATATCAGGAAGTTTAAAATAAGTTTAAATCAACAAGGTTTTAAAAATCAAGTTGACTCATTTTTAAAGTGAGTTAAAATCAAAACAAGTTACCATCAAAGGGAAGCTGAATTGGGTCATGTTAATAAAATGGAAAAAGTGTGAACTACTTGATGAAGCTTGGAAGTTTCATGATCACAGACATTCCCTGCTGAGATAATGAACTTGACAATAACTCTTCTTATTCTTAAGATATGATAGCAAAAGTCATTGTACCAAATCTCAGAATGAGGGCAATTCATGCTGATTACAGAATCATTCCATAGTGACTAAGAGAGTCTGTGATTGATACATTATTATAAAGTAAGCTCCTGCATTTTTATACAGAAAGGACAAGAATAAGTATGACATTATATTTCTTATATGGGTGATGCAGCCAGAGATCTCAAGTAATGGTGGATGATTTGCAGAAGTTGATTATTTGAATTAATTTACTGAAGTGTTGAAAATAACAATGAAAATTCCAACAGGAAAGATTTGTTTCAAAATGCCTGGTTCAGCAAGACCACATTTATCCAACTTCTAAGGAGCACTCAGGTTCATGAAATATTTTTGATGCATAAGTTATTTTGTATCACCTCCATCGCCTCCATCTCCCACCACCAGCTCAAGAAGATGTTCCAGCAGATAAACATGTTAGATGGAATCTCCTGAGTTAGCTTATACCCTAAACCATTTCTTCATCTGCTTTTTTTAATGGTAAGAAAAGGCCCAAGTCTATCAAGAATATCTATATTTTAAATACATAAAATAAATCATGATGATCTCAAAGAGAGTTGTCTGTGTTATCCAACCTCCTAAAAGAAGTATTAGTTATCATTGGTCAAATATTCTGGTTGTCAGAGTTAACTATCATATTTTATTTAAACCCAAATATTTGGGGCTCTTTAGGGACTTTAGGGGACATGACAGGATCCCAAAGGATCCATCTACCTTTGAAAATAGGCAGGGTTGGAGAGTCATGACTAATGATCCCAGTTATATGCTTATGCTTCTCAGTGATCTTGTACGGTTACAAGAGATGGACTGAAAGGAATGGGAAATCCATATAAGATATGATTAATTGCCCTAGTATATTAATATGGTTGAGAGATAGCTATGTTATGCACTCTGCTTAACAAGGGTGCAGAGCCAAGACTAAAACTGGCAATTTTCTCCTGCTATGCCCCTTGGGAGTACTACTTTGATAAAATGTAGCTTCCAGGGATTTTTTGTGGGGTTTTTTGTTTGTGTTTTGTTTCTTTGTTTTTAGCTTCCAGGTTTGAAGTACCCTATAATAGTTTGACAGACTACTACAGTCTCCCAAAGGGCAAATCATATCATATGTGAGTTAGTATTTCTCATGTAGAAAGAAAGTAGGAACTAGAAACCTTCCAGTGGGTGCTGTGCTAAATTCCAAAATGGATATGGAGAAAAATGTCTGTATCCTCAGTTCTTTACCTGATTTTTCCCTTTCTCCTTTTCCAAATTTGTACCTTCCTTCCGGCATTCCTTCTCTTGTTTCAGAATGTTGCAAGTAGACTGGGCTGCAGCAGAAGACAATTAATTGAGAGGGGAGGTAGGGGTACCAAATACATCCCTTGCTTGAATCCCCAAACCTGTACCACTTAATACAGTCCTCTAAGGAAAAGGATACTATTTTCTGATCCACAAAATGTATAATAGGCAAGGACAGGCCCTACTAGTAGATGCAAGTTATTTATTTTCCTTGAATGGTGAGAAAAGCACCTTTTGAGAAATGTTTTTCAGTGTTTAGTGGAGGATTCCAATCTCTGGTCCATATCTTCCTGAACACAGGGCCGGGCCTGTGATACAAGGCGATCCTAATGTGATGTCTGTTCTCTCAGCCATATATGTTGCTCCAGGAAAATCATAGGATCTAAGCTAGGCTGAACCAAGTCTTTCCTGGGATTTTTAAAAATTTCAATTGGTGGACATGATCCTTATATGAATTCAGAATCAATGATGGTTATCCCTGCCCAACCATGACCTCCATCATCTCCTCAACCCTCTATTTCGATAACTGATCCCATAAGTGATTCCATTGCATATATAGGTACTAGTGTATAATGTTTAAATATGGACACTGGCATTTGAAAAGTCTGCATTTAAATACCAGTAACACTCTTGTTTTGGGGTTAGTCACTTTAGGTGAGCTATATCACTTACCAGTCTAGGGTTTGATAAGTATGGAAATAACATTTTTATCATCAGAGGCATGCCATGTTGTTGTGATTATTCCATTCCTGGACTACTGTATGTATTTGATACAGATTATAAACTTTTATTATTTATGAGTTTTATAAGGCATTATAAATGTGTATTCAGTTGAAGGACACAATTCCTCTTTGCCCTTGTTTCTTTGAACCCTGAATCAAGATATACATTATTGTTAATGTCATTTTGTTGTTTTCAACTTGCTGGAACAGATACATTTTTAACTTCAAAATGACTGGTATATTGCAGGCATTTAAAAAATAGCATTAATAGTTACTTACCTGCCATTATTGAAAAACTATTTCTACTCTGTTTTCTATGCCATTTATACACATCATACCATTTTAAGCTTACTGAAAAGGTGTGCTATGTGTTTTTTATTATCCCCACAGAGAGACTAAATAAATTGCTCAAAGTAACACATATTGTGCTAGACTAGCACTTTATTTATTTACCTATTTATTTCCACGTTACAGTGAAATTTTATTCTTACATATAAAAATATATATCATAAAGACATGGCAAACTTCAAGAAAAAAATAGAGTTAATAGTGGTTTGAGGGACTATGGGTGAATTATATTTCCTTCTTTTCAATTAATTGTATTTTCTTATTTCTACAATAAACATGTTTTCCTTTATTAAGAAAAAGTTTTCTTCTGTTGATTAGTAACTTTAATAATATCTGCAAAGTCTTTCCACTTTAACTCAAGCTTTTTAAATCCAGAAGTCATATTCTCTCCCACCGTGGTCTATTGCTTATTATTACCAATATCTATATACTCCCTGAATTAAATACCCCTCTTCTGCATCAACCCTATTCTCTTAAATAAGCTAAACTATTTTCCAAGTTTTGTTTAGGCATAGTTTAATTATGATAAGAAAAATTAAATATATTAATATTATTCAGACTTTTTTTTTCTTAACGTAATTAAATCTTCTTGAAGTGGGTAGAGTTTTCCCAGGATGGATGGAGCACTATAAAGGAACTCCCAATTTGGATTTCAGCCCAAATACATAATTAAAAGTGTGATAGATTGTGGGGTTTTTTTGTATGAAAAGTAAGGTGATGGCAGACAAATACATTAGTTTAGTGTGGTCATTAAAGTGATGGCATGGATATTACATTTCCTAAATTATTTTAAGTGTAATTGCATATATAATTACAGATATTTAAGAAAACAGCAATAGGCAAATCAGTTTGCTAAAGCCAGACGTTCTTTAAAAACATAGCTACCCGAAACCATTTTGCCTATTTCTTCTTTTTCAAGAGGAGATTTTTAACTGGTAAGAACAGAAAATAATATCAGTATTGGGGAATTTAAATTATTATTTGTGCGATTATAGGAAAGTGTCTGGTTGCTTAAAATCAACTCAGATCTCTTGGTCTTAAAGATTCAGCTTTCAGAAGTGACTAGTATACTAACCACATTCTGGAACACTGGCAATTAATAAATATTGCTTTCTTTGTTTTGTTTTTTTGTTGCTGGTTTACTTAACCAAATTGATTTCTCTCTCTGACACCCCAGATACGATGAGACATTCTGTCAGCTCTGATTTTCAAATGTATCTGGTATCTACTTCTCAACACTTCTCCCTAACTCATCTGACACCAGCATTTTCCCATTAGATCATCACAATAGCTTCTCAGATGTTCACTCTGAATCCTACGTTGCCCTCTCTAGCTCCTTTTCAATTCAGTAGCTAAAGTTATCTTTTTGAAACCAAAATCTTAGACTGTTTCCACTTACTCAAGTCCACCTTTATATTTTTTCTGTGAGTGTTAATTTATGAGGCCTATTATTTTTGTAGATTTATTAACTAAATTGTCATTTTACTAAAATTACTATAGTTTTCATATTGATTGTTTTAAGTTCCCAGAAATTTAATCATATTAACTTCAGAGATATTTCACTTTCAATTCTTATGCTCTAAGGGCTTGATCTTGTCTAATTGCAAAGGCTTATACCTCCATTACATTCTTAAATAGTAGTGTAGAGAGTTTGATCACTTGTCTTACTTTTTTACTTCTGTGAGAGTGTCTCATATTTCCCTCATTAACTAAAATAGTGGCTGTCAGACCAAAGTATATCTTTCAACCCAAATGCCAGCCAGCATTCAATATATTTACATGATCGTGTACCCATCAAGAAGGTACCCATCAAGTTCTATTTTATTGAGTATTTTAAATATGAAAAGGCATTGACATTGTGACATATCTTCTTAATATCTATTGAGATGAAAAGGTGTAATTTTTCTCTTTAGTTCTATTCATGTAATTATGTGATATTATTGGAGTTTCTATTGTTTAACTCTCTTTGTATTCCTGGAATAAATTGCACTTGTTTATGACACATTATACTTTTAATGCACTTTTGGATTCTATCTGTTAATGTTTTAATTAAGATTTTGCATTGATTTTCATTAGTAAGATTGGTCTGTAGCTTTTTTTGCTTTTGGTTGTAATCTTTATCATGTTTCGATATTAAAGTTATACTAATTTCATAAGAGATAGTTAGAACTTTATCTTTTTATGCTGTAGAAGAGTTTAAGTATCACTGGGACTGTTGTTTTAAGTTTTATCTAGTATCCCTTCTGTAGGGTTCCTTCATTTATCTTTTTTCCTTTATGGTCAGTTAGACTCTATCCATTCTGATTAATTTTGATAAGTTATAATTTTCTAGAAAATTATCTGCTTCATCTACTTTTCCAAATTTATGCGTAGGGATATAACAAAAGCATCTTTAAGATAATTTATTTTCTGCCTCAATGTTGTTATTATTTCTAAATATGTGCATATGAATTTTTTCTTTTGTTAAGATTAGTATTCTAATTTATTGATTTTTCAAAAATTGTTCTTGAAAAAAATACTTTTATTGCTGCTTTATTTCCTAGAATCAATGTGTAATTTTTTCTACACTCATTTTTTAGCTTCTTTTGGTTTAAATCATGTTAGTTCTTTTTAGGAAAGTATGTAATTTATTTATTTTTATGATAATTATTAACTACTGCTGTTATTATCATTTTAAAAGTCTGCAATTCCTCTTTGACCCATAAGTTGTTTAGCAGCATTTTTTTCGCTGGGTGGAAAAGTTGTTTTTGTTTTTCTGTTCATATCTTGTTTTGTTTCAGTGTGGTCAGGAAAAGCTGTTTTTATTATTTGTCTTCTATAGAATTTTTGGAGCTAACTTTGTGGCTAAGATATGGTCAAATTTCTTAAATAATCATATATATTTATATCTCAGACTTCTAAACATATATTTATGAGTTATAAAAGGAAAAGTAGATTCATGTACAGAGAAAACAAGATGAGCTTAAGCACTTCATTCATCAAGTTTTACCCTTAATTCAAAGAGTGAAAATCAACAATTCTCTTAAACTTTCTGGTAATTGATTTCTTCATCTGTTACATGAATTTATTGGACCAGATAATCTTTTCCAGTGACTTTTGTGATGCGTGCAAAATTCCAAACATCCAAAGCTAACTTCAGGTGATTTTTTGAAAGGTAACTTTTTAAATGGTTACTGATTATGCACATGTTTGTATTTATTCCTTCATTTATGTTGTATACCAGGTTCATGGTCCTGGTTTGTTAAATTGCTCTCTTTTTTTACTCAAAATACATAAAATTGTGTTGTAGTTATCATCTTTTTTAGTATCAGATGTTTACCAAAAAAAACTCAATATTTTTTTGCCATTTTTGTCTAAAAAAGAGTACATAGTATAGACACACATTATATGTGAACACTTTGCAACTCTCAATTTTAAGCCTTACCACTCTGAAACACATGTTTTTCTATTTTTTCTCTGAAGCAGAGATCAGGAGAGTGTATTATCTACTCTGAGATAAATAGATTATTTTTGTGGCTTTGGAAATGTCTAATTCAGAGATATACTTCTAAATCCAATCTAAACTTTAACTCAGTGAAATACTTTTGAGGTTTTTGGATTTTTACCACACAATAAGGCTGGCACACAAATAACTACTTCTGCAACTTTAAATTACTTTATATATTTCTTGAAAAACTTGGCAGGGTTCATAGATAAATTTTCAATCTTCATTTTATATATATCTGACAGTGCTCCCAGACTAGGGAATTTCAGCAAAAAGATATTGGGCCCCATATCTTTGTTGGAAGTGATGTTGCTTAATTACTTCTACTTTTTAAAACACTCATCCTGGATAACTAAAGTTGTAATCCAGGGTCAACGTTGAGAAGACAGTAGAATGTCCATTTCAACTGGATTGCAAGTTGATTCAGGATAGGCAAGCTTAAACTTGATAGTCAACAATTGTGACTTTCTCTTATCCATGTTTAATTTCCTGATAACAACAAAATTGATAGACTGGTATGTTTATTTAATATTCTAATGTTTTTATATCTTAGAATTAAAAAAAACTATTTTTTAAGTAGCATCTTCTAACACAGGTGGGTGTGTGTCTGTGTGTGTGTGCGCTTTGTGCGTGTGCTCAAGTTATATGGACAGAGGAGAGATGTGCTTAGATATGTCACATGACATTAGCCTTTTCAACTTTAGTGAACATGCAAGAAAAAAAGACTATGGTTTTACTCTCGAAAAGCATTAGTTGAAAAGAAGAGTCTAGTGTGCTAAACACAGTAGAGAGATACCTATAACTTAATTAGTAGAGTATAATTTTTTTAAATTATGCATTCTTTAATTTAGATTTCAGAAAGCGTATTTAATCTTCCATGTGTTCAACTGTGCCATTTTCATGCTTAACCCCTGAATAGAGATTATGTTTACCAATCTTATCTGAACACTTCCACATTTTTGCTTAATTAGAAACAAACAGACAAAAAGAGAAATGTTAAATTAAGTGGTAAGTTAAAAAATAACTACATATATGAAACATATGTCAGGGTAACTTTCCTAGCATTGTGAAGGACTGGGCATTTTGAAAATTGAAGGTAGCCTTAAGAAGAATTAATAAATGGAATAGGAAACTAGCACAAACCCTCCCTCATGGCTGCAAGTTGCCACTAGTATTTTAACAATATTACTAGTAACACAATAATACAAACTAATATTTCTGAGTATATAATAACTGCTGTATGAATTTGTTTCTGTCAGTCTTTTTATATATCATTTTGTAAGTAACATCCATATAGAGAGAAAAAGTCTGTCCTCGTTACTAGCCTAACTTCTCATCCTATATCTTTCCCTTGTATCAATTAGGATGCTTCTGGCAATACATAGTATAATACCTGAAAAAGCAGAGGGTTAGTTTGATGGTTTGGCATCTCAGTTATTTTATGTTTTATGTATTTTTGAAATTCCCTGACCTTCCTCATATTCAGAAAATGGCAGATGCAGATCAAAAATGACATCTTTTTGAACAGCGTCTAAAGACCAGAAGGGAAGGGAATTAAGAAGCATATTCCTCTTAAGTCTTTTTCATCAAGAGAATATCTATCCCCAAATCTTCACCCCAACTCCCAGGGAACTCCCCCACCTTCCTGTTATATCTCATTGGTTGACATAATTTTTGTTCCTAAATTATTTTTTCTCACTATATCTATTCTGTACTCCAAGAAACAGACATCACATCATGCAGGATAGTCCATGTAAGAGATTTATCAGAAATAAAATATGTGAAGGTGAGGGAGTAAGGGTAGATAGGGAAAGTCTTAAGACCACAATGTAGATATGACACCTTTGAAAAATGAGAGAGAAAAAGGATTAGGCATTACTCAGATAACTCTGAGAAAGTTTCAGCCATGTCAATGAGGAGCCCCTAAGAAAAGGTTGCCTATTGTAGGAGTCCTTCATCAGGCAGGGTTGGCCCATCTCTAGTACCCACAATGTCCTCAGTCACTGACGGGAGGAGAATGAGGAGCATCGAGGCTTTAGCGTAAACACCATGGTGGATTCCAAAGGGCAGAAGCTGATGGAAGCTGTTAGCCTACTCTGTTTCCCTAGAAATTCTCTTTTTTTTTTTTTTTCCGGTACGCGGGCCTCTCGCTGTTGTGGCCTCTCCCGTTGCGGAGCACAGGCTCCGGATGCGCAGGCTCATGGCTGCGCCGGCCATGGCTCACGGGCTCAGCCGCTCCACGGCATGTGGGATCTTCCCGGACCGGGGCACGAACCCGTGTCCCCTGCATCGGCAGGCGGACTCCCAACCGCTGCGCCACCAGGGAAGCCCTAGAAGTCCTCTTGAATGAGGTCACAGTAGCACAACTTCATGGCCACCACAGTTCACCCTTTGCTCTGCATACATCCATTTCTCCACCCATATTCTGGAGCAACCACTTCATGGTTCCCTAAAGGAAAACTTAGAAAAGGAAAGGTAGTGAGACATAGTACCCTAGTCACTGTCACTGCAGTTGTTCTTGGGAACACAACTGTTACTCATTCTCTTTGTTTCTCATTATACATTTGAAAATTTCTATACATCTAAATTTTCAACTTCAGTTACCACCTTCACAGGGTTTGATGGCTTATGTGGTTGTGTGAACTACTCCTATACCTTCGTTACTGTGAAGGACCTTCCTGGACAGAAGCTATGTCATGTGGAATTTTGTGCTAATGAATCAGGTATATTGCAAATCTCCAGATAGTAGACTGGCTGAGGTTCTTTGGGCAGAAAAGGTAAATCTATATGTTAAATATTCACATAGCTATGAGGATGAACTGTTGGCCTTTCTAAAATGGAAGGGACTTAATAGAATCTACTTGTCACCAAATGCCTGGTCAGTCTCTTTGAAATATAATTCAATGTGAGGGATTCATTATCTGCAGCCATGTGGATGACATGGAGAACTGGGCTACTTGTTCATGAAACTTACATGTGCCCTTGGTTCTAGTCAAGCTCAATGCCTCTGGTGGTGTTATGGGTTAAATTATATCCTCCTACAATGTACATTGAAGCTGAACCCCCAATACTTGTGAATGTGACTTTATTTGAAATAGGGTCTTTGCAGATGTAATCAAGTTAAGAGGTTATTAGGGTAGGACCTAATCCAACATGACTGCTGTCTTTAAAAAAGGAGAACACCATTGAAGACAGAGACATAGAGAGGATGATATGTAATGCCAGAGACAAAAATTGGGAGTGAGGCAGCTGCAAGCCAAGAAACACCAAGGACTGATGGCCACCACCAGGCTAGGAGGAAGCAAGAAAACATTCTTCTCTACAGGTTTCAGAGGAAGCATGGCCCTCTGACACTTTGAGTTTTCACTTCTAGCCTCAGAACTGTGAGACAGAACATTTCTGTTGTTGTAAGCCCCCAAATTTGTGGTAGTTTGTCATGGCATCCCTAGGAAACTAATACAGCTGCCTTTATAGGATATCACTTTGGCTCAGTTGAATTATATTTCTCAGAATAGCCTTTCCTGTATATTTCAAATTGGTGGGCCACAAGAGATATTGTAATACAGGCTTTGTAAGATGAAAGTGAAGCAGCAGCCATTTTGTTCTTTACATCTCAGAAGGTCAGGGCAGACAATTTTTTTTTTTTTTTTTTTTGCGGTATGTGGGCCTCTCACTGTTGTGGCCTCTCCTGTTGTGGAGCACAGGCTCCGGACGCGCAGGCTCAGCGGCCATGGCTCACGGGCCCAGCCGCTCCGCGGCATGTGGGATCTTCCCGGACCGGGGCACGAACCCGTGTCCCCTGCATCGGCAGGCGGACTCTCAACCACTGCGCCACCAGGGAAGCCCCCAGACAATTTTTTAATGCACATACCTTGTTATTTATCTGCTGGGTCACCTCATTGGTTAGCCAGGCATAAAAGAGGCCTTTCCCTACCACACCTTTCCTGGATTCTCCTTAAACTTCTTTGACTCTTGGACCGATTGTCTGTTTAGCTCTGGGACAAAGGATGTCAAGTTCTCCTGGGAGACACCTATTTTATCAGGACTGAAATCAGTGAGAGATGACCTGAGTTCCAGTCTGTCCCATGAGTCACACAGCTCATGCTTGTAGTTATCAGCTCAGGCTTCTGGACTCTAGCTTGTTTTTGCTGGAGGGAAACATCCCCACCAAGGTGCTCTGTTACGTTGTTTCCACATAGACTATGCAGCAAGGCTTACAGCTGATCTCAGACTTGGCGAAACACTGTGTGCTAGTCCTGGAACATGAGAACCTGGGAAGCTTGTGAGGAACAGCTACAGGGTCATTTCCTATCCGCTTCCTCTCCACCAGGGAGCTGCTGGTTCTCCTTGCCACTCACATACTGATGAAGTGTGACACCTCCTCCCTCACCACCTTTAAAGTGCAGCCGCAGAACATAAAGATGCTTAGCTAGAGCGTGACATGGTCTTTTCAACAATACGGTGTCCTACACCCTTGTTGCTTTGTCATATGGTCTTTTGGTTTGGGTGTCATCCTGTAAGACAAAACTGGCATCTTTGGCTACTCTTGCTTTCAAACCTATATAAGTACATATATAAAACCTATATATATAATAAATTCTGTGAATCTAGAAAGTATTTGTTTTTTTAATGACAGACTCTGTCAGCTTTGTCTGACACTTGCTGTCCTCAAGTTTATATTCATTTTTTCCCTCTAATTGCCTGTCCTGTAAACCGCAAACGATGCAAAGACAACAATTTGACCTTTGTTTGAGGTCAAAGTCATATTTTAAAAACTGTGTATGTCTGTATTAATGTACATTTATAGATAGATAGACACACATACACATATGTATATTTATATATGAAGGGGAAAGGCAAATATTCCAATTTTGGGGAGATGACTGGACATCAGCACTGAATTAACACTAATCACTGGAGACCCACATCACTGTTGTTGGTCCACCATTCAGATTAGGAATTTATGGAGACTGGATAATCAACAGAATTTAGGCTCAAATTGTTTTCACAGTGAGACCAATGGATCCTCACGCTCACCCTGTGATTATTTTCTGAGTTCTGGAATGCAAAATTTGAATAAACTTCCTCAGCAGCTGGCATTGCTATAGGTTTCCTGAACCATAGAGTGGAGCTATTATTGTAGGAAAAGCATGTGAAAGCCACTTGAACTATTACTACTTACAAAAATGGTGAGCCAGGGCTTCCCTGGTGGCGCAATGGTTGAGAGTCCGCCTGCCGATGCAGGGGACACGGGTTCGTGCCCCGGTCCGGGAAGATCCCACATGCCGCGTAGCGGCTGGGCCCGTGAGCCATGGCCGCTGAGCCTACGCGTCTGGAGCCTGTGCTCCGCAATGGGAGAGGCCACAATGGTGAGAGGCCCGCATACTGCAAAAAAAAAAAAAAAAAAAAAAAATGGTGAGCCAAAAGCAATACTACAGTCCTTGGGAAATTGCAGTGATTAGTGCCACGAACATTTAACTTGAAAGATGATACATGGTTATTCCTACTAATCTCCATTCAGTTCTCCTATTTGGCCTGTGAAGGAGACAGTTAAATCTTGGAGAATGAGAATGCATTATCGTACATTTAATCAGTCGAGACTCTAACTGCAGCTACTCTTCTAGATGTATTTTAATTGCCAGAGCAAATCTGCACATCACTTGGCACCCTGTATGCAGGAATTGAGCCGACAACTGCGATTTTTTTTTTTTTTTTTTTTTTTTTTTTTTTTTTT
>NW_020837950.1:22082978-22095901 GCF_003676395.1 Aethalodelphis obliquidens | reverse complement strand
TTGCAGTACGCGGGCCTCTCACTGTTGTGGCCTCTCCCATTGCGGAGCACAGGCTCTGGACGCACAAGCTCAGCGGCCATGGCTCACGGGCCCAGCCGCTCCGTGGCATGTGGGATCTTCCTGGACCGGGGCACGGACCCATGTCCCCTGCATTGGCAGGCGGACTCTCAAGCACTGCGCCACCAGGGAAGCCCAACTGTGCTTTTTTCACTGTATCTTTTAGTCAACAGAGGCAGGTTTATTTCAGCTGACAGGGTCATCCTTAGGCTCTCCTGTTCTACCTTAGGATTATATCAACTCTCTGGCCCTATGTCATATCCTGGACCACAGGGACCTTGATCGACTTTCCTTTTTACTAGCCCAAGAACAAAAGAATCTGCAACAGACCCAGGCTTTCATGCAAGCTGATCTGCCAATTGGGCCCTGTGAGTTAGCAGATCTGATGTTGCTTGGGGTATCAGTTGTAAATAGGGATCCTTTATGGAGCCTCTGATGGCCTTATAGATGAAGCACAGGGCAGACCCTTAGGATTTTTTGAGCAAATCTATGTTATCTGCTATAGATAACTACTCTCCTTTTAAGAGAAAGCTTTTGGATTGTTAGCAAGCCTTAGTAGAGACTGAATGCTTCACCATGAGCTATCAAGTTAACAGGTGATCCAAGCTGCACATCATGACTCTTCAATCCATAGAGCGGGGCATGTATAGCAGCATTTCACAAAATGTAAGTAGTACATCCTGGTTGCAGATAAAATGCAAGAGGAAGTGGCCCAAATGTCCATTGTCTATCCGCCTGCTGCAGTGACTTCTTTCTCAATCCACGCATATGTGTTGATTTTGGAGGAGGTCATCAAGAGGAGATAACCGCCAGTTGACACGAAAGCCAGACCTGGGCAATGGACAGCTCCTACCCATTCCCGGTCCTTGGAATGTGCATTTTGCTTGACTTCCCTGAGCTAGAAGCTTCTCTAAGGACACAGACTTGAGAGAGCAATGTGTTGTTAAGACCATATCGACAGTGTATGGAACTGAATCCAGTTAAGGCCTCTATATAAACTTTTAAGATTCTGAAGGGTGGGTTTGGAGATCTACCCGTGTTGCAACCACCCAAGATAAGCTGCATATGTAAGTTCCCTTGCTTATTAAACCTGCCATCTACCAATATGGTGTGGCTTGCCTCTTTCTTTGGTCAGTCTTTGCCCTCTGTGTATGGAGACCAGTTTGTGAACCAACAGTTGAACAGGTGACTTAGAAATAAAACTCAGCCTTGTTTCCTGATGGTTCTGTGCAATATGCAGACATTACCCAAAAGTGGACAACTGAAGCACTACTGCACCAATCCAGGATGGTCCCAAAAGACAATGCTGATGGGAAATCTTCCCAGTGGGCAGAACTTCAAGCATCACAACCTGTTATTCATCTTGCCTGGAAGGAGAAATGACCAGAGATATGGCTCTTCCAAGCTTATGGACTGTGGTTCTGCAGCTCCAACCATCTGACAAAGGATTCTGAAACTACAAAGGTTAGTCTCTAGTTATTAAAATTTAAAAGGATCGTTAAGCATATTATTTCCCCATGTTGATCATTTATCTTCTATATATTTTTCTGTTGTGATTAACGGAAGTTTACAAGTAATTTAAAAAATGAGTAGAAAATCCTGTTTCATAGCCAGATTTGGGGTGGAGTAAAAGAACCTTAAGAAACATCTTAGGTTTGTATAAATGAACTGAAAATAAGACTAAGAATAGGACTTCCCTGGTGGCGCAGTGGTTAAGAATCTTCCTGCCAATGCAGGGGACATGGGTTCAAGCCCTGGTCCAGAATATCCCACATGCCACGGAGCAACTAAGCCCATGAGCCACAACTGCTGAGCCTGCACTCTAGAACCCACACGCCGCAACTACTAAAGCCGATGCGCCTAGAGCCCATGCACCGCAACAAGAGAAGCCACCGCAATGAGATGCCCGCGCACTGCAACGAAGTGTAGCCCCCGCTCACTGCAACTAGAGAAAGCCCGTGCGCAGCAACAAAGACCCAACGCAGCCAAAAATAAATAAATAATTTTTAAAAAAATGACTAAGAATAAGAACAAGAGTAAGAATAACCAGACAAAATAACCAGTTTGATTGCAGAATCTCAGTCCATTAGAGTGTAAGTGTGGATAAATTTTTGTTGTCTGGTTGCTTTCAACTGTGCTCTATTAAATCTCCCATCCATACTAGTTTATAGAGACTCTTCATACTTGAGACGGTTTTCACAACTTTTCTGCTCCTTTTGGCTTTGAAAATTTAGTTCAGTCAATTTTTAAAACTTCAATCTCTTATCAAACCCAAGGTTCTTTTCCTCCTCCCTCACAGGCAAGTCTAATGTATGAAAACAAGTGGTCTTCTCTCTAACACCCCTTCTTTTTTTCCTATTTCATCTTCTCTGAGATTCGATATTTTAAAAGGACTTCACACTAGCACATGGCCTGCAATTGAAAGTGGAACAAAATGTAAAAATAAGGAAAGACTAGGCTCTAAACATACTCCAATCTCCACCTATAGAATACTTATGTACAACTTGCTTTCTCTATCCACTGGCTGGCTGCCTATCTATCTATCATCTATCTATCTATCATCTACCTATTTACGTATATAGATGTGCATAGAAAACTGGGATTATAAATAAGGTGATAAAAATTTTTACACAGTTATGCAGTTATACTCAGAACAACTTTTTATGACCGTCCTTGGGATCCTAATACATTTGTACTTGCATCACTCTATAAATACCAGTGTGCTATGACTGTTTTAAAAAGCATGGTGATTAATCCTTTTATATTGGACCACTATAGATTTTGCACTGTGGATATAGAAATACCTATTGATAAGGCTGCAGTAGACCTTAAAGATAATTCAGGGAAGAGAAATAAGTGAGACCCCCAGATTCATCGGGAGCTGCAACTAGAATTCTTCTCTCCTGTTTTCTACATCAGTTTGTAAAATGTGAATTAATCAGTGGTGGGAAAGTATTAGCTTTATTATTCACATTTATAAAACACATGGATATAGAGCTTGGCTGTTTCATGTAGTATGTGTAAGAGAGGAAATAACAATGAATAAAGTGTCTCCTAGCATAGACATTCTAAACCCAAACAATCAATAAGTCATTAGAAGAGGTGGAAAGACTTAACACCATTATAGACTGATATGCTATATTAAAGCAGTACTCCTTGGTCACATCTTAGTAAAGTGTAATTCTGACAAACATTAGCAAAGGGCAGGGGGATTTGTTTGAAGATTGTTGGAAAGGTGCCAATAATTGGAAGAAGTGATGGAGGGCCAAGTCTGGAGAGGAAGCCTCAGCAACTGGAATATTAGGGGCTTAACACCAACTCTCTCTCTCTCTCTTTCTGTCTCTTAACTCCCTCTCCCTTTCTCTCTCTTTAACTCTGAACTTTATTCCTGTTCTCTTTGGAGGGACTTCTTTACAGAGGGTGGCCTGCACTCACATTTTTAGAGCCCCACGATCAGAAGGAGAAGGAACTGTTGTAGCAAGCTGCAGCACAGTAAGATGAGAAAGGACACAGCTAGGTTTATGGTGGGAGGATTCCTACCAATTAACTGTTCTCTATGGCTGTGTAGGTAGAGTGAGGCGATCAGAAGGCAGTTTGCTTTCCGGCCTCTTCACTTTTCTGAGTAATGAAGAATATTTTCTAAAAGTGGCTGGTGTTCACAACCTATGGTACCTGGAAGAATCACTGTGAATTAGACACTCCTCCCCAGCCACACCATCATCACCATTAGAGTTTACTAATCTGTTGAAAATAATGCCTTGGATAAACACATGCTCAGGATAATCAGTAAGAGTAGGCTTCCAACACCATAGACTACTGCTTATTTCTTAGTTACAAACAAGGGACAATTTCACTGAAATTTTTCTTTATTTGATTCTGAAAAAGGTTGTTGATATTTATATTCCAAATGGAGTTACAATGCAATATGAAGATGGTCAGAGATTTAGAGTTGAATGAATGGTTTTAAATATACCTGCAGAGCATAACAACATAGCCGACAGAGAACCCTCAGGCCCCCTTCTAGGCACTACCACAGCATATATTATTACATGCCACACTAGGGCTGAAATAGCAAGCTTGACATTAGATTGAAAAGAAAAGAAGAAGAAGGAGAAGAAGAATCAGTTTCCCTCTCATATATTGCTGCACATTTTTAAAACTTTTTTTGGCATGACTTTATTTTTCTTAGACCAGGTTAAGATTCAAAGCACAGCTGAGGAAAAGGTATAGGGATTTTCCACATATCCCCTGCCCACACGTACACATAGCCTCCCCCATTATCAGCATGCCCCCCAACAGCAGTACCTTTGTTACAACTGATGGACCTACGCTGATACATCATAAATACCCAAAGTTCATAGTTTGCCTTAGGGTTCACTCTTGTTGTTATACATTCTGTGGATTTGAACAAATTTATAATGACATGTACCATCATGAGGGATCATACATAGTATTTTCACTGGTCTAAAAATCCTCTGTGCTGTGTCTATTCATTCCAACCCCTGGCAACACTGATCTTTTAACTGTCTCCATAGTTTTGCATTTTTCAGGATGTGGTATATTTGGAATCATACAGTATGTAGCCTTTTCAGATTGGCTTATTTTACTTAGTAATATGCATTTCAGTTTCTTCCATGTCTTTTCATGACCTGGTAGTTCATTTTTCAAGTGCTGAATACTATTCCCTTGTCTGGATGTACCACTGTTTATTTATCCATTTACCTACTTAAAGATATCTTAGTTGCTTCCAAGTTTTGGCAATTATGAATAAAACTGCTATAAACATCTGTGTACAGTTATTTGTGTGGACATGTTTTCAACTCCTTTGGGTAAATACGAAAGAGAACAATTGTTGAATCATATGCTAAGAGTATATTTAATTTTGTAAGAAACTGCCAAAGTGTCCTCCAAAATGTCTGTACCATTTTGCATTCCCACCAACAATTAATGAGAGTTCCTGTTGCTCCACACCTTTGTCGGCATTTGCTGTTGTCAGTGTTCTGGATTTTGATCATTCTAATAGGTGTGTAGTGATATTTAATTGTTGTTATGATTTAATTTCCTTGATGATGTATGATGTGAGCATCTTTTCACATGCTTATTTGCCATCTGTATCTTCTTTAATGCTGTATCTGTTAAGGATTTTGGCCTGTTTTACAATTGTGTTGTTAATTTTCTTATTGTTGAATTTTAAGAGTT
This sequence comes from Aethalodelphis obliquidens, assembly GCF_003676395.1. Lineage (NCBI taxonomy): Eukaryota > Metazoa > Chordata > Mammalia > Artiodactyla > Delphinidae > Aethalodelphis > Aethalodelphis obliquidens. The sequence continues at coordinate 22,090,645 of NW_020837950.1, read as the reverse complement.
CTTTGTATATTTTTGATAATAGTCCTTTATCAGATAAGTCTTTTGCGAATGTTTTCTCCCAGATTGTGGATAGTCTTCTTATTTTCTTGGCATCATCTTTTCAATAGCACGAGATTTAACTTTAATGATCTTCAAATTATCAATTATTTCTTTTATTGAGCATGGCTTTGGTGTTTTTTCTAAAAAGTCATCTTCATACCCAATGTCATCTAGTTTCTCTCCTATGCTATCTTCTAGGAATTTTATAGTTTTGCATTTTACATTTAGGTCTGTGATCCATTTTGAGTTAATTTTTGTGAAAGGTGTAAGGTCTGTGTCATTTTTTTGCACGTGGATGTTCAGTTGTCCCAGCATCATTTGTCGAAAAGACTATCTTTGCTCCCTTGTATTGCCTTTTCTTCTTTGTCGAAGATTAGTTGACTATATTTATGTGGGTCTACTTCTGGGCTCTCTGTTGTGTTCCACTGATCTATTTGTTTATTCTTTCACCAATACCACACTATCTTTAATGGTGATCTCTGTTAACTTTATCTTTAATCTTGAAGTTGGACACTGCCCGTCCTCCACCTTTGTTCACCTTTAATATTGTGTTGGCTATTCTGCATCTTTTCTCTTTCCATGTAACTAATCTTAATGGAAAAGCTTCAATTTTCTCATCATTAAGCATGATGTTAGGTGTGGATTTCTTGTAGATATCTTTATCAAATCAAGGAAGTCCCCCTCTATTCCTAGTCTACTGAAAGTTTTGTAATCATGAATAGATGTCAGATTTTGCCAGTTGCTTTTTCTGAATCTAGTGAGAGAATCATGGGACTTTTATTTTTTAGGCTGCTGATGTGAGAGATTATATTGATTTTCAAATGTTGAACCAGCTTTGCATACCTGGGATAATCCTGCTTAGTTGCTGCACCTTTTTAGCTCACATGTCTTTGTAAATATGTGCTCAGTTCTCTCTAAGATAAGCATGTGATTATTTCGGCAAGTAATTAAAATATTTAATAAACTAAATAAATAGAATTTAGTGCTGTATTCATGATTTTAAGATAAACAAAGATGGCATGAGATTCATGTCAATTTTAAAATGCATTGATGATTTTTAGCCATTATTATATGTGTGGCTTCTAAAGAAATATTTTAGGTTAATTTAATTTTAACCACCTGCCCTGATGTCTCTTGTTTAAACCACCATCATCTGTCACCTGTGTTACTGCAATAACTCCTAATAGGTGTCTGCCTTTACTCTTGTTGCCCTGTAATGTACCTTTAATAGAGTAGCTAGAATGACCCTATGTGAATATATGTCAGATTATGACAGTTTCATGCTCAAAGTCTCCAGTGATGACCCATCTCAATCAGAGTAAATGACAAAGACTGTATAGTGGTTTTGAAAACCTTACATGATCTTGATTCCTTTATCTCTCTGAACTTGTCTCACATTACTCGCCCTGTCACAGACTCTCTTGCAATCACACTGGTTTCCTTGATATTCCTGGAACATTCCAGGCTAACTCCTGCTTCAGAGTCTTTTCTCTTACTGTTTCCTGTTCTTGGAAGTTCTAATGGATACATTTATGGCTTAGTGGATATCTTACCACTATCCACTTTCTGATCTTTACTCAAACATCACTTTCTCTGTAAGACATTCCACCTCAATCACGTTCAAACAAGCAACTGTCTGCAACAGATCCAGTATTTCCAATCTCCATCTCCTGCTTGGTTATTTTCCATAGCACTTAAAATTTTCTAATGTTACAGATAAATGTGTAGATAGTGTGATGGCTGATTTGATGTTTCAACTTGATATTTGGTCAAACGTGATTCTGTATTATGTCTGTGTGGGTGTGTTTGGACAAGGTTAACATGAAATTGGTAGATTGAGTAAAGCAGACTGCCCTCCTTAAATTAGATTGGACTCACCCAGTTTGTTAAAGGCCTAATATAACAAAAAGGGTGGCCCTTCCCCAAGTAAGAGAGAATTTTTCCTGCCAGACTGCCTTCAAATTGGGACATTGGCCTTTTCCTGTATATGTATTCAGACTATGGATATATTATATTCAGAATATGTATATATTTTCAATATTAGCATTTACAAGGCTGTTTCTACACAACGATAAAATAAATTTTTAAACAATCTGCAATCTCCCATCATTTTCATTGAATTCCACCAAACCAGAATGTGTGAGAAAGTAAAGAAACAGAGTTATGTGTGTTAGTGGAAATTTCTGGATATAGTCACTTTAGTAATTTTGATCATCTTTGCCACTAATCTCCCTCACAACATTGCTTATATAATTAATTGCCTAAAGCTGAGTTTCTGAAGCAGTTAAAAAAATTAAATCTCATAAGCAGCTCTAATGATCACACAGTCATGGCCAAAGGAAAGGGAAGCAAATACAGTTGTTTTTGCTTCGATGATATAAATAGTCGATATTTCAGACTTGAATTCATTATTTTCAGCAGTGGCATTGCTATAATTCATTAAGAATCTATCTAATTGTGTGGAGCTGCTGCAAACCATTGTATTATTATTAGTCTTCAAGATTTCTCCCTTGACTCAACAAATAGATTATACATTACTTGGGGGGATGGCCTGTTTGTATCACCTTGCATGTAGTAGACCCTCAACAAGTTTCTATTAAAAATGGTAAGGAGGGCTTCCCTGGTGGCACAGTGGTTGAGAGTCCGCCTGCCGATGCAGGGGACACAGGTTCGTGCCCTGGTCCGGGAAGACCCCACATGCCGCGAAGCGGCTGGGCCCGTGAGCCATGCCGCTGAGCCTGCGTGTCTGGAGCCTGTGCTCCGCAACGGGAGAGGCCGCAACAGTGAGAAGCCCGCGTACTGCAAAAAAAAAAAAAAAAAATGGTAAGGAGATTGACAATAAATGTAAACCCTCTGCCAATAATCATGCCGGACTTACTGCCTATGTGAAATCCTCCAAAGTCTTTTCTACCAAAGAAAATACAAGTTACTCAGCCTTGTAGCCAATGCTGTCTTCAGTTCTTCCTCACATTTCATGACATAACCTTCACTACCTCTTTTATTTTCCTAATGCACCAGCCAAATAAATTGCTTCTTGTCTCTCAAACATGATCCATTTTTTGCCATCTCTGTATCTTCATCCATGCTGTTCCTTCCAACCTAAACGAAACAAAACAAAAACTTTTCTACACTACTCTTACTGAAATAATTTCATGATAATTGAGGTTATCTTGAAAGCTGTGTCCTCAATCCTAACTCATCTTCTCAACAAGAGTGTACCCCTTCTTAATAATCCCCAAATTTATATCACTCTTAAAGCTGATTTCAGTACATATGTAAGAAATAACCGCTTAATTGAGGCTTCGATTTCTTAAAAATAGAATCTATATTTTAAATCTTCAGTATCAAATTGGGTCCCCAGAGGTATCTGTTGAACTGAATTGAAGAAATTATAAACAGAGTTATCTCAAGACATGAGGAAGGTTTTTCAAATGATTTAAAGAAAAATTGCTTTTCACCAGCTCTGATGAACATTTTCAACTTCTATATCAGGAGATTCACAAAGAAAATCCATGTTTACAAATAAATGAATACTGAACAAGAGTGTAAGCAGGACTTTGGTAATGTTTCTAATGTAGCCTTTTTCCTTTTCTTTTTCTTTCTAACAAGGCTCTTATTTTCTAATATTATAACATGTACTACAGTGAACTAAAATGTTCGTGCTTCTGGCTGTCTTACTAGATGATACGCTAGTTGGTGTCAGGCACTCTGTTTATACTCCTCATTGTATATCCATCATCTGGCATGGTGCATGGCATCTAGCAGTTTCCTGAGGTAGAAATCCATGGTATAGTGGATAAGGGCACTGGTTTTGGAATGAGACAGATATGTCACTGAATCCTGTTTCTTTTACTTCACATTTGTGTTAATTTGCTCAGATGCCAATTTGAATAATCATTTTATTAGTTTTTAAAATTAGTTTTTTGGTTATTTTGTTGAGACACTAATTTGCAATTTCTTCGTATGTAAAATGGGGACAATGAAAGCAACCAACTCAGAGGATTGTTGTGAGAATTCAAGTGCTTAATGCAGTGTCTGACTCACGGCACCATCACTGTTAGCATAGTACAAGGGGTGGAAAGCATGGACTCTGGAGCAAACGATCTATATTCAAATGGCAGCCCCATCAGGCTAGCTGGGTGACTCTGGACAAGTTGCTTAACCTCTGGCACTCATATGCTTGTCTGTAAAAATTGAGATTATAATAGTTTACAACTTACAGAGTTATTCTAAGAATTATTTGTGTTATAAAAGGATACACTTGAAATAGTTCTTGGTTCCTATAATAAGCGCTTTATAAACATTTATTATTACTTATTTAAATATTGTGATTGAGGGCTTTATTTACACCTGTACTTTCCAATCAATGCCAATAGACTTCTTTTTTTTTAATTTTTACTGGAGTATAGTTAATTTACAATGTTGTGTTAGTTTCAGGTGTACAGCAAAGTGAATCAGTTATACATATACATATATCCACTCTTTTTTAGATTTTTTTCCCATATGGGCCATTACAGCATATTGAGTAGAGTTCCCTGTGCTGTAAGTAGGTCCTTATGAGTTATCTATTTTATATATAGTAGTGTGTGTATATCAGTCCCAATCTCCCGATTTATCCCTCCTCCTGGTAACCAAAAGTTTGTTTTCTACATGTGTAACTCTGTTTCTGCTTTTTGTAGATAAGTTCGTTTCACCCATTTTTTAGATTCCACATGGAAACGATATCATATGATATTTGTCTTTCTTTTATTTTAATATATACTTTCCAATCTATTGCAAAATCCTGAAATGTAAGTATACATCTACTAGAACCTTATTTCGGTCTCCTGTCATGTTGGGTCTGGACTTATTGCCACAATCTCCTAACTGGCCTCCTAGCTTGCTGTTTTCTTTCTTTCCAATCTGTCTTCTACCTTTCTTTGAGGTTATCTCCCTGATTATGCCATCTCCATCCTTCAAGTACCCCAGTGACCTTCTCTTCCATAAATAGATTTCCAGGCTTAGGATACCCAACTCTATTATTTGGTTCCTCTTTTCCCTTTTAATAACTTCCCAATCACAGTATGCCCCCTCCAATCCCTACCTATGATTCTTACACCTTGGGACTTTTTTGTATGCTGTTTCGTCTACTTGGAATTCTTTTCTCTCCTCTCTCTGATTTTGCCTGCTTAACTCTGATCTAGCCTTCAAGACTCAGCACCAATGATATTTTTTCCTATCACTCCCTCCCCAACATAAGCCCACTTAAGCAACCTGACCCTGTGGTCTAAGAACAGGCCACTGATATTTGTGTTCATGTTTGTTTTATTGCTTTTCTTTCTAATCTGTGAGCTTCTCAACAGTAAGTGTGGAGCCTTACTTTTCTTTGCATCTGCAATACCTTCCAGAATGCTAGTCGTGAATAGGTTTTCATTGAAGAAAGAAGAATTGTCTTTGAAATTATGCAACACTTATTAAATAATACTAATGACTACCTTTTTCTAAAATTTTTAGCTGTTTTCTTAAATTCATTGTGAAACACATAGAGACACTATTGCACTTACTTCCCGGTAGGTCCTGAGGGATGCACTTTACATAGATTTTAAGATTTGATACAAATTTAAATAGACTCTCTAGTGTAAGGAAATTATGTATAAATGATACTTTAATATGAAACTAAATGTTCACATAACATTATGGAAATGAGAACATAAATCAGATTCTATAAGTAAGACCCATATGAATGAAAGGAGCTCTGAGGCTATTTCTCTCTCCAATGCCAGAAACGTCAGGTCAATTCATGAATCTGATGAAAATTCAAATAAACCATTTTCGTTTCAAAGTATCAATAGCCTATGATACAAAGAGAAATAAATAATCAGTCTCAAGTCAGAGAACCTGGCCAGAATCCATGTCTTTAAGCTAAAAATTATTTAATGCAATCCAAGACCATGTCACAGAAGGAAGTTACATGCTATAAAATATAGTTACTTTTTTATGTATCCAACAGTTTCCAAAATTATATTTAAATTATGACTGCCATTTATTTGTAGAAGATCTTCCTGAAATCAATGCATCATTATGATAATTACCTGCCTTTCTCTTAATTAATCATGCAACATACAACCGGCTTTGAAATTAAATGGGCCTGTGTTGAAATGAAACTCTTACTGGAACTTGTTACGTGACCTTGGATAAACTATTTACTTTTTCCAAGCCTCAGTTCCTGCATGCCTCATGAGTAAAATGAATATAATGGTAACACTCTCAAAGAACTGTGGGGAAATGAATGAAGCTATTGCACCATTAAAAACAAACAAACAAACAAAACCCTTTCAGTTGCATTAATAGAAAATCTCAGTATAGAGGGTAGGAAGTTACTGAGAGGACATAATGGCCAGTTGACCCACAAGCTGGATCCTGGGAATCGGAGGCTTCTCACCCCCAACCCCTGTCCAATGTACATTCGGCCCACAGGTATCACAGCTGGAGCCATTTTCAGAAACGCAGCCCTCTGAGAGAGCATGTGTTGTTTAGGCCTTCTCATTGGTACACGTGACTGAACCCAGTTAAGGTCTCCATATCAACATTTAAGACTCTAACGGGTGGGTGTGGAGATCTACTCTTGTGGTCACCCAAGGAAAGCCTCATATGTAAGATCTCTTGCTTATTAATCCTCCCACCTGCCAAACTGGAGTGATCTGCCTCTTTTTTCAGACTCTCCTTGCTCTGCGTGTACAGAGGCCATTTTCAGATTTCACCTGAGAAGTCCCTGAGGTTTCAAACCAACAATTGGTGAGCGAAACAGGAGAACAAAGAAATAGGCCGTGGGAAAGAGACATCCGCTGGGGAAATCCTGGGTTAGCCACTGACCTCTAAGTGGGGGAAGGGTGTTGCATAGGTTAGATGTGTATGGATTGACACATAAGTACAAGGATGCCCCCAAAGTGCCAGCTGATATGATGCAATTGTCTGAGAACACACTGCAGCACAGAAGGGAAACAAATGGCTGTGAGGTGGACAGGCCTCTACTGTGGGCAGGCCAGCTGGACACTGATGCCCAGCCAGAGCTGAAGCTGTAGTTAGACAGTTGGAAGAAGAGCTGTGATTAGAGGAGGACTTGTAGGCTTCCACTGCTCTGCTAGCTTTGGGGCTGGAAGACAAGGTAGGAGAGCAGGATAATACACTGAAGACCTTAGGTGCCATTTTGTGAAGCTAGGAGGGATCAAGCTGCTGCAGATTAAGGTTTGAGCACTTGTGACAAAGCCTGATTGGGACACTAAGAGGTGGAATCCCCGGGAAAGTGAGGAGAGCTAAGAGGAGGGTGTTGCAGTGATTGACAGTGAAAGGAACAAAACTGCCTGTGCTGTTCAACCCCAAATACAGAGGAAAGCAAAAGCACAGCAACAAAAACCCCAGCCCCAGTAAATATCTGTGTTTTCAACTGTAGACTTCAGCTTCTCCTGTGGTGCCCAGTCATGGAATGGGCACCTAATGGAAATCCCTTGCTACAGTGGGCCCACTTGTGTGCCAGGCAAACAAACCAACGTGTTTGATGTTTGAATATACTGTAGAAGCCAGGGGTCTTCCTCACTAAGATAAACACACACACACACACACACACACACACACACACACACACACACACA
>NW_020837950.1:22007846-22082968 GCF_003676395.1 Aethalodelphis obliquidens | reverse complement strand
CACACACACACACACACACACACACACACACACACACACACACACACGGCCCAGCAGTCAGAGACACTATAGAAGAATCCAGCAAAAGTTTGAGCAGTTGTAAACCCAGTGCTATTTCAACCTGAAGAGCTGAGTCAGCAGATCAACAAAAATATTCATGAGGTACAAAATGGCTGCTGCCTCCTTTCTGCCTTCCAAATCTTCTAAGAATCTTCCATGTGGCCACAATAAGTAGAATTACCCACTAAAGAGAATTCTGGGAAATGTAGTTCAGCCTAGCCAAGTAAACACATTACAAAACCTCCACACAGGTTTAGACCTAGGGTAGGAATCAGTCCACTGAAAGCACAGAGTGAGACCCAGAGAGATTTATATTGTTACTGAAAGAATGGACAATGTGGATGTGGTGGCAAGACAGCAAGACATCTCCAGTGGATCTATTTAAATCATCCAAAGTTGAGCCTACCACATGACTAACACTATTGATAAAGTGAACAAAAAAGCCAACAAACAAACCTTTGATTTGAAAACTTTTAGAAAGTCTAAAATTTATTCAGTGAATACTCTTTGTGTACTTATGGGCTTCTCTGCTGCAAAAACACTGGTTCTTTTTATTGCAATATAGTTGATTTACAATGTTGTGATAGTTTCAGATGTACAGCAAAGTGATTCAATTATACATATAAATATATATATTCTTTTTTTTTACATTCTCTTCCATTATAGGTTGTTATAAGATATTGAGTATAGTTCCCTGTGCTATACAGTAGTTCCTTGTTGGTTACCTATTTTATATATAGTAGTGTGTATCTGTGAATTCCAAACTTCTAATTTATTCTTCCCCCACACCTTTCCCCTTTTGGTAACCACAGGAAAAAAAGAGAAAACACTGGTTCTTAAAAATCCAGAAATGATTGTATCTTTACCATAAATTTTTTTGCTTCCCTACTCTAACCCAAGTTTTACTTTTGTGGCTCATCGTGGTGTGATCTCCCTCATTAATGTGACACAAATCTTAGTTCATTGGAGTGAAAAATAAAGGATGAAATAAAGGATAACACTGGTTATTTTCCTCAAATATCCTGGATACTTTGGTTAAGCAAAGACAACAAGCAATATTCATAAGTTGTTCTGCTCTTTAAATTCCTACAAGAAAACTGGCATTTCATTTAATGGAAATCTTCTTCATAATCATCCCCTTCCCATGAAAACAGTCATTTGACACATTAGCGCATGTATAGGTCCATTATAAAACGTAAACACTTCCATTAGATAAAACACCTAAAATGACTATGAAAAATGTTCTTTTTTTTCCAGAGTATTCAAATCAAACACTGAGTAGTACAATATGTTTTAGGTTAATTATTTTAATCTAGTTTTAATTAAGTTCATGTTTCCATGCCAACAAATGGTTTTTAAATTGTTGAAATCTTGATGTTTCAGAATATGACTAAAATTAATTACCTAAGAGCACTTAACTCAATTTTCTGGAACCATGTAGTGCAATTTTAGCATCACTGTAGCAATGATTTTAATATTAGCAACTTTGAAAAAAACTGCACTGCATTATAAGGTTTCCTTTTATATTCCAAATTTGGGGCTTTTTTTTTTTGCTAATGCATACCTACATGATTATATATGGTTTTACAAAAATAACATTAGGTATACAAGGAGACACAAACACAGGCACACACTTGCCAACTAGCTATCAGGCCCAAATGATCCCCATTTCCAAACATTCAGAGTATGTTTTCTGGGAATATTGTACTATTCCTATACATCCAAATGGAAGATTAAAACCAACAACCAAACAGGTGGCTTTGGCCTAATTTATAAATTCCAATTCTCTTACTGACATGCTTAGAAAAGAGGATATATTCTCAATCTGAGATAATGACAAACTTGACTCAAAAATGCCTAGAAATAGGGGTATACCAAGTGAGAAAAAATTTTATACACCACAGAATTATACGTTTATATTTGTATTGGCTTTTCTTAAAATAGCCTAGTTTTTGTCAGGATTTCACAGGCAAATGAAAACCATTATTCAACAGAGTTATTTCAACAGAGATAATTGAATGTAGGGAACTTGTCACACAGGTATAAGAGACCTGAATACACAGAGGGAACACTGAGTAACTCAGAGATAATAACTGCATGAAAAAGCTATCATCACTAGTGATGGAGAAGAAAGGTATTAGAATGGGATTAACAGAACATAGAAGCTTAGAAGAGGGGCTCCACAGAGCTGGGGCTCAGAACTGATGAGGGGTTGTTATCTGGTTGCCACTGGTATCTCTGAGGGTATGTCACATAGCTGATTCTAGATGAGCGAAGGATGCCGGAGGTTGGAACCAACTGATGATGCTTTAGCAAATTGCTGCTGCTGGGATGATGTGTTGCTGCTCCTGAGGGATTCTGCCGGGAACAGCGTACAAAATAAGCGAAATCCTTTGCCTTCTTTTTAATCTCCTCTATGTCTCCCAATGGGTGGATATAATGAGGTGGCAGCTAAAAAAGCACCACAGTTTACAGCCACAGAATCACATAGTAATGGCAAATGTAATTAAAACTTGAATTTGAAGCTGTAAGACAATAGGTAGCATGCTGCAGTTATAATTTATTTTTCTCAGCTGGTCTGTTAATTTCTCTCTGACATTAAAAGCATCTCTGTTCCTCCTGGAGTTTTCCAGGTTGCTTTAAATCACTCCCTTACTCCTAATTTCCACCTTACATTGAAGTTCCTGGTCTTTCTCATCCAATCAATGTCTAATGGCCCCACTCCTCCATTTTATCAGTGTCTGATGGCCCCACTCCTCCATTTTATCAGCGTTTTTATGCATAACTGTATTCCAGTTTTTCCCATCTTGAAAGCTCTGCCCACCTAAAATTTTCAAACACTGCTCAAAGAATCCATTACCCCTGTCCTCTTCTAATTTAAATGATAGGAGGAGGAAAGCAGATTTACAGAAGGGGAAAAAAACTGTTAAATTTATAGTTAAATCAAGATTGAAAAACAAAATTATTAAATGCAAACTATGGGTGAGGCATGAGGTTAGGTTGTCTCTCCAGTTTAATAGGGTGTGTGACAGTGATAGAACATTTAAATTTCTTCATTTTAAAAATAAGGGCTGCAATGCATTTACTGATTTTCTCATGGATTGTTTTGAGGGCTAAAATAACTAAGCTATAGAAGTGTGTTGCAAATATTAGGACCCCAACAGAAATGATAGGTGCGTGAAGGATTCTGTAGATTTGTTTCAGAGAATGGTGACATAAAACTTTACGGGTAGTCACTCTGGAACAATCAACATAGAGTTACTCACCTAGGAGGTGAAAAATAGCTTATTGACAAATCAATGCCTGAAATTTAGTGTATCTGCTCTTGTGACTTTCAATTTGAGATTCATATTTAATATCATACTTTCTTTGCAATAACCTTGATGTATGGCCTATTTCATCAATACAAAGCCACATAGCCTCGCACTATAGCTTGGTTTCAATTCATATGATTATTACCTACTCTTGGAGGTGTTGCCCAGGAAATCCTGAAGTGAATTTTGCATATACCGCAAGAATCTACATTAACTTAGATGAATTACTCCAAGCATACCATGAAAATTTGATGGTAGTTCAGCTAGGCATTTTTACCTGATGTAGGAGTAAACATTCTAATTTATTAATATTGATAATTTTAAAGAAAAAAGATATTAAGTTGTAAAGCATAAGGGATTAATGGGGGGAAGAAATAAAATAATGTAGCTTAATAATAGAATCCTTCCTTGATATTTCTTTATAAAGTGATACAGATGGCACCTTCCAGAAGAAGAAATTCTGAGGCTATTCCTAGTAAGTCTGATGAAAAATATATTAGTTTTTTGGGGAGAAAGATAAACTTCAGCATATACACAAGTTACACAGTTGTCCCTGAATTCTGTGCCATATCAATATGTTAACTTGTGTGTGTATGCTGATTGATTGTTCAAGATAAAGAAGCAATGGAGATCACTTGATTTGGAGGTGCAAAAGAACATTTGTCTCTGCATTGCAACTTAGAGCCCTGAAACAAAGAGAGCCACATGAAAACACTTGGCTTGGGTCACTGGTAAAGGGTGCTCCTAAGAAAAGATAAGATTAATGGGCTTACTTAAGAGAAGGCTCTTATCTGCAGCAGGCTTGAATATTAATGAACCTTCAGCCTTGTTCTCTTTATGGGAATGTGTTTGCTGGAGTGGTTCATCCCACCAGAAATGTAACTTACATCCTGACTGGTGAGACACCTGAAGAGCTAAGTCAGGGCCATTGCTCTCATTGGAAGTGTTGCCTGAAAAGAGACCACAAAATAGGACTGAATATTTGAGAAGAGCTTATGTATAACCACTTCAGGAATAAGCTGACACATGCCCGCAATAAAATTCACAGTCAAAAATAGAGGCCGATCAGCATTATGCTAAGTCAAATCACTGCAGTGAAATGAGAATAAATAACTATGTGCTTGGAACAGGATGACCTCAGGGAATCACGGTTTTAGTGAATTGCTCCAGCTCACAAAGGCATTTTAATATCATGAATTCTCAAATTTAAATAAAAATATAAGAGCCTGCAGAAGTAGAAAAATCATCTCATACATAGATCACTGTGAGTTACCCTTTTCGAGATTTTGTCAAAAATAAAATTATATTTGAATTTAATTGTTGACCTACATATTATCATATCAGAAATCCAACTAAGTACAATATCTGTTTATTGAGAGGAAAAATAAATTAAAATGTACTTATAATATAACATTACTTGTACATGTTTTTTTTAAATTTCACCGCTCTATTTTTTTTACGTGATTTTTTAATTGAGAAAAGCTTGATTTTTTTCTGTAGGTCTTCATAAAACGAACATATAAAAAAAGAACAACTGCAAATATTTTATGTATCTGGCAAAAAGTAAAGGCAATTGCTTGGATAATTGAAGTATAATGTATGGTAAAAGACTGTGCTGGTCAGCTCTGATTTAAACCAGCCCTTGCAAAAATATATTCCAAAGAATACCAGTCCTAAAAAAGTGCTGCATGAACACACACACACACAAACACACACACACACACAGACACACAGACACACAGATTTTTTAGGATTTATATTTTATCTCTCCTTCTTAAGGACTTAAAAATGAATACTAAATTTAGTCTCTGTAAATGCCTGGATTAAAGAAATCTTAACTTTTAGTAACTCAGCATCTAATTGTGCAATGAAAAAGTTTTTTCTCTTAACACCTATTTATATCTTGTATTAGTAGTATTCCATTTCATACCTGTTAAGAAATACTAACGTAACCACTTAGGAGAGAGAGTTCTCTAGGCTCTCCTGGCAGACCTCATAGACAGAGGTCTTGTATGACTACTTGCTAGCTCATCTCATGAATTTACATATACTCTCCTCACTTTAAATTGACTCCTCTGTTTAGTCTTCCACAGGCTAAGGAATAATGTGGTTATTTCTCATAACTTCATATTCCTCCATAGTCAGAACTTCATATCCCTTCATAATCAGAAGTGTGGTAATGAAAATGCACATGGAAACCATCTTGAAAACTTGTAATTACTTGACGTTTAATGGAAAGTTTTATTGAGATAATAGTAGATTCACATGCAACAGTAAAAATAATACAGAGTAATCTCATGTACACTTTACTGACACACACTTTGTAAACAGTCTCTGCCTTAAGATTGGGTGGAGTAATATTCTAAGGCTTGTGTGTTTCCAAGTAAATTTTAGAATGAGCTTTTTTATGTCTACAAAATAATCTCTCTGGGATATTGATAGGAATTGCTTTAAATCACAGACCAGTTTTCAGGGAACTGACATTTTTTTATGTTAGGTTTTCCCATCCATGACCATACTATGTCTTTCAGTTTACTTAGTTTTTCATCTCTTTTTTTTTTTTTTAATTTCTTTCACTGGCATATTCTATTTTCAACATGTAGATTCTATACCTGTTTTGTTACGTGCATACCTATGTATTTCATTATCTTTAGAGTGATTATAAATGATTTTGTGTTTTAATTTCATTTTCCACATGTTCATTGTTACTAAGTAGAAGCGCAGTAAATTTTAGTGTACTGACATTGTATCCTGCAAACTTTCTGTGCTCATTATTATTTTTGGAGTTTTTGTTTGTTTATTTGTTTTGTTTTGGATTTCTTTGGATTTTTACATAAATAAAACAGAGATGATTTACTCCTTTCTAATCAATATTTCTTCTATTTCCTCTTGCCTTATTGCAGTGGTTAGAGCTTCTACTATTATGCGAATAAGAGTGGTAAGAACAGACATCCTTGCTTTATTCTTGATCTTAAAGGGAACATATTCAGTCTTTTACCATTAAGTGTATGTAATGTTAGCTGTAGGTTAATTGTAGATGCTTTTTATCAAGTTAAGAAAACGTCCTTATAATGGTAAAATAAATAATGCTGAGAAAATCTATCATAAATTTTGTTATATGCCTTTGCTGGATTAATTTATAAGATTGTATGATTTTTGTTCTTTAGCTTGTTGATATTATGGATTGAACAGATTGATTTACAAATGTTGAATCATCTTTATATTTCTGGAATAAATCCCAGTTAGTTATGATATAAAATTAATTTTATTTATTGCTGAATTGTATTTGCTAATATTTTGATAACAATTGTTGTTTTTAAAGTCTTGATAAATATTGGTCTGTACTTGTTTTTTTTGTTTGTCTGTTTTTATATTTATTTGACGTTTTTTATATCAGTGTAATCTGAGCTTCATACAGTGAATCAGGGAATCATCTTTTCCATTCTGTTTTCTGGAAGAGTTTGTGTAGAATTGGTGTCAATTCTTTCTTATTTATTAGGTAGAGTTCTCCAGTAAAGCCATCACAGTATGGAGATTTGTTCTTCTATAACTTTTAAAATACATACGCAATTATTTTAATGGTTGTAAGAATTCAGACTATTGATTTCATAGCCTGAAATTGAGTGATTGGATTTTATAGTTTTGAAAGAATTTTTTTCTTCTCAGTTGTTGAATTTATGAGCACACATGTATTCATAGTATTTCCTTATTATTCTTTTAATCGGTGCAGGGCCTAGTAATATCTCATATCATTTCTGATATCGGTGATTTATGTATTAGTGTCTTCCCAATTTTTCAATGTTTTTGTCAGTCTTCTTAGAGTTTTATCAATTTTATTGAAGTTTTTAAAGCAACAACGTTTGTTGAATTGGTTTTGCTGTTTTACTATTTTTAATTACATTGATTTTTGCCCATCTTTAGTATTTCCTTTATTCTGCTTCCTTTGGTTTTGTTTTACTCTTCTAGTTTCTTTGGGAATAACTTAGGTTATTGATTTGAGTCTTTTCTTCATTTCTAGTTTAAGTATTTCATGGCATAAATTTTCTTATTTTCTTCTTGGAACTTATTTAGCTGTATCTCACATATTTTGATATGTTGTGTTTTCATTTCAATTCTATATATTTTTTCAATTTCCTTTGAGACTTTTTTTTTATTTCGTCTTCTTCCTCCTCCTTCTCCTTCTCCTTCTCCTCCTTCTTCTTCATCATCTTCTTCTTCTTCCTCTCCTTCTTCTCCCCCTCCTCCTTCTCCTCTCCCTCTTCCTCCTCCTTCTTTTCCTTCTTCTTTTCGTTTTGTGAGAGAACTACAATAGAGAAGGCCAAAGTAAGTTAGCAAGACCTAGTCATTCCTTGGTGATGGAGAAAGAACCTGTGCATAAGACAATGATACAACAGAGAGAGAGAGAGAGAGAGAGCACATGCAAAATGATGGATCCAGTTGAAAAATTTCATGACAAAATCCATCTCCAAAAATGTTAATGTTACAGAGAAGAAGAAAAATAATAAAAACTTTTGTATTTAAAAATGAAGATTCCTCTCAAATGATCAGATTAACCATGGAAGATAATTGTCTTTGAAATGGAAGTAGGGGGAAATTCAAGCCTAAATACGTCCAATGTTAACATTTGTGTATCCGACAGAAAGATTATAAATGGGGTCCACATACCATAAGTCTAAATTACTTAAAGTTATAAATCAAGGTAAGCAGCTATTAAAACAAATGTTTCATCTTCTTATCCTAACAAATATATGTCAAGAACAATCTTAAAACCCAGTTGTAAGTTTAGATAGATATCCACACAGAAAATGGCAATGCAAGAAGAGCTGGTCCCTATCTTCTGACTTGAGATTCCACCTCTCTTTTCTTATTCTCAGTTCCTACACTGTGTAAGGTATTGTATGCACCCATGTAGATACTCCATCCCTTGCACCCAAGCTTCAGCCATAGCCCCAGAGAAACAGCCACTAGACACCATGTGGCTACCAGTTACGTGATGCACCCTTGGGAGGATGGAGCTGGGAAAGATGCCCGCAGGCTTACTGGAAGAAAGCTTAAGGCTTTTAGACAGGACATGCAAGTTCCTGGGTATCTGGGACAAGAAAGGGAGGCCTGTAGGCTCTGAATGGGTATGGCCTCTTGGTTCCATGGTTGGCTCTGTGGTGAGCACGGGTCATGGCTAGAATTGTCCAGACTGAGTTCCTCTGAAAGTCTCCTAGAGGGAGATTTTCTTGTCTTAATCTATGGGTAGCCTGAGTATGTTTGCCAGCATTCAACTAAGACCTATACTGGTGTTTTTCTCTGCTTTCCTAAGAACAGAATTTAGTCAGTGAATAGAATCTTTCTTCTCCTCTATTCAAGAGCTTTAACTAAAACTAGAGCATAGAATATAGTTTATTTGAGAAGTAAATGTGTTGGTGCCCAGCTCCTTCGGTGGAATTTTGGGCCAGCTTAACACCTCTTCCCAGTGGGAATGGCATAGTTCAATTGAGAAAGTTCTCTAAACTATCTGGAGTGTTACGGTGACATTTACTTTCCTCTAAATTGCTCTCAGTGTGCCATTCAACTTTCTCTGTTCTCGAAGGACGTCTCTGAGTTTTAAATTGGCTGTTTTCTTTATTCATTATCAAAGACTAACATTAAGACAACACAGAAAATAGTGTTGCGTTTCAAAGCAACAGCTGGGCTGTTTTCGACAGTGCTTTATTAAGAGTCTCTAAGTTGTATACCACATTGAGTTTTCAACTTTGCAGGGAATGACACCAATTTTTATCCACTTCCCCAGATTTTTAATGAGCAGTTTTTCCCCTGATGTCTGTGTCAGAGGGTGGAGAGGTATGGTTTTTGGTTTCTGGCTGTTTCAGTTAAGGAGATGATCATTATTTTGTGTACTCTAACATCTCCAATAAATCCGATTGGGGAAATTCTGGCACAGAAAGTGGCTTAGTTGACATTGATTTTTAAAAGGCATTGATAAAACCTCATTGATAAACCTCATCTGTTTCTACAACAGATACCTTTCTACAAGAATGCCCACACTATATTTATCTTCTTTTTTATTCCTGTATTTTATACCCATCATCCCATGTATTCTGGAGTGTGTAGGAATAAATAATCTTCAACAGAACAAAGGCTATAACAGCAGATTCAAATCTGGATCAAGTCGTCAAAGCCCCTCACATGGCACAGTGATGCAAAGCTGTACAAACCATCATTCTAGATCTATCAACACTTCATGCTGTTTCCTCAGTAGGAATAATTGGATGATTTATATTTTCTACTGACTTTTAAACATGACTGTCAGTGCATAAAACAAATTAGTTTTAATAAGAACTTTCACATGAGCACACAGAAATGGAGTGACAGGAACAGTAAATGGAGGTTTTCAATAATTGTATTGACAGAACTCCACCGAAAGAATAGTCAGGTATTTAGGATGATTAAGTAGTAATGAGCATTCCAGTTATTACTTTTATCCTATTTCAAAATGTCTAATGAACTTATTAATGAAAAACATACTGTCTTTAAAATAATGAGTCCCTTTTCTTATCAGTACTGAGATGTTATACTGATGAATGCTAGTCAGACTAGAAAAACATAAAATGCAGACGCCACAGATTCATCTGAAATGTATGTTTCTTTATGAAAGAAGTCTCAAATGAGTTACACTTTACTAAAATAGTTGGTTTTTATTATTTAAAAAAAAGTTTATTTTAGAAAGTATTTTTTTTCAAAATAGCAAAACATAATATTGATAAAGCTAATTATTGTTTTATGTTGAGGGAGCTTTGATGGAATTATATTATTACTTTGTTATTTTATACAAGTTGTAAATGATGGTAGAGATAACCTGATAAACAGAATTCATAAATGTTGGGGTTTTTTTAATGCATAACATTGTCACAGAGCAGAGAGATTATGATCACATGCATAGAGCCTGGTCTATGATGTAGAGTGAGTGGTTGAAGTGAAGTCAGGTAATTGAAGCTGGGAGAGTTAGTTGGAATCAAACTGCAGATTTCTTTGAAAGCCAGATAATGCTGAAGAGCTTCATTCAATGGGAAATAGCAAGTTATTAAATAGCGGGAAAAATGTGGAGAGAAATATTCTCTTTTCCATACTACTATGGCAAGATTGTCATGTGAAGATTAAATCACTGAAGTGTCCATATGATAAACTTCATGTTCTGGAAGCTTTTATTATTAAACAGTTTAGTTACTATAGATTAATCTTCATTATTTGAAAACTAAGGCTATTAGGATATAAAACAGCTCAAAATGGGTTTCAGAAGTTTGATGATCTTTTATAACATATTACTAGGTAACTTATATACAAATATATGTATCGCTAATTATTTGCCAAATAAATTTTATATATTTATGTTAAGTACATTACACATTATTATATAAATGTATTATTTCTCTATTGTGATATTTGTACATTTCAACTGAAAACTTCAATTTGTCAAGTGAGTCCATGAGCAAAGCCTCCCAAATGAAACTTTGATTACTTCCCAGCTTAAATTGAGGAATAAAGGGAAAACAATCTCTTATTACAGGAAACTTTTCACTTCTGAAAATAAAATTATAAACTTAATAACAGCCTCATATCTCCCCCTTAAAAGGTGCTGAGTCTACACTGAGGTAAAGTCTTCATTGCACCTGCTACCTCTGTCTACTTTGCTGCAACCAAAGTGGATGCAAGTGGAGCTTCAAGGTGGTGGGAGAGTAAGACGCAGAGATCATCTTCGTCCCCACAAATACATCAGAAATACATCTACATGTGGAACAACTCCTACAGAACACGTACTGAACGCTGGCAGAAGACCTCAGACCTCCCAAAAGGCAAGAAACTCCCCACGTACCTTGGTAGGGTAAAAGGAAAAACAGAGACAAAAGATTAGGGACGGGACCTGCACCAGTGGGAGGGAGCTGTGAAGGAGGAAAGCTTTCCACACACTTAGGAAGCTCCTTCACCGGGGAAGACTGTGGGTGGCGGAGGGGAGAAGCTTTGGAGCCGCGGAGGAGAGCGCAGCCACAGGGGTGCAGAGGGCAAAGCGGAGAGATTGCCATACAGAGGATCAGTGCCGACCAGCACTCACCAGCCCAAGAGGCTTGTATGCTCACCCACTGGGTGAGCGGGCAGGGGCTGGGAGGTGAGGCTTGGACTTCGGTCGGAGCGCAGGGAGAGGACTGGGGTTGGAGGCGTGAACACACCCTGAAGGGGGCTAGTGCGCCATGGCTAGCTGGGAGGGAGTACGGGGAAAAGTCTGGAGCTGCCGAAGAGGCAAGAGACTTTTTCTTGTTCCTTTGTGTCCTGGTGCGCCAGAACAGGGGATTAAGAGCGCCACTTAAAGGAGCTCCAGAGACGGGCACGAGCTGCAGCTATCAGCACGGACCCCAGAGACGTGCATGAAACGCTAAGGCTGCTTTTGCAGACACCAAGAAGCCTGTGTGCGAGCACAGGTCACTATCCACACTCCCTTCCCGGGAGCCTGTGCAGCCCACCACTGCCAGGGTCCCGTGATCCAGGGACAGCTTCCCCAGGAAAACGCACGGCGCGCCTCAGGCTGGTGCAACGTCACGCTGGCCTCTGCCGCCGCAGGCTCGCCCCGCATCGTGCCCCTCCCTCTCCCCCCGCCTGAGTGAGCCAGAGTCCCCGAATCAGCTGCTCCTTTAACCCCGTCCTGTCTGAGCGAAGAACAGATGCCCTCAGGCAACCAACACGCAGAGGCGGGTCCAAATCCAAAGCTGGACCCCAGGAGCTATGTGAACAAAGAAGAGAAAGGAAATTTCTCCCAGCAACCTCAGGAGCAGCGGATTAAATCTCCACAATCAACTTGATGTACCCTTCATCTGTGGAATACATGAATAGACAACGAATCATCCCAAATTGAGGAGGTGGACTTTGGGAACAACGATATATAGTTTTTTCCCCCTTTTTCTCTTTTTGTGAGTGTGTATGTGTATACTTCTGTGTGTGATTTTGTCTCTATAGCTTTGCTTTTCCCATTTGTCCTAGGGCTCTGTGTTTCTTTTTTTTTTTTAATACTTAAAAAAATTCTTTTTCTTAATAATTTTTTATTTTAATAACTTTATTTTAATTTAGTTTACTTTATTTTATTTTATCTTCTTCTTTCTCTCTTTCTTTTTTATCTCCCTTTTATTCTGAGCCATGTGGAGGACAGGCTGTTGGTGCTCCAGCCAGGCATCAGGGCTGTGCCTCTGAGGTGGGAGAGCCAAGTACAGGACACTGGTCCACAAGAGACCTCCAGCTCCACATAATATCAAAAGGTGAAAATCTCCCAGAGATCTCCATCTCAAAGCCAAGACGCAGCTTCACTCAATGACCAGCAAGCTACAGTGCTGGACACCCTATGCCAAACAACTAGCAAAACAGGAACACAACCCCATCCATTAGCACAGAGGCTGCCTAAAATCATAAGGCCACAGACACCCCAAAACACACCACCAGATGTGGACCTGCCCGCCAGAAACACAAGATCCAGCCTCATCCACCAGAACACAGGCACTAGTCCCCTCCACCAGGAAGCCTACACAACCCACTGAACCAACCTTAGCCACTGGGGACAGACACCAAAAACAACGGGAACTATGAACCTGCAGCCTGCAAAAAGGAGACCCCAAACACAGTAAGTTAAGCAAAATGAGAAGACAGAGAAACACACAGCAGATGAAGGAGCAAGGCAAAAACCCACCAGACTTAACAAATGAAGAGGAAATAGGTGGTCTACCTGAAAAAGAATTCAGAATAATGATAGTAAAGATGCTTCAAAATCTTGGAAATAGAATGGAGAAAATACAAGAAACATTTAACAAGGACCTAGAAGAACTAAAGAGCAAACAAACAGTGATGAACAACACAACAAATGAAATTAAAAATTCTATAGAAGAGATCAATAGCAGAATAACTGAGGCAGAAGAACGGATAAGTGACCTGGAAGATAAAATAGTGGAAGTAATTAATGCAGAGCAGAATAAAGAAAAAAGAATGAAAAGAAGTGAGGACAGTCTCAGAGACCTCTGGGACAACATTAAATGCACCAACGTTCGAATTATAGGGGTCCCAGAAGAAGAAGAGAAAAAGAAAGGGACTGAGAAAATATTTGAAGAGATTATAGTTGAAAACTTCCCTAATATGGGAAAGGAAATAGTTAATCAAGTCCAGGAAGCACATAGAGTCTCATACAGGGTAAATCCAAGGAGAAACACGCCAAGACACATTAATCAAACTATCAAAAATTAAATACAAAGAAAACATATTAAAAGCAGCAAGGGAAAAACAACAAATAACACACAAAGGAATCCCCATAAGGTTAACAGCTGATATTTCAGCAGAGACTCTGCAAGCCAGAAGGGAGTGGCAAGACATAATTAAAGTGATGAAAGGGAAAAACCTATAACTGAGATTACTCTACCCAGCAAGGATCTCATTCAGATTTGACAGAGAAATTAAAAGCTTTACAAACACGCAAAAGATAAGAGGATTCAGCACCACCAAATCAGCTTTACAACAAATGCTAAAGGAACTTCTCTACGCAGGAAATACAAGAGAAGGAAAAGACCTACAATAATAAACCCAAAACAATTAAGAAAATGGTAATAGGAACATACATATTGATAATCACCTTAAATGTAAATGGAGTAAATGCTCCAACCAAAAGACATAGACTGGCTGAATGGAAACAAAAACAAGACCTGTACATATGCAGTCTACAAGAGACCCACTTCAGACCTAGGGACACATACAGAGTGAAAGTGAGGGGATGGAAAAAGATATTCCATACAAATGGAAATCGGAAGAAAGCTGGAGTAGCAGTTCTCATCAGACAAAATAGACTTTAAAACAAAGACTATTACAAGAGACAAAGAAAGACACTATATAAGGATCAAGCGATCAATCCAAGAAGAAGATATAACAACTGTAAATATTTATGCACCCAACATAGGAGCACCTCAATACATAAGGCAAATACTAACAGCCATGAAAGGGGAAATCGACAGTAACACAATCATAGTAGGAGACTTTAACACCCCAGGTTCACCAATGGACAGATCATCCAAAATGAAAATAAATAAGGAAACACAAGCTTTAAATGATACGTTAAACAAGATGGACTTAATTGATATTTATAGGACATTCCATCCAAAAACAACAGAATACACATTCTTCTCAAGTGCTCATGGAACATTCTCCAGGATAGATCCTATCTTGGGTTCCAAATCAAGCCTTGGTGAATTTAAGGAAATTGAAATCATATCAAGTATCTTTTCCCACCACAACGCTAGGAGACTAGATATCAATTACAGGAAAAAATCTGTAAGAAATACAAACACATGGAGGCTAAACAACACACTACTTAATAATCAAAAGATCACTGAAGAAATCAAAGAACGACCCAAAGCCTATGGATTGCAGCAAAAGCAGTTCTAAGAGGGAAGTTTATAGCTATACAAGCCTACCTTAAGAAACAAGAAACATCTCAAATAAACAACCTAACCTTACATTTAAGGCAATTAGAGAAAGAAGATCAAAAAAACCCCAACGTTAGCAGAAGGAAAGAAATAAAAGATCAGATCAGAAATAAATGAAAAAGAAATGAAGGGAACGATTGCAAAGATCAATAAAGCTAAAAGCTGGTTCTATGAGAAGATAAAATTGATAAACCATTAGCCAGACTTATCAAGAAAAAAAGGGAGAAGACTCAATAGAATTAGAAATGAAAAAGTAGAAATAACAACTGACACTGCAGAAATAAAAAGGATCAGGAGAGATTACTACAAGCAACTCTATGCCAATAAAATGGACAACCTGGAAGAAATGGACAAATTCTTAGAAATGCACAACCTTCTGAGACTGAACCAGTAAGAAATAGAAAATATGAACAGACCAGTCACAAGCACTGAAATTGAAACTGTAATTAAAAATCTTCAAACTAAAGCCCAGGACCAGATGGCTTCACAGGCAAATTCTATCAAACATTTAGAGAAGAGCTAACACCTATCGTTCTCAAACTCTTCCAAAATATAGCAGAGGGAGGAACACACCAAAACTCATTCTATGAGGCCACCATCACTCTAATGCCAAAAGCAGACAAAGATATCACAAAGGAAGAAAACTACAGGGCAATATCACTGATGAAAATAGATGCAAAAATCCACAACAAAATACTAGCAAACAGAATCCAACAACACATTAAAAGGTTCATACACTATGATCACGTGGGGTTTATCCCAGGAATGCAAGGATGCTTCAATATACGCAAATCAATCAACGTGATACACCATATTAACAAATTGAAGGAGAAAAACCCTATGATTATCTCAATAGATGCAGAGAAAGTTCAACAAAATTCAACACCCATTTATGATAAAAACCCTGCAGATAGTAGGCATAGAGGGAACTTTCCTCAACATAATAAAGGCCATATATGACAAACCCACAGCCAACATCGTCCACAATGGTGAAAAACTGAAACCATTTCCACTGAGTTCAGGAACAAGATAAGGGTGTCCACTCTCACCACTATTATTCAACATAGTTTTGGAAGTTTTAGCCACAGCAATCAGAGAAGAAAAATAAATAAAAGAATCCAAATTGGAAAACAAGAAGTAAAGCTGTCACTGTTCACAGATGACATGATACTATATATAGAGAATCCTAAAGATGCTACCAGAAAACTACTAGATCTAATCAATGAATTTGGTAAAGTAGCAGGATACAAAATTAATGCACAGAAATCTCTGGCATTCCTATACACTAATGATGAAAAATCTGAAAGTTAAATTAAGAAAACATTCCCATTTACCATTGCAACAAAAAGAATAAAATATCTAGGAATAAGCCTACCTAAGGAGACAAAAGACCTGTATGCAGAAAATTATAAGACACCAATGAAAGAAATTAAGATGATACAAATAGATGGAGAGATATACCATGTTCTTGGACTGGAAGAATCAACATTGTGCAAATGACTCTACTACCCAAAGCAATCTACAGATTCAATGCAATCCCTATCAAACTACCACTGGCATTTATCACAGAACTATAACAAAAAATTTCACAATTTGTACGGAAACACAGAGGACTCCAAAGAGCCAAAGCAATCTTGAGAAGAAAAAAAACAGAGCAGGAGGAATCAGTCTCCCTGACTTCAGACTATACTACAAAGCTACAGTAATCAAGGCAGTATGGTACTGGCACCAAAACAGAAATATAGATGAATGGAATAGGACAGAAAGCCCAGAATTAAACCCACGCACATATGGTCACCTTATCTTTGATAAAGGAGGCAAGAATATACAGTGGAGGAAAGACAGCCTCTTCAATAAGTGGTGCTGGGAAAAGTGGACAGCTACATGTAAAACAATGAAATTAGAACACTCCCTAACACCATACACAAAAATAAACTCAAAATGGATTAAAGACCTAAATGTAAGGCCAGACACCATCAAACTCTTAGAGGAAAACATAGGCAGAATACTCTATGACATAAATCACAGCAAGATCCTTTTTGACCCACCTCCTAGAGAAATGGAAATTAAACAAGAATAAACAAATGGGACCTAATGAAACTTAAAAGGTTTTGCACAGCAAAAGGATGCCATAAACAAAGATGAAAAGACAACCCTCAAAATGGGAGCAAATATTTGCAAATGAAGCAACTGACAAAGATGAATCTCCAAAATATACAAACAACTCATGCAGCTCAATATCAAAAAAACAAACAACCCAATCCAAAAATGGGCAGAAGTCCTAAACAGACATTTCTCCAAAGAAGATATACAGATTGCCAACAAACACATGAAAGAAGGCTCAACATCATTAATCATTAGAGAATTGCAAATCAAAACTACAATGAGATATCATCTCACACAGGTCAGAACGGCCATCATCAAAAATTCTACAAACAATAAATACTGGAGAGGGTGTGGAGAAAAGGGAACCCTCTTGCACTGTCGGTGGGAATGTAAATTGATATAGCCACTATGGAGAACAGTATGGAGGTTCCTTTAAAAACTAAAAATAGAACTACCATACGACCCGGCAATCCCACTACTGGGCATATACCCTGAGAAAACGATAATTCAAAATGAGTCATGTACCAAAATGTTCATTGCAGTTCTATTTACAATAGTCAGGACATGGAAGCAACCTAAGTGTCCATCAACACATGAATGGATAAAGAAGATGTGGCACATATATACAATGGAATATTACTTAGCCATGAAAAGGAATGAAACTGAGTCATTTGTAGTGAGGTGGATGGACGTAGAGACTGTCACACAGAGTGAAGTAAGTCAGAAAGAGAATATAAAGCCGTATGCTAACACATATATATGTGGAATCTAAAAAAAGCAAATAAAAATGGTCAGAAGAACCTAGGGGCAAGACGGGAATAAAGATGCAGATCTACTAGAGAATGGACTTGATTATACAGGGAGGGGAAGGATAAGCTGGGACAAAGTGAGAGAGTGGCATGGACATATATACACTACCAAACGTAAAATAGATAGCTAGTGGGAAGCAGCTGCCTAGCACAGGGAGAACAGCTGGGTGCTTTGTGACCACCTAGAGGGGTGGGATAGAGAGGGTGGGAGGGAGGGAGATGCAAGAGGGAAGAGATATAGGGACATATGTATATGTATAACTGATTCACTTTTTTTAAAAGCAGGAACTAACACCATTTTAAAGCAATTATACTCTAATAAAGATGTTTAAAAAAAAAAAAAGTGGATGCAAGAGTCTCTTATCATACCCAGAGGGTACAACCTGGAATGCAGAGAATTAAAATGATTCCTGGGACAGAATAGGAGCTGTCTTACCTGCCTGCAGAACCCTCAAACCAGCCAACAGGTTTTAACCACACTTTAATTGAACCTATTCATTGTCCTCACCAAGAACTATGCCAGCTAGAGGAAGGAAAAGCTGAACAAGTTTCAAATGGTCAAAAAATAAATGAACACTAACATGCAAGATAATACTTCATATTTCAGATTTATATCTTTGTCTCTCTATATGTGCACACATATATAATATATATACATGTATGTGTATGATATATATTTGTATGCGTGTATATATATAACGTGTGTGTATTTGTATCTGGAAGGATACAAAATAAACTAATAAAATGGTTACTTTTCAAGAAGGTGAGGAAGGAAGTGGTATTTCAAATTGTCACCAAATCAGACCTTAGGTATTATATTTTAACTTTCTAATGTAGTCATGGTCTGTTTTTATAACAAGGTAATTTTAACAGCTATCTGTGTCACATGAGCACAGATAGCTGAGTCTCCAGCAGGCACAATCACAGTGGTTCCTTCCTTTGAAATGATGGTAAAGCCAAGAAACATAAAAGCACATACTTCTCTCTACCTTTCTCACCATAGCCCTGTTATCATCCATGCATATTTTTCCTTGGGGAGGATCTTCCAGTTCCACCTGGTCAGCGTCTGCAATGCGATTCATTTTTGGGGTTACCACGGCTTCCTCACAGTTCTTCCTGACCTCTAGCAGGAAATGTTAATACACTCCAGTAAAGTTAACAAGTGTTTTATTCACGTGTTTACATCCTAATTATTATGCTGAACTCAGGGCAGAATCCATAGGAACATGGGGGCCAGAAAATTGAAACATAAATAAAACATTCATTGAATAGGGCAAAGCTGTTTCAACCTTAAAGAAAAAAATGCATTTTTATCTTAATATGAAGACAAGAAATGTGTCTAATTTTTTTCCTCTATACATTTGTCTGGTTTTTATTTTTTTAATCTATTATTTCTATGGAGTAAAATGTACTAACTAGCAAGATCTTTATCAAGTACTTACAGTATACTGTATACATGAAGGAATTTAAAAGTAAATTAGTAGGTTCCTCTCTTTAAGGAGCATATTACCAAGTTAGAGAAATAGGATAAATGCATGGGGAAACTTGAAGATGAAATAAAAGAGATTGTGAGAACTTAGAGAGAAGGATGCAGTCTGGAGTAATGAGGAAACTCTTGATTAAAGTGAGCCTAAAATATATCAGATATCAAAAGTTCTTTGCGCTAGATTTCCTTATATTAGGTAATGTGTAGTTGTATGCATGTATATGTGTTTTATAGATTTATATACAAATATGAACGTTGAAGCTATTCATATATATGCACACATTATATAGATATGTGTGTATATATTTTTACATATATACTATACATTCGTATACATTGAATATCTTCAATGTTCCATGACATGAGACACAAACTTAGTTTCATTTTGTGTGCTTCTTGTTTAGTATCACATCATTTATCAATGAAAAAGTTTAGGGCCTACATTTAGTATACACATTTTTGATCACAATTCTCACTATTTTGTGATTAAAATTCTCACTAAATATGATATGGTTTTAAAAAAAAAGAGGAAGAAAAGAATGATACCAGTATCCTTGTGCAAAATAAGCACAACAAACACACTCACAGTAAGAACAAAACGAAAGGTAATAATGGAGATGAAAGTTAAAAGATGTCTAAGAGAGTGATTTTTAAGGCAAAATTTACGTTTTATAAAATCTGAAGAAACCCAGATTTTATGAAAGCTAAGATATTAGAAGGGAGCAAGACCTCCATGCATGCTATGACATTAAGAAACAGTAATTAGTGAAGGTATTTTAAGAAAAAGCCTCAGCTGGGTCAAAATTTTCTCATCAAATTAGAAAGTGTTAGTGAAATTTGAAAAAAGCTTAAGGTGTAATATAATCCGTTTGTATGCCACTAGGCAGAAGTAAGCTTTGAAAGAGAATTTGGAGCTCAGGAAAATGTACAAAGGCCTCCACATATGTCTTCATGAATATCAAGACGTGATGACATCAAAGAGTGAGAAATAGAAAGAGTGCAGACAGAGAGTAGAGGGTCTTAAAAATCAAAAAGATTGTAGGAGGAACCTGGAATTCTGTCATAGTTACCAACTTATAA
This sequence comes from Aethalodelphis obliquidens, assembly GCF_003676395.1. Classification (NCBI taxonomy): domain Eukaryota; kingdom Metazoa; phylum Chordata; class Mammalia; order Artiodactyla; family Delphinidae; genus Aethalodelphis; species Aethalodelphis obliquidens. The sequence goes on along the minus strand of NW_020837950.1, from coordinate 22,062,621 downwards.
GTTACACTGAATTGTAACAAAACCTTTACGTAAGAGTTAAGATATTAAACTGTATTGACCAGGTTTTAAATGCCAGCGTATATTCTTGCTCTCTAATTCTCATTTTGACAGTCATATTCATAGTTTTCATGTTGCCTGGTAATTGTGATGAATATCACATTATGAAGAAGCTGGCTCGTGAATGTCCGGGTTCCTAGAAGTGCATGCAGCTTGCACAGTGTTTGGGCAAGCAACAGTGATGCATGGCTAGGGGTGAGAGGAGTTGGCAACAAAAGCTAGAATCATGAGGCAGCTGCTGGGATTGAGCGTGACTATAAATTGATCCCAGATATGCCCTGCTTCCCCTCGGGGCTCCTTGGTGAAATAGGAGATTGTATCATCACTAATTTGAACTTGTATGCCTTACAAGCCTTTAATATTAATAAAGTTCAAGGAAAACTTCTGATTATTGAAATATTAAAGACTTGGGCTTAAATTCAAAGCATCTTTCAAAAGATTCCCCAACCTCCCCCTTTAAAAGTAGAAATATAGGTTTTGTATTAATGGTCTTGAATGGAGAGAGGGAACTGAGGAAATACTTTGTTTCTGTACAGGAATTAGGGCAAGTTAGATCTAGTATTGTGTAATAATTCTCATTTTTAAACAACTGAACATCGATAATAATGGCTTTTTAAGAGATCATTTATGCTAGATGCTGTATAGGTAATTTAAATATATATATCTTTTATTTTTATAATATAGATTGTCAGCTTTGACTTAATTTTGTTCAGTCCAGTGGAGATGCAACTATGAGATACCCTAAATGAATTTATGAATAAAAGAAATAAAGAAATCCTGTGAAAACTTAACCAATGAAGTCTATACACAATAAGCAAGCAGATCATCTGTAATAGAAAAATAAGAATTAATTCTCATTTCTCAGTGTCAATGTAAACATCATTTCTTTTGAGAGAGATTTCCTGATGTTTCAATAGTGCCAGGAATTTTGCCAATCATACTATTTGGTGTATTTTACTTTAATAATGTGTTTTGTTTCTATTTTCCCTTTTAAACTTTGAAGTTTATGATGACAAAGACTGTTTCTGTATTACCTAGGGATAACGTTGTCCTCCTAGGGACTAAAATAGTTATTTTCACATAATAATTACTTAGTAAATACTTCTCGAATGAAAATATGCTGAACAAATGATCAGTAATTGTACAACCAAATAGCTATAGAACAGAATCCCAGAGATCCAACTAAGATTACTGAGGAATATTATCAGTGTTGAAGGAGCAGATGGTATCATAATTGGATCAATAGTTTTGTTCATCTTGCTAGGAGAAAGATTGTATAAGCAGAAGGCAATAGTCAGGCCAGGTAACATAGAAAAAGGCAATTCAAAATACCAAAGGTGGCAGTGCTAAGCTGACTGAGTGCACTGTTCGTTGGGTTGGCATGACTGTCTGCCCACTCACCCCATCTATTGGGTGAGAAGGCTGCATCAGGCTATTAGAATTTAGCATTCTGACATTTGAATCATAAAATTAACTCCTGTGGTCAGTTAATCAATAAACCTTCTGATAATTTGGATCCCTACATACTTTTCTTGCTTAGAGAAAATAGGCTGATTTTCAAATGCAAATGTCCATTCCATTTGACATTTTGATTCTTCCTCTAATTTCAATAATTGAGATTTCTGATTTTTTTTCAGTCTTAATGAGCTTTGTTAAGATGACATATCCCTGAAAGATACATGCCAACAAAATCAAGTTCTTAACTTCCAGAACGGAGGGTGCAAGTCTAGTTCCTTGTGATTTATGCAAGTGTAGTATCACTCATGAGGCTTCCTGCTCTCATCTGTGATATGAGGTGTTGTCACTTAACCTAACCTATGATCACTGTGACATTACATAAAAAACTATAACAGCCTTTCTCTTACAGGCAGTCAGCTGCTGACTGTGACCAAATTGTGGCTTTGTGTTGTAATGGGACCAGAGACCACCTCTAGCCTTAATCACATGCAAAATCTTCAGATCACACAGATGTCTCTGGGAAGCCGAAACTACTAATCAGAAAGTGAGTAGATTTGATGAATAAGTCAGTGAAATCAAGACATTTGGCTTTTGTTTGTCCATTGGAGGAACTTGAAATTTTCAGTAGAGGAGAAGGCTTAAAATACTTTTAAGATACTTTAGACACTTATATTTGAGTTGCACAGACCCAAACAGACACCAGACTTTGGAACAAATAAAAGTAGCTTTAGACTATTAAGGTTTGTAAACCCCACTTTTTATCAAAAGGATGATATATTCAACTATAATAATATCAGAATTCTATGGATAGATGGAGCAAATATCTTGAATACATTTTTCTGTTGATTTTCTTACTGTGCCCATTTGGTTTTGCCCATAGGCAATAACTAATTTCTTGAAAGAGGATCTATAAGAATAATGCCAGCTGCTGACCTAATCATCATTTCTGTTCTTCCGCAAATTGGTAAGGTGAGTCATTATTTCCTCTTTCAAGAGAGATTTAACCTTGTGTATTATATGGGTTGCTTTCATTAGTAGAAGCTTCAGCCTTGTGTTATTTGTGGAATGCTGATGATTGATTTCATTGTTCATAGTGAATACCTTTTGAAATTGTATCTTAGATGTCATTCAGTGTTTCTTGGTATTGCTGACTGTTAGCCATTTAAGTATGGCTTATGGACCTAGCACCTGTGTGTTTTGCAAAGCAAGGCAGCAGGTGAAAAGACAAATGAAATGGAGGCATATTTTAGATGGTGACACCTGGTCCCCCAGTGAACTGATTTACAGGCCAGTAACCATTCAGTGATAAAATGAGTGATTAGGTAAGCCGATTCAGTATTTAGTATTCAGTATTTAGAAGATTGAAATGACTAGTTTGTTTCCCAGTGGGTCTGTCTAAACAGATATTTGGTGACCTAATATTCAAAATTACACAATTGAATAACACTCAGGGCTTTTTGTCTGGGACTGGCATAAGACTGTTGAGACACGATTAACAATACAGAACTGGTAGTTATGAAGTTCAAGTGAAAGGTGCTTCTCTTGCTGTGTTAATTGGTCCCCAGTCTGCTGAGCATGTGCCTAGCTGTGAGTTGGCCATTCCTCATCCCCACAGCAGGGCAGTGTGTCTCCTCCTCTATTTTTTCAGGTAAATTACTTATCTCCATTTCAGTAAACTTTTTATCTTGTTCTTTCGTTTGGAACATATTCCTCCGTTTCTTCACTTTGCTTGACCCTCTGTGTTGGTTTCTATGCATTATATGAAACAGCTGCCTCTCCCAGTCTTGAAGAAGTATTAGCCTGTATAGGAAAGGAACCTTATTGTTCAACTGTTTCCGAGCTCTTGGTTGTCTTTTGAACCTTTGTTATTGTCCAAGCAACCGATTTTATTTGCAATAACACCTAGTATTTGAGAGTGTACCAAGACCCGCCAGGGTCCCAAAGGAAAGGACCTCAGTCAGCACCTAGATTCAGGCTGTTGGAAGCCAGTCCCTCAGGCAGCAGCTTTTAAAGAACTCAAATACATACAGTCCTGTGGGACCACAAGCGTAAGCCCCACTGACCTCCAGAGCCAGGCAATCTGGAGGTGTCCCCTGGCAGGAGACACAAAAATCAGGGTGCTAGACAAGGGTATAAGTCCCCTTTGGAAGACACCAGTGAGCTGGAGCAAAGCAGAGAGAGAACTCAAAGATTGCACCCACCAGCCTTAGTTCCCTTGAGAACACCTCCATAGGCTCCTTGAAATGTGCCAAACCAGAGCCTGCCCGTCAGGCCAAAACTCCTGGACATGCAAATAGGCCTCTTTCTCCGAAAGACTGGGGGTTTCAGCCTGTTGTCTATGCAAATGCCCTGGAGGCGGTAATCTGCCAAGAACTATTTCTCCAACTGTTTAAGTTCCATGGGACACAGGAGTGCAAGTCCCCTGGCCTTCAAGACCAGGTGATGAAGGGGTGTCCTCTGGGCTACATCCGCAAAAACTGGGTCACCAGATATACATAGAAACTCCCCTCTGGGAGATACACTCTGCAGCAAGGCAAAGGGGGAGTGCCAAGATGGCTGGCACCTGCCACGAAAAGAAAATAAAGAACAAAAAGAAAAACCTAAAAAAAAAAAAGGTGGGCTACCAGGGAGAAATAAAGTCTAGAGATAAATAAGTAAATAAATAAATCAATTAAATAAAAGGCTAGAGTTAAAAAAATAGTGCCCACCAGACTCTATGTCCTGACAATATCCCAGCACAACCCTGATCCTCATTCTAATGCTTTAAAATTAGCAAATAAGCCTCTTTCACATGAAGCCTGAGCACTTTTTAAAGGCTGTTTCAGCTCTGGGCCGTGGGGTGAGTGAGTTTGCTTGTGACCCACCCCCCGCCCCCGCCTTTTTTTTTAACATCTTTATTGGAGCATAATTGCTTTACAATGGTGTGTTAGTGTCTGCTTTATAACAAAGTGAATCAGCTATACATATACATATATCCCCACATCTCCTCACTCCCCGCATCTCCCTCCCTCCCACCTTCCCTATCCCATCCCTCTAGGTGGTAATCTTCCTGTGCTATGCAGCTGCTTCCCACTAGCTATCGGTTTTACATTTGGTAGTGTATGTGTGTACATGCCACTCTCTCACTTCATCCCAGCTTACCCTTCCCCCTCCCCCTGTCTTCAAGTCCATTCTCTAGTAGGTCTGTATCTTTGTTCCCGTCCTGCCCCTAGATTCTTCATGACCATTTTTTTTTTTTTTAGATTCCATATACATGTATTAGCATATGGTATTTGTTTTTCCTTTCTGACTTACTTCACTCTGTATGACAGACTCTAGGTCCATCTACCTCACTACAAATAACTCAGTTTCATTTCTTTTTATGGCTGAGTAATATTCTGTTGTATATATGTGCCACATCTTCTTTATCCATTCATCTGTCGATGGACACTTAAGTTGCTTCCGTGTCCTGGCTATTGTAAATAGAGCTGCAGTGAACATTGTGGGACATGACTCTTTTTGAATTGTGGTTTACCTCAGGGTATATGCCCAGTAGTGGGATTGCCGGGTCATATGGTAATTCTATTTTTAGTTTTTTAAGGAACCTCCATACTGTTCTCCATAGTGGCTGTATCGATTTACATTCCCAACAGCAACAGGGTTCCCTTTTCTCCACACCCTCTCCAGCATTTATTGTTTTGCTTGTGAGCCCTTTAAGAGCTGTTTCTCAGTTCACCACAGCCCCATATGTCTTGTGGCTGTGAGTCTAGTTGGTTTTCAAAGCTAGATAATTGGGGGACTCATCTCTCAGGTGTAGGTCTTAAAAGTTGGGGCTCCCAATATGGAATATGAACCCTTCACTCCTCAGGCAGAAGAGCCAGGTTTTGAATTCCTTCCCAATTGCGGGTCACCATGTGGGGTGGGAGGTTGGAAGGTGAGGTTTATGCTAAGATTGTACCTCAGCCTATCCTACTTGCTTTGATGTGTTTTGTTTCCCTTCTTTGCCTGATGTAAAGAAGCTGTTCTGCTAGTTTTTAGGTATTTTTTAGAAGAAATTATTCCATATGTAGCTTTAGATTTGTTATGTTCACAGAAGGTGAGTTCAGAATATTCCTGTTTTACCATCTTGAACCAGAACCCACCTCTTCTAATAGCTGTAGATTTGTAGTATAAGTTACTGCTCATTGTTTGAATTTCTTTTAACCATCAGCCACTTTCAAGTTGGATATTTATGTTACAAAAATCCTGAGCCAAATTACTTTGTCTCAGTTACATCATCTGTAAAATAGAGAAAGCAATCCATAAAATAGGTAGTGATACCTACCATATAGAGTTGTTGAAAGGATAAAGCAAGTCAGTACACATGGAGAATTGAGAACTGTTTATGTTATGTAGTAAATTATTCGTAAATGTTAGCCATGACCACAAAAATAACAATGATGATGGAGAAGATAAGGGTGATGAAATGATAGACATTATGTAACCTTTAATATTCATGTCTCTGCTGGTTTGTAATAATTCAAAACACTACCAGACTCTTTCCATATTAAAATATAATTTTCAACTTCTCACTAATCAAGAGGAAAATATAGTCTTCAAGGAGACTCAGGCAGATATGACACTGCATTGAACCTTATGCAGTTAGGCAGAGGGGGCAAAAATCACATAGCTTACCTGGCCATCTGAAGAGTGGATCTAATAACAGGCTTAGGAACATTTTCCTAAAGAAAAAATTAGGAGAGAGAAATTCCCTGTTGAGTAATTAAAATAAACACAGGCACAATTTCAAAGAAAAATTTATTAATTAGTTTAACAATTATTTATTGGGAACAAAGTTCTAGTGGGAGGAAAATGACAAGCCACAAAAATCTGCATGCATGGTATTTCTCATAGCGATAAGTGGTACTGAGACAAATGGGATTGTCATCTTTTGTTGGGTCTTAAAGAAGGAATCATTGAGAAGAGACTAGACAACCAGATAATTGGAGGAAGGGAGAAATGAGTCACAAAGCATCGTCAGGAAGAGCATTCCAGGTAGAGACAACATCAAGTCAAATGTTCTAAGGCAGTTAAGATGTGATGACACTTTAGGGTATTTCAGAAATAATAATAAACCCGTATGGGTTAATCTGAATGAACAAGTCTTAAAGCAATAGGAGATAGTGTCAGTGTATGTAGGACCTTTCATGAATTAAGTGAAAAACTGCTGACAGATTTTGAGCAAAGGAAAGAAATCTGAAAAGGAGCTCTCTGGTGCTATGTTAAGAATTGACTATTAGGAAGGAGAGTAAGGACACTGGGAGAAAACCTTTAGAAATCTGTTATATGAACCTAAGCAAAAGCACCATGGTAGGAGTGGAAGTATTGCAAAGGGACTGGATTCTGAGTGTACTTTCATAAAAGGATTTGTTTATGAATTGATTATATCATAGAAGGGAGAGTTAAGTGCCAAGTGCTTTGGGTAGAGAAATGCAGAAGGTTGCAACTGCTTTGGGGGAAATTGAGGGCAGAGCAATTTGGCAATGGTGGAGGTGGGACTGGTGAATCGGTAAAAGATACCACGAAGGACCAACAACCAAGAAAGAATGATGTTCCAGATGCCAAATGAGAAGATATTTCAAGCATAAAAATATCAACTCTGCCAAATAATGTTAAGTCAAGAAAGGTGTAGAGTAAGGCACGACCTTGTCGTTAAGCAACACAGCATCTCTGGTAACCTTACGTGGAGTAGTGAGAATGAAAGTCTCTTCAGATGGGGAGGAGTCAGTAGGAGAATTGCTTTTCTTTTCTAGAATACCTTTTCACAGACGCTGCAGGGTAGCTTTGTCACATCAAGGTCACTAAACTCAGAAATGGGTCTTTGCTATTTCTGGCTCGACCTGATTCTTTTCCTTGATCAATGTGGATTCCATCAGAGCACAAAATCTCTCCCAGAATCGGAGTGAGTGGTGGTCATGATTCCTTCTATTTTTAATTTTTCTGGCTAACTAGGCCTAGCATATTGACATGATAGGAATCTAACGGATATGATTGGATTTAATAAAGCAGCATATGGCATTTGTGTGGGTACTCATTACAATCGCCAGCACTCAGTCACTTGTTTATTATTCTTTAAGCCATGCACATGCAGCTTGAAGCTAGAAATGTGGTAGCAAATTTTACATCCTCTAACCTAGTACTCACTGTGAGTGAAACATCATAATCATCTTCTTTAGAAACCTGTTGTTATAATCCAACAAATTTAGTTTACATCAGAGTATCTCTAAGACCTATTTGGTGTGAATTACATTATTTGACAACTGGCTTCTCAGTATCTCCATTTGGATGTTAGGAGACTGAAAACTTAACATGACCTAAGTTTAACTCCTGGTTTTCTCTGCTAAGCCTACTTCTCCTGGAGTTTCCCCAGTTCCATTTGATGACAACTCCATCCTTCTAGGTATTAAGGGTAAAGTACTTGAAGTCATCTCTGAATGCTTGCTTTTTCCAACACCTCAAATTCAATTCACCAGCATATCCTGTTTTCTTGACCTTTAAATTATATCCAGATCAAATGACTTTCCACCACTTCTACTGGCAATATCCTGCCTGAGTCACCATCAATTCTAAGCTAGATTTTACTACAGAAGCTTCCTAATTTGTGTTTCTAAGCTTTTTCCGCAGCTACATTTTATTATCCAGATAGCATCCAAAGGAATCTTGTACAGTGTAAATCTGGTGATGTCACTCCTCCAGTCTGGGTCCTGCAGTAGTTCCTGAGTTCCTTCAGTGTTCTGCGAAGACTTACCTTATGCTTCCTCCCTGTTCTCCTTATTTCTATAACCTAATATTCTACAGCTTTATCCTTCACTCACTCTGTTCTTGCCAACTGCCCTCCTTGTTCTCCTTTTTCTATTGTGCATAGTACTTACTGTAACATACTATATAATTTACAGATTTGATTTATTATTATTTGTAAATTTTTCTGTACCTCCTTGCTAGAATTTAAGCTCCATGAGAGAAAATGAAACAAAACAGAACAAAACCAAAAAACAAACAAAAAAACAAAAACCCTTGTCAGCTTTGTTCAGTGAAGAATCAAAAGTGCTTTGATCTGTCTGGCATCGCGTCTAGAAGGTGCTTAGTGAATATTTGTTGAATGAATTGAATAAATGAATTAACTATTTAATCGCAAAATAATCTTAATGATGTCTATGTATTGTTATTATTTCCATTTCATAGATAAGGAAGCCTAGGCACAAAGAGCTTAAAAATATTTAAATTAATACAGCTAGTAAGTGACTGAGCTTGAATTTGAATATAAAAAGTCTACTTCTAGAATCAACAATTAAGTACTCATGTTAGCACTCTTGAGAACCATACTGCAACTGTCCCATTGTATATGAATAATACAGAATAATATTTATTTTGAAATTAAAAAAAATAAGGGGACTGTATGTGAATAGATATGAAGAGACATCCCTGTCATGTTATGAAGTTTAAAAAATTACAGAACAAGTTCTATAGCATGATATTATTTTAAAAATTCATGCACATATACATATATATATATATATACACATAGATATTTGTTCTCCAGTGTTGTTCATTTCCTTACTTATGAATATATATAAAGAACAAATTACCCTAGAAGTAGATATAATATGGAGAAAGGGAATTTTTAGAATAATCTTTTTATTTTTGAGTATTTTGCAAACAGCAGTTCTTACATTATAACTTAAATAATTTAAAAATAACCAATATAACAACAGAATCCCCATAAATACCAAACATGAGTTCATATAAATGTCAACTCCCCTTTTCCCCAATGATGTTCATAACATTTTTGTTTACCTCAAAACAAAAACACATCCTTTAGCATGGTAATTGGATTAGCTAATTTGGTCCTCAATGGGAGTGAGGATGCTGCAGGAACCTTTACTACTCCTTATGTATATCATTACATTTCAGTTTCACAGTATTTTGTTCATTAATATTCCCCAAAGCCTACGGAAGATGCTGGCAATGTTTATTTCTTTCAAATGTGATTTAGGTTGAGTGGTTCTGCACTTAACCCTCCACTTCCCCAAGTATAGCTTTCTGAACACATGGTATTCTCCCAATAGTAGTAGCAGTGATCTCCAATAGAGGATGGACAGGGAGTGGCATATTTGAATTCTTTATGGGTCATAATTTGTTGACAAATCCTTGAGAGTACATGTTCCTTATTGAGAATAGCTGTTCTGATATGTTAAATATTAGGAAAATTAACATGTTCCTAATTTATCCATTTGGTCATCCTCAAAACAGGACTAACTGTGTTTTTATATAATTTATAATATAAGGTATTGTCTTTAAAAGTTTTGGTTGAACTAGCTTCCTATATACATAGTAACTAATTGATGGCCTCCAGATACATTTGTGAAATTCAAATTTTTTAATCTTTAGGGGTGGCAAACAAGGAAAAAATCAATCATTTCATTTTCTTTTCAGAAATGAATCGATTTTTTCTCCTTACTGATTCTATTTATATTAACATATATATACATTTTTATCAATGTAGCTTTTTATTAATGTAATCATTTTATCTGTATATATAATCAATTTAATTATATTACTTTCATTATAGTGCAAGTTTTTAAAAATTATATTAACTGAGTGGTAAAGTGAAAGTAGTAGACTGACTGAGCAGGAGCAAATGTATTATCCACAGTGCTTTCTGGTGTAGACAGGCATGTGGAGGATAGAGCCCATGCTATCTATGTGCATGTGACATAATTAATAGGAGAGAGGAGGAGATAAATACAGTTTGATTGGATCAAATGAAACATAAAGTTGAAATAGCATAGGAGTTCTAAATTGTCATTCTATATTAACGTCCTGAAAACGTTAGATTCCACTTATAAATTTATAATTACGTTTTCATGCTCAAAGTCAACTAATTTTTTGCTCTCTTTTAATGCCATCAGCTCTTGCTTCAATTGGCCATCTAAGAGCATTTCAGAGCCAAGGTTATTAACATATTTCTAAACAAGAAGCTATTTCCCATGAAGTCTCCAAGGTGTTAAATTTTAAGCCAATACATATATTATGGTAGTTAGGGCTCTCTGATTTTCATTTATGCATATCCCAATCAGCATATGATCACAGCTGGAAAAATGAGCTAGAGTAATGAAATAAATGAGATCCAAACCAATAGTTTTTCTTAGAATAGAGACCATTAGTTTAATTGACACAGATGGATGATAATCAGGTCTCAAAGCTCTGGTACTTGGAGTAGTCTTTTAAACCTCAAATATGAATTTAACACTATGTTCTTTGAATGATCACCCAAGTGGAGTAAAAAAAAAAATCCCCATGCTGAAAAGTGATAAATTTACAATTTACTGAGGGAATATTCTGGGAATTCTGAGTTTTAAAGTGATCCCTCAAATCTTTAAGTTCAGTATGCAGGATGCAGTGGGTGGAGCTGTTTACCCAAGGTCCTCACCTGTAAAATGGATATTATCATATTCTTCATCAACATCATCATCCTCATCATCACCATCACCATCACCTTCACTATTATCATCCCTATTAATAGTGTTGGGTTTATTGAGATAACAGTTATAAGCCATTAAGCATATCCCCTGGTAGGTAATAACCAAACACAAGCGTTCTTCATGGATTCTTAAGTGAAAGTTGTATAATGTTGCTAAGTCTCAGATTCCCCATTTGTAACATGCGGATTACAATGCCTATTTCTAGGCTTTCACGAGTATTAAATTTGAATAATGTCTGTATTGTATAGTACTTAAACATTACTTGACATGTAGCACCAGCCATAAAATTGAGTCCAACTTGTCAAATTCAAAATTGAGTCAAAAATATTCTCACAAAGCAGATGGTCAAAGCTGTGTAGTTAACTTTCAAGGAACATTCACTGTCTGAAACTAGAAGTCGGTAGATAAGTATTCTTGTTTCTCTCATCTCCTACATTGCACTGAATCCTCCCTACAAGCCCCTTGTAGACATTTATCTATTTTTATAAGAAACATCTCTAAACAGTAAATCTTAAATTAAAAAAAATTCCAATGAATGAAAGAAGAATTGAGAGTAATTTAAAATATGAACATTTCTATATATTTTCAACCTTTCATCTGCAACTCCCATCCTTCTTAGTTTTCTCCCATGTTAGTACTGAACTTTGCTTTAAGAAGACAGCTTTTTCATCTCAAAGAGGTAGCATAGAAAGAGCAAGGAATTTGGAGTCAGACTAGCCATGTTTATAATTCCAGCACTGCCAGGTAAAGATATAAAACTTGGGCAAGTCATGGGACTTCTCAGTTTTCTTTTCTATAAAAAGTGGGTAAAAGTACCACTACTGTAAAGTTCTATAAGGATTACATATAATACGTGTGAAATTCCTAACAGGTACTAATTAAATTATAGCTCTCATAACTCTAATTTCATGTTAAAATATACCCTGTTCTCCATTTGTTACTCAGATTTTTCCATGGATAAAATCCCTTAGGAGCAATTATCAAGGCAATTCTTTCATAGACTAGTTTCAAGGTAAATTCCCGGGTTGTTTCAGCTTTACTCAGTTCCTTCCCTTTGTCTTGCATTCTCCCTCCAGGCTGGAAAACTACAAAAAAAGAGAGTCATTGACTTTAAATAGACTGGTATTAGCAACTTGAAGGAGAGTTTCTTAAAATTCTGTCTCCTAAACTGAATATAGAAAATATTCTATTTTCTTTCTAAAAATGTAAGCTCTAGGCCTCAGTATCTAGAATATTCTGAATTCCAGAGACAATGATGAATTTTACTTCTCAAAAAAATCTGAGCTCCCTTTCCCTCCATGCTTTACTTTCTGCAAGTTTACCCTGTCCTTGGAATATTTTCTTTTTTCACCAACCTGTTTCCCATTTAGACAAGACCTTTTCTTCCTTCAGGTCTAGGTTCAACTCAACCTTGTTTTCTTAATTTGAAAAATTCACTTCTATTTTATCTTAGGTTTCTGTTTCATGTTAATGATCACAGATGTAATTATTTTCTTCACATTTTTTCTCCCTCATGGTATGTCCATGAGAGTCAGGAGAGTTTGTGTGTTTTCCCCTTTATAACACCAGCACAGAAATAGAGAAAGGATGAGCTAGGAATGCCAGTGATGTATCTATTACTTGTGTTGTGTGATTCTTTCATTTATTTTTCCACTTATCTTTGTGATCCAGTTGCATTGCTATCATTTTTCTCTTCTCATAAAATAAAACCAAACAATAAAAGAGAAGCTTAATAGTCTAGTAAAAATTATTTCAGCTAAAACATAATTGAGTAAATGTAAGATAAAATTTACTAATATGGGTCGGAGAATTTTAGATTTATCTCCAAAGGTCAATTTCTTAATCTCTTTGGAAATTTGATTATTACTTTTATTAAAAGAAGTAAAGAAAATGACATCTGCAAAAGCCAATTTAATTACTTTTAACTTTTGTTATATTTCCAGCTCAGCCTCTACTGTGTGATTTGGGGCAAGTAATTAATTTCTTGCCTACAAAATGGAGGAAGAATTGAACCTACCTCATAGAGTTTTTAAGAGGTTAAAATTATTCAATATATGTAAAGTACTTAGACTATTATAATTGCTGTTAGTTAAAAAAATCCTATAGTATTTGGCACTATACCTCTAAAATTTCTTAGATATGACACTTATACCATCAAGGAACCCATGTGTCTTGCCATTTCACCTCTCTGTTTAGTAAAAATACATATTAAATGAGTTAGCATTCACTTTTTAGTAACTAATTTGTTCATGGTAGTTTCAACATTGCACATATATTGCACAAAAATTTCCTATATTTGCTTGAAATATAGGAAAATTTAAAACTCAGCAAAAGTTTTGCCCTTTGCGTATTGTAGATGAAACTATATGAAATAGTCTGGTTGGTTTTATTGGCTAGGACAGCAAATACTAAACTTGATTCCTTATAGTGTGAATAAGTTAGTCCCATAAGGAGCTTTCAGTAATAGTTCGGTTTACCAAATAGCAACCTAATAGATGGACAACCTCCTCCCGTGGTATCTGAAAATCACACTGGATTGTGAAAGATTTTGAAACAACAGCCGTACCAATCAGCAGGACATACCCAAAATGTTAATTCAAAAACTTCTAATAAAGTGTTAATGTAAGGTCTATTTACAGAGATGGAGGTAGGATAAAAGGATCCAAGAAGGGACGGTGAAGCATTCTGGCACCAGCAAATGTTGGACGCCTTTATTACCTGTTTGCCCAAAGGAGCAATGTGATATAGGGAAATGAGGGGAACCTAGCACTTGGTGAGAGTGGCAGCTGTGGGAATTTGATCCCTGAGGCAGAGGAAATCAATCACCGTAAAAAACTGCAGCTTGGCAATAAGGAGAGGAAGGATTGAATCTCTCTGTCTCTCTCTCCCTCTCCCTCTCCCTCTCCCTCTCCCTCTCACTCTTCCTCTCCAGAGCACCAATTCTCTGCTGCTGCCTCTGCTGGCCAAACCAAAACTGAGGATAGAGGAGTTGGGATACAGGGGATGATGCAGCCCATGGAAGTCAACCCCCTGCAACCCAGAGAAGGTGTAGATGGGAGCCCAGAGGAAGCATCTGTTGGGAAAATGGAGGTAAGTCAGCCCAACAACCTTCTGGACAATTTCGTAATTTTAAGGTACTTTTATCTTATATTAAGTGAATTCAGTTATTTCTCTGCTTATAATAAAATTTGTGTAATCAATCAATGTGAATAGGAAGAAAACATCTACACGTGTATGACACAACTTGTATGGCTCAGCTTTTGTGAATAAAAATAACGCAGGAATAATTTTATTCCCTAGTAAACGAAAACTACTTACAAATGGAATTCAGTTATTTTCTAGTCACATTAAGATTTTAAACATACTTTCTATATTACCTTGGCAGGCCGCTCGCTATCTTTGAGTGTTTATGTTTCTCTTATGCTGATAAGCATTTTCTTCCCTGGTCTTTTGGTTTTAACATAGTAGTATTTATTACAGAAGCTTATGCTATAATTATGTACAGTATTGTCCTTTATTGTTTAGGCTTACGAAACATTTTCATTATTGGTTGAGACTTAGGACTATCAATGTTTAGGTCCAGTACAGTTAGGACAGCAGGTAGCAAATAATGACACGTTTTCATGGTTATCTTGCACAATTTTCATGGTACTATGAGATCATCAAATTCACATAATTTTTCTTTGGATTCCATGCCAAAGCCAATTTGAGATCATGAAAACATAGAATTCTAATAATTAAGGGAATACCGTTATCCAAATAAATTAGTGATTTATTTATCATATTATATAAACATATACACACACACATATATACGTGTGTATATATGTATAGAATATGTCTGTATAGGTGTGTATATATTCAACCTGAATTGTATTTCCTAAGGAAGAAGATAACAGCCTAAGCTTATCTTACATGTTGTGATAAATGCCAAGGAGTATCTGTTTAGGTCTGCAGTACTTTTTGGTCACAGTCACCCTTTATACTCCTAGAAATTATTGAACATCCCCAGAGTGTTTTCGTTTATGCAGGTTACAGCTATTAATATTTTACATTAGAAATTAAAATTGAGAACATTTTAAAACATTCATTTATTTACTTATTTTAAAATGATGATAAACCTATATATTAATACCTATAATATTCTGAGGAAAATGTATTTCACAAAACAAGAGCGAATAAATTAATGAGAACAGTGACATTCCTTTATATTTTTGCAAATCTTCTTGATCTCTGGCTTGATAAAAGACACTTGAACTCTCATTTGTACTTCTCCATTCAATCTGCAGTGTACATACTGTGTTAGTTGAACTATGTGAAGAAAATCTGGCCTTACACAGATAATGCAACTGGAAATGCAGAACCTTGTGGACCCTGAAAGGGTCTTGAGGACCCCCAAGGGCTCCAGGGACCACACTGAACTTTAGAGCATTTTTCTCAACAGAAATAGGCAATGGAGAACCATGGACTGATTCCCTTGAACCCTATCCCCTGATAATTGGTTCAGAAAAAAGAACAACAGTGTTATAAAAAATGTATATGTATTTTATCACTTAGTAATCACACTACCTTATAAATAAGACGGGTATGATAATGCCCAGATTTTAGCTGCTAAGCTGGAGACACACAGAGGAACATGTCTAAAGCCACAATTTATGTGAGAAGCAGAAATTTGAATCATGTCTGTTTGATTTCAAAGACCAAGCTCTTTCCACTATACCATCCTAAGGGAAATTCTGTTCTTCAGCAGCATTGACTGGTAGGAATTGAGAAGGGAATAGTTTCAACTGTCAGTTGATGTGGTTTAACTTTCATATGACTTTTCTTATGTAATATTTGAGTTCCACTGCCTGTATGCCTTTTATCTTTTACCAGTGTTGTTGTTTCTTGTAATTTTTTTCAGTGTTGTTTTCAAAAGAATACTTAAGCTACACTATATGGGTAATAATTAGTGTTCGGTGAGCACTAAACTATTTCTACCCTTAGTTTTTAGATATTCTTCAATATACGTGCCTTATTTCATTGGAGATATCATATGCATGAAAAAGTTAGAAATGAGCTTTTCTTCTTCCTTATCAACAAGCAGTATCATCAGTATCTCTCTCTACTTGCATCCCTAGTCTCCCACAGGATTGATTATTACAAAATCCTGACTCTTCCTAATACCGTGCCTTAGAAGATACTGTTACAGGGGTATACTTTTCTCAATTAAAAAGACTGGGTAACTCCCTTTTTGATGGACATGAGAACAGTGGACATCGAGGAAACAGAATGCATGGTCATATCTTTTAGTCTAATTTCAGTGACACTCTTCCTCAAAATATCTTCCTTTGTGACTGGTTCCATAAACTTTCAGTGCCACCACTGGATATCAATCCCTGACGATTGGAGTGTTTTTCCATTAAAATATAGATGTCCATGAGGTGGAGTTTGAAGGAGTTAATAATTAGTGATCACAATTTACTTTTATGAATTCAGAGATATCATCAAATAGTTGATGTCATTTGACTCTGTTTATGTTACTTTTCCTCCACCCTTGGTGTGTGATTTTTATCCGTAAAGTCACGAGATAACTGCTTAACCTTCACATTTCACTTTCTCATTCCAGGCAAGGAAAAAGTCAGACATTTCAAAAGCCATTTCTGTGAAAAGGTTTATCTTTTATTTGCAAAGGATTCCTTTGTCACCAAACATCCATTCCTGTCTCACTGCCCAGAAACACATGATAAGAACACACCTCACTGGAAGGTAGCAGGGAGAAGAGAGTGTTCATTTTCTAGTTCCTCTGGTAAAGGAAAGCAAAAGAGAAAGTGATTAAGCAGACAGCTCATTATTCATTTATTCTTACTTACATATGGAGTGCCTACTGTGTTTGAGGCACAAAATTATCCTCATCATTATAAAGCTTACATTGTAGTTCTGTGAGACAGGTTATTAAGGAAACAGGTAAAATAGTTAAACATGGGATTGAGGTGACCAAGAGGAAGGATGCCACTTTAAAGACTATGGTGAAAGTAGACCTCCATAATAAGAAAGCATCTGGATGGAGACTTAGAAGTGTTGAAAGATGAAGCCGTTTGGATTTGAGTTAGTAGTGTTTCAGTTAAAGGAAATGGTAAATCAGAATTCTGAGGCAGAGTGTCCATGGTTATCATCATGTCCAGTGATGTCCAGTGATCCTCATGGGATGAAGGTGAGCAGAGAAGAGTGAGCTAGAGTTACGAAAACAGGAGACATGGTCAGAGATGTAAAGCAGGGCTTTTTAAGACATTGTTATATGTTTGTCCTTTCCTATAAAATGGTAAATTATTGAGGTGGGCGGAAAGGGTTGGAGGAGCTTGAAAAGAGTGTCTGCCATATTGTGCTATATAACATTAAAAACTATATTTGAAATAATTTGTTCATCATGTAGAACTATTATGTATGTTGTTTCATTTAGTATTTACAATAAAAAATGAGATATGTAGATAAGGCAGATATCATTCCCCTTTGTATGAGGAAGAGATAAAGCTCAGGAAACATATGCTACTTATAAAAAATTAAACACCTTATTAATAGCAGAACTTGGACACAGAGCCAAATGCTGTGCCTCCTGATCTGGAAAGAATTTCCACTATACCCTGCTGCCATATTTGTTTTTTCAATGTGGATAATGTCATTATATCTTTATATTTACTGTCTTGAAATTAAGTCAATTTTCATTTTATTTTTGATTCATATGTCTGTTAAAAGATAAGCTGAGGCATATTGAAATTTTTAAGAGTTTATGTGAGCAAAAGTTGATTCCGGTTGGCCAGCAACAAACCAGAAGTGGTTAGGAGTACTCCACCAACAGGATCTGGGGGAGACAGTTCTATAGAGAAAAGGAAGAAGCAAAGTAAGGAAATTGTTGATTGACTATAGTTTAAAGCCTAGTTGGCTGTTTGTGATTGGTTGTCCTTAGGTTTCAATTTCATAACTTTGAGGCACTTAAAGGCTTAGATTTTGGTTTGCTTACACAGGTCACCATGGCATTAGACACCCCTCAGTCTAATGGCCTCCTTGTTTAATTAATTCACACTTCGAAAGCTTTGCTTTCTAGAAATTCTTATGCACTGAGTTAGCAGCCATTAAGGCTGATGGAATTTTGTTGAGATTCAACTTTATCTTTTTTTTTTCAATATAAAAATTCTTTGTGAGGAAAAAGAATAATAGTTCCTCTGATTGTCATGAGTTCAATGGAAAATAACATTAATGATCCTGTCTAAACCAGATAGATTAAAAAAACAATTTCTATTCACCCTTGTTCTCATAGCTCCTGACTTCAGAATAAAGGAAGTCGGCCCATAACACACCCTTAATTCTGGGCCCCACACTCAAGTGGGCGTATCAAGTGGCCACTCATATGGAACACTTTTCCAAGTTCCAACACCCTTGCACAACTGGCAATTTTTTTTATTCCCTTCTTGGAATGTTTGGTGAACTGCCTGCTTTAACATTAGACTTACTTTCTCTGACAGCTTTCAAAAGATGCTTTGATTAAATATCTAATGTGTTTAGAGCATAGGTTTTTAAAAAATGTATGAGAGCCATGTATGATTATTAGCAACTACTTGAAATATTCAGAAATAAAAATTTCTCCCATCACCATGAAAATGATTACATTAGAATGTTCCCATAATGCATGTGTATGTGCACATACACACACACATACACAAATACACACATTTGAAATCTTAATAGGTTTTTTGTATTTTGTTTTTTTCCACCAAATAATATATCATAAGTATTTTCCTAAGTAATTTATTAGTTTATGAGAACATCATCTTTTTTAACATTGTAATAATATCCCATAGTTTGGATGTACAAGTGATTTAATTAAGGATTTATTGGAAATTTTGAAAAGATATTAATAGTAAGCAAAATATTTTGAATATTATATATTCATTCCCAAATTGCTTCAAAATATAGTTTATAACTACTCACCCTCCTGAATAAAGTCTGAGAATTCTTATCTCACTATATCCTTGCCTCTAGGATCACATATTGTCATTGCAGCTGGCTTTGATCCTCATATTTGATGGCTGCAAGAAAGTTGCTTCACTTTTTTTTTTTTTTTTTTTTTTTTTTTTATGCGGTACGCGTGCCTCTCACTGTTGTGGCGTCGCCCGTTGCGGAGCACAGGCTCTGGACGCACAGGCTCAGCGGCCATGGCTCACGGGCCCAGCTGCTCCGCGGCACGTGGGATCTTCCTGGACCAGGGCACGAACCCGCGTCCCCTGCATCGGCAGGCGGACTCTCAACCACTGCGCCACCAGGGAAGCCCTGTTACATCTTTAAGTTGTCTCATAATGAATATGCTTATTATGTAGCACAATATTTGCCAATTTTATGGTTGTATTTTTATTTTTTCTTCTTGTTTTTGTCAAATTTGGATCTACATCATTATTTTATAACATTGTCCTGGAAAAATTAGCCACAGTAATAACACATGATAAAGAAAATTAAGCTATAAACTTTGAAGAAAGGGGAAATAAAATGTTAAGACTAAATATGTAGAAAATTTAATTAATTTAGAATTGGCAATTTATTAAGAAATATACAAAAGTCAATAGTTTTCCTATATTTCCTCCTATAAACACTTAACAGATATGATGACTATTTCT
This sequence comes from Aethalodelphis obliquidens, assembly GCF_003676395.1. Classification (NCBI taxonomy): domain Eukaryota; kingdom Metazoa; phylum Chordata; class Mammalia; order Artiodactyla; family Delphinidae; genus Aethalodelphis; species Aethalodelphis obliquidens. The sequence goes on along the minus strand of NW_020837950.1, from coordinate 22,042,961 downwards.
AACAAAAGTGACAAAATATAAAATGTATAAAATATTAATATCCCTAACTTTAAAAGATCATTACATCTAAAAGTCTTATTATGGGAACAGTGATAATAGTTTTTATTACTATGACCAACATTTAATAAAATGCCTACAAAATGTTAGACATATGATCAACCTGTTTTTACAATAATTTGTTTAATCCTCTTTAAAATCATGTTGATTGTGGTGCTATCATTCGCCCCATTTGATGGATAAAGATCTAAGATTAAAGAGATAAAGCCACTTGCACAAAAATAAACAGCTGGTAAATGCCAGAGCTGAGATATGAACTTGTTTTGTCTGGTGGCTACCCAATACTGACCTCCACAGCAGAAACAGAAAGTTGCTAACTCAATGTCCAGTCTCCTTTTTTCTTTATTTTGTTGGGGATAAGAAGGTACCTACTAGAAAAAAATATATACACTATGGGTAGAGAAAATATAATTCACAAATTTTCTCTTTACCTTTCTCCTTCTAACTGCCCAAATATAAACAAGATTTTAAAAGTGAAGCAGGGTTTCCCTGGTGGCGCAGTGGTTGGGGGTCCGCCTGCCGGTGCAGGGGACGCGGGTTCGTGCCCCGGTCCGGGAGGGTCCTGCGTGCCACGGAGTGGCTGGGCCCGTGGGCCGTGGCCGCTGGGCCTGTGAGTACGGGGCCTGTGCTCCACGGCGGGAGAGGCCACAGCAGTGAGTAATATATATAAATTGACACTAATTAATTTGAATATTTTTATAAATATATCAGAAATTTTACATAAAGTGACATAAGAGACAGCTAGAATAAAACAACAATGAGTTAATTTTTTTAGTAACCAGATTTCTAGATGTAAAAATCGGTATGGGACTGAATAGATTTTGTGGATAAATTCTATAAAACTGAGGATATGTACAATAATTATGTTGGAAGAAAAGCTTCTAAATTCACTTTATAAAGCTAACATAGAATATTCTAATACAAATACATGACAAAATCCCTGTTGAGTCAATCACCAATAAAAGTTAATAGTGTATGGTAGAACTTAATATTGAAAATTATTTTGTAAGTTATTAATAATACAGTTGACCCTTGAACAACATGGGGTTAAGGGTGTTGCCCCTCATGCAGTTGAAAAATCTGCATATAACTTTACAGTCAGCCCTCCTCTATATCCATGGGTCCAAATCCACAGATTCAACCAACAGTAAATGGTGTAGTTTGTCATATGTGTTTATTAAAACAAAACCTGCATGTAAGTTAACCCATGCAGTTCACACCTGTGTTGTTCAAGGGCCAACTGTACTGAAAAGCAATTCTTAGCAATTGAAAAGCAAAAGCTTTTAAATATAAAATAGTAAAAAGCATCATCATCATTTCTTTGGAAGTTCTTATTTACCTGGAAAAACACAGGAGAACTGTATAGAAACTATATAAAAAGACAGAAAATTTTACTAAAGAATTTCAAATTAGACTTCCATAAAATAATTTCTCCTAAATCCATAGATGAAAAGACTCAACATCATGTAGACTACATAAAATACAAAACTAAAAAGTAATTAATAAATAATAGAATCAAAATTAAAAATTCAATGGGATTTTAGCTTGGTATTTGACTTAATAATACAAATGTTCATTTGGAGAAAAATAAAGGGGTAAAATGAACAAAGCATATTTTGAATGAGAGGATAATGAAAATTTACTTTATTCTATCAGTTTTGAAATAAAGTTTCTGTGATTATAATATTTATGTAAACCTGGAGACAGATAAATGGAACAGAACAAAAAATTTCAATATTTAGGTAGGAATTTTGCATGTGATAAAGATGGCATTAAAATTTGTTAGAAAACAGATTGCTTATTGCATGAATGGCGTTGTGATAGCTGGTGATGTGCATTACATTTTCTCAAGATTTTCAGATTCATTAAGATATTAAGCAAAGTGTTACACATAAAGGCTCTGAAGTCATGTTGAAGTATGAGATTCTTAGTTCTCACTACATAATTTTTGGAAGTTGTCTTTCCCACTGTATGCTCAGTCTCTTTTTAAAAAATGGGCATTATAATAGTCATTAACTCATTAGATTATTTTAAAGATTACATTAAATATATATTATTCAGCACTTAACCACAGTGACCAGCACATAAGTTCCTTAAATATAAGCTATTACTATATCATTAATTACAAAGGAATGACAGTTACTTGTTCCAATATTCTTGCTCCCAACATTTTGTTACCAAGTACTTGTAGATACTACCGCATTGCCAGTTAGAATGTAGTATCAGTATAGCAATCAGCCATACATTTGTTCATTAAGCAACTGTTTGTAGATTGCCTAGCAATTTTCCTGGCATTTTGGGAGACAACAGCGTGTCAGGCAAGGTTAACTTAAATGGGTTAACAAAGATGCAAGTAAACAAAATATTAGCCAGTAATAAATTCAACTCTGAGAATTAAATAGGTTGCTGGAATATTGAGGGAATTAAATAGGTTACTGGAATATTTTAACTCCCATTAAAATAATGGGAGGAAGGCCAACATTACTGAAGTTCACTGGGCAAGGAGGAAACTGGTGGGATACACAGCTCTAGAGGTAGGCAGGTGCTGGATACTGGCTTCAAAGGCCAGGACAAGGAGTTCGAATCGTATTCTAATATGATGGAAACTATTGGAATTTTTTGAGTAAGAAGGTGTTATGAGCTGATTTATATTTTAAAGGATTATTGTGTGGAGAATGAATTATTAGGGGGTACATTAGAAGCAGAGAAGCCATTAAGAAAGGATGGTGCTTGGGACTAAGGTGGTAATAATAGGAATGGACAAGAGTTTCATGAGGAAGTCTGAGACTGGCTTGATTTTCTTTTGGGAGGCCTCTTTTAATGTTGTTGTTTTTTGTTTATTTCTGGTTATTGCTACTTTTATTTATTTGTGGAATTTTTCTTCCTGTATACCTCTATGGAATTGGGAAGTACTTGGCTTGAATGTCTGAAGAAATTCAAAAATGTATAAAATTGGATAGACCAACAATGGGCACAATAAAACTGAAGATTTGAATACAATAAAGACAGAAAAGGAAGTGGGTTTATGTGGTACAAGGAAAAGACATTGATTCTCTAGTGGGAATGTCCGGTTTCTAGATCTTAAAATAGTTATATCTATGTGTTTAAGAGATCTATGATAAAGATGTTTCATTGATTATCTATGTGTACAGGAAAAATAAGTGATACAAGTGAAGAAATTGAAAAGAATGTAAAACTACTCGCACATGAAAATGGGAACAGTTACTTAACTCACTGAAAAAGCCAATTCTGTAGGTATATATTTAATATGTACCATTTACAAATAATTCTGCTGGGCATTATGAAATAGATGCTTGTCTTTTTAAATTGAATACATTGAATTTAATCGAGTACGATTGTAGAATAAGGAATACCTAATGTGATCATCACTATACCATAGATAGGAAGAAGGATGTGTAAATTTCAGAAGAGATTGTTAAAATGAGAACATAATGCCAGCCTGGATGTGGCAGTGGTCATCAGGAGTGCCCAAAAGTATCAAAAGGTGCTTTTTGGTCCTTTTTGAGTATGGTATAAGAAAAGGAAAAATATCAACAATGCTTTAAGAGCTAGAATAGTATATTGATTTAGATTTTTCTTCTTTTAATAAAAAGAAAAGATGATTCATGTCTTGAATCACCAGGAGACAAATAATACTCTGTGAATCTAAATTAGAATTTTTTAAAGTTGGTTAAATCTAGTTCTAGAGGCCCAAGTTTATATTGATGCAGAGCATAAGTGAATTACGCTCAGGCCCTGGCAATTGAATGTGCAATAATTATTGCATGATGAGATAATGAAGAGACTGTCAGGCTTTTTTAGGCAAGGAGGCTTGAGGATACAAATATTTGAAAATGGAGAATGCCAATTAGTTTTCATGCTGCCCTATTAGTAGGACAGAGAGTTACATTTTGTCAGTTCTGCAGTGAAATGAAGGCAGGAGGGAAACAAAATGCAGCTCACATGGTGGTGTTCCTGTTGAACAAGTCATGGTCATTATATGCTGGAAATAACACGGTAATTAAAAATCAGATTTCCTTGCCAGCAAAAGCCACTTCTGAACTACTTTGACACAAGTGATACATAGGACAGTGCTACTGCCTGATGCCTGTATTCTATTTGGTTGAAAGTAGGATCCCAAATGTGATATTTATCAGTACTTATGTAAAAAAAATCTTAGCATCAATTTATGTTAATTACCATTATATTTATGTCCTAACTGTTTGATCTCGACCAGGCCTGGAAGGGTCGATTAAACTGTATTTAAATTTATTCTGCTTTGTAGGTGTCCAGTAAAATGAACACTGTAAATAGCTCTGCTCTAGGGTTAATTTGTTCTGTAAGATTACACATATTTCTCCAGAGTATACATTAGTGAGACAAAACAGAGAACTAATCTAGATGCTGAAGGATTATCATTATTGCCATACAGATATCTTTGATAAAATTCCAGTTGGGATTACCTCCCAGGGCCTGAATAAACAAAGTAGAATACCTCAAATCTCAGCTTGCACATATATCTTGCAAAAAAACACAGATGAAATTGCTGAGAATTGCAGGCCAATCAAAACATTAGAAAGCTACTTGCTGCAGTAATTTATTGAAGAGTTTTCAGTGACATTTTGATGCTCAACATATAACTCTAGTGTTATTAAGACATAAATTAAACCTAAAATTCCACTATAACACTCAGCACATTTCAGCAATTCAAATGTATTTTCAAGCATCCTTTGGCCTTTTGAGACTGAAAATAACATAAAAGTTGATAGTTCCTATAGGAAACAAAATATGTTATACCTTTAAAACACACACAGATACATACAGAAAGTAAAGGAAAATTAAAATTACATTAATATATATAACCTTTTGAAAATAGATGTATCATAAATTTTGCTGTAATTTCATATTTTTAAAATTTTTGTTGTTCTTTGTATTCTCACTAGCTGTATTACAAAATACTCAAGCTGTAGAGATGTGTACAAAGTAAAACATGAAAGATTCCATCTCCTTTTTATACTCTCCCTTCTCCAAATTAGTAGGTTGTGGCTTGCTGTGAATTTTTCCACTTCTTGTCCTATTCATTGTCTTGCCTATACTGTACATACATAGATTTAGAATTTTTATTCAGATTGCATTAAGCCTTGTTTTTGTTTTGTTTTGTGCAATTTGATTTTTTAACTTAACATTTTGATTTGGAGCAATTTCTTGAAGGAGACCAGGTAAGCCACAGGATGGAAAAAAAGAACTGAACCTTTGGGCAGTTCTTCTGTCAGTACCAATAGCAGTAGTTTGTTAATCATCCAAGGTCCTGACATCAGGTAGGAAACCCCTTAATTTTTCTACACTAATTAAATTGCTAATTAAATTTTAAAATGCTAGAAAATTATAGAACTATTTATAAATATTTATAAACAGCCTTTTTGTTCAACATTGTATCACCAGTTTTCCCATATCATGACACTCTAATTTTAAAGGTTTCATGGAGGTTCATTGTATGTAGTCGTCATAATTTACCTATTACATCATTCTGCCTTTAACAATGGAGATTTCTCCTTTTTTTCTGCCAATAAATCATGATGTGATTAATATTACTGAGGATAAATCTTTTTTCCTAGTTGAGTTCAATTTCTTATCACAGATTCCCATGAGTGAAATTATCTTTTAAAACTATTAATACTTTCAGGTCACTTATAGCTTTTCATTTAAATTGAGGTTAAAGAGAGAACTCTTTAAAGTCCCAAAATGATATTAAGAACAATTGTGAAATGAAAGTCTCTTAATTGTTTTGTTTTAAATGCTCCAGTTGATAAGATTTTCATGATTACTCTTCATTAATGCTGATTTTTCCCTCAAGGTTACTAAACTTATTATGTCCATGGAACTGCTCTGGCTCTGTACACACTGTTAATTACATTTTCTTTAGAAGGTCTATTTATTTAGAATTCCTAGTGCCTGTTCAACTACAGTGAAAGAAAACATATCTCAAAAACATTATAGGGAAATTAAATCAGCTAACACTTTGCTGACAGTGTTGAGAACCGTGCTTGATCTACCACTAATAAGAAAAAGAAAGGCTCATATTTATATCATTTTCCCCACCACACCAAATCTTACGTTGTATCTCATTCGTGTTTCTGTATTAGTTAAGGTTCAGTCACAGATTGAATTTCTAAGAAGGAGATGGAGTAACTCGGAGAGTTGAAGAAAGAGCTGAACAAACAATTTTGGAGAAGTCTGTTGACCTCTTCAGCCAGCTGCCATTAATACACCCAGTTCCAGTGATTTCCGGTTTTTGCTGTTTCCCAGTCCAAATTTTACATACCCAATAATGAGTATCCAGTTAGGCTATCTGTGATCCAGGTACAAAAATTTTAAGCACACTAGTCACTGGGGACTGTAGGGGAGCAAAATTTGTTACCCGGAATGTCTCTTTGGCATGCAGATCATTTGGAACGAAAAGAATCAAGGCCCAAAAGACTCAGAAAGAAACTTTGACCTTCCCCGTAACTGCCTGTAAGAATTTAGACAGAGGCCCTGTTACTGGAATAGAACTATCACCAGAGATATCTGCAAAGAATATGGGCTAGGTGTGGTGGGAGAAACAGTAGAGATCAGGGTACACTCTGTGTCCCATTTTCTGTGCTTGGCCCAGCAAACATTTATTTACCAAACATTTGCTTTTCCATCTTCATGTGAATTGCCTTCCTCCCCTTTGAAGTCCCAAACCACTACCCCCAACTTCCTCTTTTGTCTTTAGCTGAAGACAGTTTTGAAGGTGAGGGTTTTGGCCATTTTGCTGAGTTACTCAATTTCCTGGATCTCTCCCATGGATCCATGTTATTAAACTTTGTTTGATTTTCTCCTGTCAGTCTGTTTCATGTCAGTTTAATTCTTAGACCAGCCAGAAGAACCTAGAAGGGTAGAGGAAAATTTCATCCTCCATGATAGGATACAACTCTGTAAGTCGGGTGGGGTGAAAGAGTTACCATAAGCAGGTAACTCATGGTAACTCACAACCCAACTGACTTAATCAGCATCATCTACAATTTCCAAGAGTCTTGAAGGTGACCAGGAAATTTTTTGTTTTCTTCTTTTGGCCACACTGCATGGCTTGTGGGATCTTAGTTCCCCAACCAGGGACTCAACCCATGCCCCCTGCAGTGGAAGCAAGGAGTCCTAACCCCTGGAACACCAGGAAATTCCCAGGAAATATTTTTATTATGTCCACTATGTAAGTGAGAAAACAGGTTCAGAGACTGGTGGTAGGGAATTTATCAGATTTGTCTCTTGAAAGCAACTGGCACATGAGGTAGCCTCCAGGAAGTACATAACAGGGAGTTTTCCTGTTTTGGTCTTAGCTTCCAGGAAGCTTAGATTCAAATGAAAAATTAACCTTTACTATTAACACATTTGTTTTTTCTTATGATCTCTGGTCTTGATTTTTCAGTTATCTCTTATTCATTTATCATGCATGTCACTATAAACAGCTACAAATCTGTTCTACATGGCAGAAATATAAATAAATAATGTAAATTATCTTTTTCATAAGGTTCTATAAATTGGGACTGATGTTAAACTCCAAGTTCTGTGTACCAAAATATGGGTTTATTTCTATTTAACCATCACCCTATTGAAAATCAAAAGTATCCTCAAAGTATAATTTTAAATTTCTACTTCACTGTTATTTCCATTGTTTTATTTTCTTTCCATTTCTCAGATGATTTTAGTAACTAATAATGGTAATTTTATGCTAATAAAATTTGCCACTTATTTATTCTATTTTTAATTTGCCACTTATTTATTCTATTTTTACTTGACTCCCTAAGCACAGATTGTTAATCCCAAATGCAGTTAGGCATCTGCCTGGAATTGGGACAGATGTGATCTATAAATCATAACCTATGTTGGCAATAAGGCATAGTTGGCTGTGTTTAAATAATAGTTCTTATTTTAAAAAGTAAAGGTCAGCTTGAGTTAGGGAGTTTTTTTAAAAGATGGTAGTTAAGAAACTTACAATATAATTATGTATGTTCACACACATATATATATTCACATATGTTTGTACATTCTATATAAATAAATGTATGCTATTCACTGAAAGATACATAAAGAGCAAGTCTTACAATTAAGAAATCATTGGTCATCTCCAATAAAGGACTTAAGAGAGAAGCTCAAATAAATAATCTTAACAGGGTAAATATATTGCCATCTCACCTGGCATCAGAATTTTCTTAGGTTAGAGATAGTCTTTTTTATTAAGTAAAATGTCTTGCCAAACCACTTTGAATCTAGACATTGAGAACCAGAAGATATTATTTGGAAAGAAATAGTAAAATCCAAAGATAGCCTAAGGACTATAAATTTGAGGTTGGAAGATATGGAGAAAGGAGGAAAGGAAATTGGTATGGACAAATTAAAACCATAGGATAAGACTGGATTTTTGGAGATTGGAGTGGTGGGGGAACATGGTCAAGAAAGAAATCTCCCATGACAAGTGGGCAAATGACTTTATAAATAGAGACTTTCTTAGTATTTTAAACTGTTTTGCTGTGATATAAACTTGCTCTTCCTCCAACTTCCCCCAAATATAACTAAGTTCCGTGTCCACAAATTTCATGGGTGCACATTTTTATCTTATTTTAAAAAAATTTTAGTGGGGGAAGATCAAGCAAAGTAGGCTATATTCCACCTCTAAAATGGCACTGAATAAAGAGACAAGAACATCTGCAGACTTTGAGACATGTATGAAATCAGGTATTTGGTGGCTATAAGTGGAAAAGGCATGGTTATTCCAACAGGATGATTTGAGTAGATTCTGTTTAAATACAAAAGAATAAACTCACCTGGCATTGTGTATTCATTAGTGAAACATGAGGAACAGTAAAAGTACCATCAAAGAGATAAAAAATTTTAGGGGATCCAGAGGGTAGAGAATTCTATTCAGAAATAGTTCAAGCACTTGGTTGTTGTCAAGAGAGTATTTGAAGATGATTTAGAATTCTTCAAAGTGAAGGAAAACATATTGCAGGAAGGGTTACTTGTATTGAATACCTTTGGCTTTAAGTACACTTTTACCACATGTCTGAGCGAAGTTATCTTAATGCCACACTGAAGATGGAGGGTGTTTTGAATAGAGATATTCATAGAGAACACCCATGTCAATGGACCAAATGGATCCTGAAATTGTGGGAGAGATACCCACCTTATGGATATATCATCTTTATCAAAACTTGATAGGGTCTTGAACTGAGAGGTCTTTTTATTTATCTCTATTGCCTAGATGATTGGTTGAATTGATAGTATATTTTTGACAAAGGAATAGTAGCTGGGACCATTGAGATATTTGTAGAGTTGTGTGTGATTTTTGCCAGAAATATGCATTTGAGTGTGCCCAGCATGTATATGGTATTAAAGTCTGTGTGGATTGAGGAAATCACATAGATCATAGTGGTGCAGATAGAAACAAGCCTAAATCACTTCAAAATTTAAAGATAAGAAAGGAGAAGATATTTCAGTAAAGACGATGGAAATGCATTCCAGTGAGTTATATAGTTTTTTAACCCTACTGAGACTCAAATTTCTCATGTATAAAATAGAAACTACTTCAAGAAGATATAAAGAGAATTGAATTATTTAGCTTTTGAAAAAGTGGCTGTAGTATAGTAAGCACTCAATAAATGTACGTTAACTTGTGGAAAGTTTGTGTTCTTATATTTTTATAAAGTTCCCTAAGTGTTTCTGATGAATCGCTAGCCACGTGTTCTACCAAACACGGCTATCTTTAGAGAAAAAAAAAGTGTATTTTGAGCCATATTTTGAGTTACATACATAATTGACTGGTTTTTCATCCGGTGTTCTGGAAGCATGAGTGTGGAATAGTGTTTCACAAGGATCATCTCAATCTATTTTATATCAAACTCATAGGTGCTATGCATTTTTTTCATTTATATTTCCCCTATCTCTGCCACCCCGTTTTTTTGAGTATTCTCCTAATTCCGGTATAAACCTAAGTACTCTACTCACTTCCAACCCAGTTTACTCAATTTTGTGGAGATTTTCCTTAGTATGTATAAATCTATAAGTTTTCCACAAAGCAAAATGGTTAGGACAGACTGAAATTGACTTTGTATTGTGTGAGTGAGGTGTTTGTAAATTTTTGTTCAAGTTCCAACTTGCTTCTATAGAACAGAACTTTAAGTATTATGAATATTGCTGTAGACAGTAATGATCATTTTTGTTCCTTTGGATAAAGAAAGTTTTAAATAAATCACAGAAAAAAATCTATACATCAATTAGCAAACTGTAGATTTTTAAAATTCTTCTGCAGCATGTCTGGGCCTTTGGTATATAGGGCAACAAATTGTTCTTGTGTATTTTTTTAAACTTCAAATCAAATATAAATTTGATCTAACTTCTGATAGCTGTATGTAGGAAGGTAATTTTGTAATGGAAAGTACTGACATGAATGTGAAGAGTGGCATTGACATTGCTGAAATAAAAATTCATTATTATCTTCTTATGTAAATTAGTTAAGTCTAGTTGCAGAACTTTCACACAAATATCATGGTGAACTTCACTTTCACTATTTATAGAAACAAACTGGCCAGCAAACTAAGATCCCGCATTTCACTCCTCGCGGCCAAAAAAAAAAAAAAGCATACTCTTGACTATTCAGAGCATATTATTTAGCAGACAACAGCGTAGGTGCAAAATTTATAAAGTAACCAGATTCATCCCAGATTATTTAAAACCAGATGTACTTACAATGATATGACCACAGATATAACCCCAAGAATAATGGTTAGAAATTCTTTTAATGATAAAAGAAGTAAAATCAAAGTACTGAGTTAACAGAAACACAAGGTCACTTTCGTAGGAACAGTAGTTGAAACGGAAGATTTCTGTTAAGTATGAAAGTTAAACTAGCTCTTTAATGATGGCTATTGTACATACTTGAAAGAGAAAAAGCATTCTAGGTAGAGATCAGCTGGAAAAATCATAATGGTAAAATACCATTGGTGGTATACCATTGGTATAATGGTAAAATACCACTTGGTGAGTTTGAAGGCTGGCAATCTAGTCTAGAGGTGTTAAATTTTCTAAGCTGGGAAAGCACATTAGCAATTATTTGGGTTTTGTTTCTTTTTCCTGACCCAGAAGAGATGCGGGAAAAGGACTAAACCAGTGCCTGACCATATCTCAAACCCATCACGTAAATTGAACTTCAACTTTCGCTTCATTTCTTTGTATTTTTTGTGATTATTTCTATTCTTCTTTCTGTCTAACCTTTCATAATGGTACATCCTTTGACTCAGCTGTTTAGGTTTTTTTTTTTTTTTTCTTAAAGTGTACATCCCATTACGTCCTTGGCCCCAAGCACCACAGTCCTTCAGGCCTCTGTGACTTGATGCCCATCCAGCCCTAAAGTTAGTGTAATCAGAAAGAGAGTGAAAACTGAGACTGCTTTTGGAAGTATATATCTAATTTACTTGCCCCATAGTTGCAGTGGCAATCATAATTTCAGTATCAATCAGTTATTCAAATCATTTATGAAAATATCCAGGGAAATCTAATCTCTGAACCCTAGAATACTTACTTTGAATTATTTCCCATACCCTGATATAGCATAGAATTTATTAAACAGCAATAAGCAGTTGCTGAATATTTTTTTAAAAGGGTGAAATAAGTCAATCGTGATGTTGTACAATAGTGAGGTTGTCAATTGTAAATGTGCTTTATAGAAATAACTCTGACAATAAAATTTAAACTTCTTAATAAAATCATTTTATTTAATGCAGAAATTTAGCATTTTGCTAGAAAATAAAGTTCTTTGCTCAATTTTGAAATTAAGGGCTTTTGAGATTTATATATACATGTATATTTGGTGAGCTCCTTCAAATTTTGTCTAACATGTCTATAAAATAATTGTGCTTTAAAATGCGGAAGACAAGGAAGAATGTTTCAGAAGATAACCATACATATATGTTTTTGAAATGACTCAATTCAAAGTCTGGAACTGAAAACCCAATAAATAAAATTAAGAATTCAGTGACTGAGTTTAACAGCTGATTAGACAAGGCTGAAGAGATTAGTTGTGATCTGAAAGAGAGACCACCACCTGGTCAAATAAAAAATTTTTAAGATTGGAGTCCCAGTCAAGAAAGAGAGTGGAAGAGGGACATTTTAAAAGAGATACTGACAAAGATTTTTCAAAACTGAGTATTCAGCCACACATTCAAGAAGATTGTTTACTCTATGTAAGATAAAAACAAAGAAAACACACCATAGCATACTGTAAAAAAAATTGATACCTACTGCCTCAAGAGAAAAATTTTTTTAAAAAAGGAAAGAAAAATTAAATATAGCTAGAGAAAACAACTGATTACTTTCAAAATAGCGATAAAGTACTGACAGAAGACTTATTAAAATAAACACTGGAGTCCAGTAGAAAATGAAATGATGCCTTCAAGAAGCTGAGGAGAGAAAAACAACAATTGCTGCCAACTCAGAATTCTACCCAAATAAAATATTCTTCAAATACAATGGTACAATTATAACACTTTCAGAAAAAAAGGGGATTTGTTACCATCACTAAAGAAAATAATAAATGATTTTATTTTATGAGAAAGAAAGTAATCCCAGATGGAAGGTCAGAGAAGTAGAAATGAAAAAAGAAGGAAATATGTAATTATGTATATCTCCTTGAAGGTAATATTGACTGAATTAAAATGGCAATGCTAATGTTGTGCGGGTGTATAACATATATAGAAGTAAATATCCAGCAACTGTTGCATTAAAGTATGAATAAATGGAGTTAAAGTGTTTTAACAGGAAGTTTTCAAATTATTAATTTATGGTAAACTTTGGTAAGTGGAGGATCCTGTTGGATTCTCTAGGATGACATTAAAATAATAGTTAATAGGAAATAATAAAAACATAATTCAGGCAGTAAGGAGAGAAAAAAAAATGAACATAGATATTTGTGTATAAGTTCTCTAGAGAAACAGAACCAAAAGCAGATATAGCTGTAGCTATAGATACAGATACAGATACTGATATAGATATGTTATTTTCTTTATGCAGGAGAGAGGGGGGGGAGAGAGGTAGTCATTTCATAGACTATAGAGAATTGGTTTATGTGATGACAGAGATTGAGGAACTGCATAATCTGTCATCTGCAAGCTGCAGTCAAGCAGGAAAGCATATAGTATATGGTATATACTGTAGTTCCAGTCTGAGTCTTAAGACCTGAGAACAAGGGGAGCCAATGGTATACTTCCCAGTCTGAGTGCAGGATAAAACTGATGTCTGAGCTCAGGGAGTTAGGTGGAAAGTAAATTCATTCTTCCTCTACCTTTGTGTTCTATTCAGGCCCTCAACAGTTTGGATACTGCCCATCTACACTGGGGAGAACCATCTGCTTTACTCAGTTCACTGATTCAAATGCTAATCTCTTCCCAAAACACCCTGTCAAACACACCCAGAAATAATGTTTACCTAGATATCTGTGTATCCTGTGACTCAATCAAGTTGATACATAACATTAATCATCACAGTTTTAAACAAAAGAAATTTTGATGACGTATGGAAAAACCACTGACTGAAGGGTCAGTGAAAGGATGACAGAGCAATGTGCAAAAGGATGAAGTCCATTTCTTTAGTTTGAGGAAACTATGGTTGTATGTTTATCCATTTTTTATAAAAATTCCATTTAAATATTCTAGCCTGCTTCTGCCAAGGTGACAGTTGTCTGAAGGGAATTGTGTGGATCTTGGATCTAGGCATGGTAATGGCATCACTGAATCATTTGAAATCACTCATGGGGGAATCATTGGAGGAATGCTTGTGTACCTTCTTTCACTGTCATTGGTGCTTTGAATATTTTCCTTAAGTCTTTAAAGATACGAATCCATTTCCTCCCCCTGCTGTTTCACTGGTATTTTAAAAGGGAGAGAGGTGGGTAGGTATAAGATGTAGCTTTCATCTGTAGTACCTTCCAGACAGTTTGTTGCTTGATGTAATGATATGTTATGCAGACTTGTGACATGTAGTAAAGTGTGCACGTTTATGCATGTCTGTTGAAGTGGTTAACTTGTAATAGTAGCCTTTGGAAATGTGTTGGCATTCTGCAAAAAGAAACAGCTGTGTTTATAGTCACTTGAAATGATAACTCCACTTTTATAACCTTCTTTTAAGAAAATAATTACAATTTTGAAAAATAAAATGTGTTCTATTATGAACAGATTTATAATAGAGACCATGTTATAATAACTAAATGCCTAACTATTCTTGAATACTTACTGTTTTAATAAAATATTATGAAGTTTTTAATATGATTTTTAAAAGATGGCATAATCGTATGAAAAATGCTTATGTTATGTGAAATTAAGAAAGAAGCATATAAAATTTCACAGATATCATGTTCACAGTTATGCAAATATTGTATGAGATTAAGGAAAAGCCAACAACGTGCAATGGTGTTTTTAAGGTAGGCATTATAAAAATGGGTGGTTTAATTTCTCTTTCTGCTGTTTTGTATTTTTATACTAAGTATTCATTATTCTTTTATGGAAAATGTGCATTAAATGTTATTCAACCTTATATCCTCTTAGGAGAAATGCAGATTTAAAAACATTTTGTTAGACATTTTGATATATGAATAAGAATCAGTGCTATGATGTGAGGTCTGAGTTTGAACCTGGCTTCTCCAAACACTCTGAGACTTTGGGTAAATTATTTTACCTGCTGGATGTTAGTTTCCTCATCTGAAAATGCCTGTTATAATAATGTCTAATTTATAGGATTATTGAAAGTTCTAAATGAGATAATGTATTTAAAGCACAGAACGCAGCATTAAGTTGTGTCAAAACAAAAACACTTGGCAGTAAAGTAGTCAATAAGTCAAAGATGTTAATAAATAATCATAATTATGCTTTCAACAGGATGAAAACATAAACTTGCTGAATCCAATTTTTAACCTAAAGAGAAACAAATATGCAACTCCTTACATTTTAGACTTAATGAAAAGTGAATAAACAGAAGAGCCATTGTTATTAGAAAATCTAAGTATCCATCTTAGTTAAAAAATGAATAATAGAATAATAATAATTGAAAATAACTCAGAGTTCACCATTCTAGGTCAGATAACCAACTGCAATATGTTCTACCATGAAATGTAGCTCAGTGAAACATACAACAGTTCTTTTCCGTAAATTTCTAATCCTGTGGTTACTTTTGAGAAAAATTCTGGTTTAAGAATTTCAAGTAGTAAGAGGTACAAACTACCAGTTACAAAATATGTGAGTCACACGGATGAAATGTACACCATGGGGAATGTAGTCAATAATATTGTAATAATTTTGTATGATGATAGACGGTAACCATACTTATCTTGGTGATCATTTTATGATTATAGAAATATCAAATCACTATCTTGTGCACCTGGAACTGACATAGTGTAGGTCAGTTATACTTCAATAAAAAAAAGAATTCCAAGTAGGATTTAACAGAGAAATTCAAGTTCTTTAAACTTTATGTTTAAAGTTGTAACTCCACATCTAGTCATTTAAAACTTTATGCTTTAAAAAGAGTCCTTTGATCTGATTTTGCCTACGTGGATAAATTCTCTTATAAATCATTGAAGTTGGTTCAATGCTCATCCCATAGAGTGCAAAGAGGAACTCAGGGGAGGAGACAGGAGGAGTGGTGTACAAGGGAGAGGGACAGGTGAACTGGACAGAAATCCAAAAATCCAGGCAGAGCAACTTAGCTCCATTTGTTGAGTCCATTGACCTCTCAAGTGAGAATTTCCTTTGAAGAAATGTTCATGCACCAAAATTGCTTTAAAACCACTCTTTTAAACCAGTGGTCCCCATCCTACGCACTAGGACACCTAGGAGCAAGAATTTATTTTTAGAAGTGTTAAATGTTTGTGCACACCAAGGATTACCTGAAGACTAAAAGAAAAATCATGTGGTCTACATATGTGTAATATACTTTTAATCTTTATTGAAGTATGATTGACAAATAAAATTATAAGATATTTAAAGTATACATCGTGATGATTTGATATACACAGTGAAAGGATTCCTCCCATCTAATTAACACACCCACCTCCATGTGAGAATATATTTTTTCAAAATTTTGTAGATAATATTATGTTTAATAGAAAATATTTATGTATGGAGCTTTTGGTCAATGAATATCTTCCCAATTAGCAGAAATAAAAGCATAACCACTGTAAAGTGAATGATTAAAAATTTAATTATTTTCTAAGGAAGAAGATTATCTATATATTAAAAAGATTGAGAACCTACTATTCCAAAATCAGTATAGTATAATGTGTTTTTCTCTGAATATAGTCTTCTTTCATAAGGAAATTTTACCTTGGTGATAAGAGGAGAGTAAAGGGTTGGTATGTGTCTGTGAGTGATATAATTGTGAGAAGTGACTTTTTTAGTATGCCGTGTTTCAAATTATTGATTTAGTGTATATTCCCACTCACCTCTCTCTCTTCTATCACATACACAAAATCATAGACATATTCACACACCAAACTCTCCCGCCAACTTCAGTACCTATCAGTGTGCCCCAGGGGCATAGATGTATTATTAACACTGAAGAGAGGTTTTAGAAAATGTTGATGAAGGCACACCAAACTAGTTATAAAACTAGAACATTAAAATTTTTAAATTGAATGAAAAGGGAATAAAGGAAGAACTTTTGATCTGATTTGGTTTATAATTAAACTTATGAGAAACAGGCATCAAGAGAGGGACAAAGGAAAAGTTAGTCTTTTATTCAGAAGGCTCACTTCCACTCTCTTGCCACTTAATGCTTTCTTGAGTACCTGGTCCTCTCATTATACTCCTACTGCAGTCTCCTTTCATCTGGCTCAAATCCCAATCCGGGCCATAGCTTCTAAGGTAATGCCCCATGTTTAAGACAATGAAAGGTTTCCTGGCATTGGATAATCTCTCACAAATCGACTGCAGGATGCACTGAAACTGGGACAAATGGCTAAAACAATTTCTTAGACTTAAGTGCATCCTATATGTACGTCTTCCATAAGCCAGATTTTAGTAAATATTGCCAGGGGATATTTCCTTGGCATCTTAGAGTTTGGGGTCAGAGTTAAGTCAGTTTCTCTCTGGTGGGTAATTCAACGGTATGAAACTTGGTGGAAGCCTGTACTCACATACCTTTGTTTTTCTGCCTAGCATAATTACTTTAAAAGCAACAACCAGGGCTTCCCTGGTGGCGCAGTGGTTGAGAGTCCACCTGCAGATGCAGGGTACACGGGTTCGTTCCCCGGTCTGGGAAGATCCTACATGCCGCGGAGCGGCTGGGCCCGTGAGCCATGGCCGCTGAGCCTGCGCGTCCAGAGCCTGTGCTCCACAACGGGAGAGGCCACAACACTGAGAGGCCCGCGTACCACAAAAAAAATAAATAAGTAGATAAAAGCAACAACCATAATCAATATTTTGTTTAACCATGAAAAAGAATGTCCATCATTCATTAGTGGCAATACCAGAAATCCTCATAGACTTCTAGCTCTTTTCAAATTAAGAATATAAATGATGCTAGGTTGATTTATCTGCGTTTTTAAATTTTAACCTGAATATACTTTGAGCATTTTTTATTAAAAAGCGACCTTCAAACAAAATAAGTTTTAGCTCACATTTCTCAAAAAAATCTATAATTCCATTAAAAATTTTTCAACAGTTCTTCTACAATTTACTATTGAAAAGCATTAGGAAATAAAATAATGAGATTTTAAAATAGATGAAAAGTGTCACTAATGTATGTACTAATTGATTGTACTGTTCTACAATGTAAAAAACTTTATTTTTCTTTCAGGGAAGCAATTATTTTATCAACCATAATTTCTGTTCTTTTATCTAATTATAACTCATCAGTAAAATATTGCTTAGTCCTAAATCAGCTGAAATAATAAAATATTGGAAACTATATTTTAAAAAGCACTGGCATTTAGAGGCAAACACATGTTATGGCTCTGTGAAAATAATTGACTTATCATACACAGTTTTTCAAATTATTATTATTTGTAGTTGTGTACTCTTTAACAAACAGTTTGAAAATAATTATTACATATCTGCTTCTACAAAGAGTTAGTTCTTCATAAGTAACATGTTTTTTGTTTCTACTTTCTTATACTTGTGAAAACATTAAATATATATTATTAAAATTCAAGAGTAGATAAATAAGGAATCTTTTTAATAAAACCATTTATTTCTCAGAGTTAAATAAAATAAAAGGGAAATCCTTAATTTTCAAATATATTAAATATGTAAGAATAAAAAAGTCAGAATCATTTAGGAATTAAATTGCTCATCAGATAATGAAGTATTTGAATATGCAATACTGTCTTAAGGTAGGTAAATTTTTAGGCAAATCCAACTTAATGTGGAACTTAAAAATAATCTTTTGGGGATTTACTTACAGGATGGTGGTGTGAAGAGTTCCTCAGTAAACAAAAATAACTTTAAAAAATTATTTAAGAATAAGCATTCACAGTTTCTGGAACTTATTCTAAGAACATATAGGAAATAAACATTCATTAAAGAAAATCTACTAAATCTCAGTAAGCACAGTGAGCGTCTGTGACATCTGAGCCACAACCCACTCCCTTACTCCTCCCCCTCCCCAGTTCAGCATAATGGAAACTTCCTTTGGGGTGGGTATAGCCAATAAGATAGGATTTCTCTTCCTCTAGCTTCTGAGATGGGGAGTCACCAGCATTTTTCATACTTTCTCCCACCCCAGCTCATCAGAGCAGAAGCTAAATTTCAGGCAAATATCTCAAGATATCAGGAGGTCCCTCTTTTACCCAGTCCACAGTCATAGTATAGACACTTTATCCCAGGGATGCCAAGCCAAGAACACTGGGGACCCTACTGCCCTTATCACACTCACACATAGGGATATAAAAGCCAAGAAAACCAGAGACCACTGCCCCTGCCCAGTGCTCTGCTCATAAAGCAAGTGTCACTCTGAGATAAGCAAGCCACTGTCTCAGCCACCAGCTCCAAAGATGCTGCCAAGGGAAAGAGACAGCCTATATGAATAGAGATATCTGAAGCTCTCCTCATGGAAACTGACTTTATTTGGAACTGAGTGTGCAGGAATTCAAGAGTAAGGGAGTTCTCAAAAACAATGGAGATTTGGGTGGTGAACTATTGAGATGAGGCTAGTAGCTCCATGACAGCTATAAAGAAAGCCATAAGCTTGGTAGTTTACCAGAGAAAACCAGGGAAAGAGACAGGTAGGAAAAGCCCTTCTTGGGTCCTAACAAATTTCAAAGCCTGTCGTTGAAAGCTACTCCTGAAAAACAAAAAAAAGAATGAAAAAAAAAATTCGTATCGGACTGTATATTGGACTGTGGATGAACCTATGTCCCAAGATATTTTTGAAACCAATAGAACGGTTGGCAGAAAAGTATCAGAGGCTAACAGCTGGATGTAAAACCTGATGAGGTAGACATGTTGAGAGAGATTAGAGACAGTCAAGAAGAGCCCTGCTGAAACTGTTGTCATCCCACGGTGATTGAATGCATACCTAAGGCTGCGCCTTCTGAGGAGCAATGATAGAGGATTTACACTGCAAGGGAGGTAGATTTCATTAAAATAGTCCAGCCAAATCACTAAAGAAATAAACAAGCAAACAACAATGAAAATCCCAGGAAGGGGCGATGGGTCATTATCCAGAGTTGAAAGAGTATGTTATCTAAAATTTTAGTTTTCATGAACGATGACAAGACAAGCAAAGAAACAAGAAAATGTGATGCATTCGCAGGAAAATAAGCAGCCAACAGAACTGACCTATGACACTGGTGTTTGACTTAATAGAAAAGAATCTTAAAAGTAGCCATGAGAAATATCTTCAAAGAATGAAAATAAACCAAGCATAAAGAAGGAAAGGAACATATAATGACAAAGTCTGATCCAAATACAGGATATTAACAAAGAGACAGAAATTATCATAAAGAACCAAGTGGAAATTCTTGATTTTACAAGTATAATTGAACCTTGAACAACGCAGCGGTTGGGGTGCCGACCATCTCCCTAGTCAAAATCTATGTATAACTATACAGTTAGACATCCATATTCACAGTTCCACATCTGCAGATTCAACCAACCATGGATCACGTAGTACTGTAGTACATATTTAATGAAAAAAATCCACATATAAGTGGATTCTCACAGTTCAAACCCATGTTGTTTAAGGGTCAACTGTACAATCATTAAAATGGAAAAATTCCCTAGAGAGACTCAACAGTAGATTTCACTATCAGCAGAAAAAAATAGCATAGTTTAAGACAGATTAATAGCGAATATACAATCCAAAGAAGGAAGAGGTAAAAAAAATGAAGGAAAATGAATGGAGTCTCAGAGAACTGTGTGTGTCATTAAGCAGACTAACATACACATAATAGGAGTACCTGTAAGGGAGGAGAGAGAAAAATGCACTGTGTAAGTTTTCTATTGCAGCTGTAAGAAATCACCACAAAGTTAGTGATTTAAAAATATTTATATAAATGTATAATTTTACATTTTTCAAGGTTAGAAGTCCAAAATGGGTCTTTTGGGACAAAAGTCAATGTGTTAGCTGGGCTGAAGGAACTACAAGAGAATCTGTTTCCTTGTCTTTTTCAGATTCTAGAGAATCCTGCTAGATTCTGACAGACAATCATATCCCTCAGACCTCTGCTTTCATCATCACATCTTTATCAGACTATGTCTCTTCTCTCCTTTCTTTTATGAGAATCCCTAGGAATACACTGACATCACTCAGATAATCCAGAGTAATGTATTCATGTCAAAATCTTTAGCTTAGTCATATCTGCAGAGTCTCTTGCCATGTCATTGTTATATTGTATTTACATGGCAATCACATTGTGTTAGGTATTATAAGTAATCTAGAGATGATTTAAAGTATACTGGAGGATGTGAGTAGGTTATATGCAAATACTACACCATTTTATAGATGAAACATGAGCATTTGCAGATTTTGGTATATGAAGTGCATCCTGGAACCAATCTCCCAGGGATACTTATGCATGAATCGTTCTCCAGGATAGACCATATACAAGGCCATGAAGCACCTTTCAATAAATTTTAAATTATTAAGATCATACAAATTATGTCCTTTGAACAGAATGAAAACAAAATTAGAAATCAATACAGAAATGTGGGAAATGAACAAATATGTGGAAATAAACAACCCACACATAAATAACTAATGAGTCAAAGAAAAAATTGCTAAGGAAATTAGGAACTACTTTGAGATGAATGAAAATGCAGACAAATTTATGGGATGCAACAAAAGACAGTGCTTAGAAGGAAATTTATAGCTGTAAGAGCTATATTAAATGTGTGGAATCATCTTAAATAAATAACAAGTTTTCACCTTAATTCACTGAAAAAGCCACTCTGAAGCAAGCAGAAGAAAGGAAATAATCAAGATTAGAGTGGAAATCAATTAAATAAAAGTAGAAAAACAGTGAAAATTGACAAAACTAAAACATTAGAATGGTTCTAAATAGAAGAAAAAAATGGAATGGCAAATTCAAACAACTATTCACAGAAGTCTGCTGAAAATTTGGGGCAGATAAATTCCATAATGCTAGTATCCTCTCCCCACCCCCCAAAAACGTAAAATATTTATTATAGTTCCCATTCTACAGATAAGAAGACTGAGATTTAGGGAAGTTAATTTACTTAATTTCTTGAGAGAATATGTCTATAGGATCTATTATTTAACATGATTTTAAATATTATGCATCTCTAGACAAAAAATGTATGCAGATTGCAATTTCATTGCTGCTAGTTCATTTATATACTTCTCTATTTTAATCTTTTCCTCTGATTTCCTATGACTTCCCTTTAATGGAAGCTCTAAAAGCTGGGATCAGTAAAGTTGTAAAGGAGTGTGAGCAGAGCGTTTAATTACAACCAAGTGTCCTGTACTGGTAGATAATCAATTATTTTTTAATCATTCATTAATTCTTACATATATTCACTTATATTAAAGTTTATGTAGAAAATTCCTATGCATTATTTCACTCTAAAACAAATTATACCAGAAATTTTGTGTTGCTCCTTTGCTGTGTATAACACCAAAAGAGTTACTTTAGGCATTTTATATATTTGTGTACTTAATTGCTTATTATTGCAGTAACCGTAGCACATTCATGAGACTGTGGTTAACCTCAAAAACAAGTACAAGCATTCTAAACAAGTCTTCAAGTGCCAAGTCACAGAGCAACCGGGAAATAGCAGTTTACCCCAGGTGTGAGGACAAGAAACTAGACCATCTCTAATAAGAAAATGATGGGTTGGAAGAATGGCCAGAGACACTAATAACGATGAGCCCTTATTTCAATTATTCATATTTTAGATAAATTCGTGATGAATAGAAAATTTTTATAAAATATTGGAAATCTTTCTGACTTGTAGTGGAAACTTTTCTGTCTAAATATTTATGTGTCATTCAGCAAATATTTATTGTGCTCCTGTGAGTCATGTATTCTTTCATTTGGCAAACATTTATTGATCTCCTGCTATGTGCTAAGTGTTGTGTTAGGCATAAAAAAGAAAGCAATTAAAAAACAGACATAGTCTCTACCGCTGTGGAGTTTAAAACCATAGTGAGGAAGAGAGGCATTGAAGAAGTATCAGGTTACAGAACAAGAATGATGAAGTTTAGTGAAGCAAATGGACGTTTAGTGCACTAATCAATCGAATTGAGTTCTGTTTTTTGTTTGTTTGCTCTTAATTATATTTTTCCAGGGAACCTAGAAGAAGTAGGTGAAAGTGAGGAGAATTCACAAATCAGTGTCCATTGATAAACTGATAGAGTGACACAGTGACAGAGAACTGGCCTTCTGTTCGCTTTCTGTAAAACTTCACTCAGGGCTGACTCAACAGCAGGTGTAAAATTCGGCATGCTTTGAACTTAGCTTTCTTTTCATTTATCATTTATCGCAGGTCCATTTTGAAGCATCTGCTTGCTTGTCTGCAAGTAATTTGCCATTTGTCAAAAGCATTAAGAGCAGTTGACACTAATCGTGTCGCCTGTGAAGTGCCTTTGCATTTACTGGAAGCATAGTTCATTCTGTATGTTTTTATTTTAAATAAATCTATGGAGTCAGACAAGAAGGTCAGGATTGGTGTAGACAGAATTGATCTAAGTTAACTAAAGTAACTAAATTGAACTTTAAGGTGATAAGTGGATTCATATAAATACACACTCAGTAGTTGACTTAATAGCATATCACTCCATACATTGCATTAAGGACTTAATTCTGGAGTCAGACTGTATGGGATTACATACCAACTCTCCCTCACTAGCTATGATCTGGGGCATACTATTTAACCTCTGTGTCACTCTCTTCTTCTTCAAGTGTATTAGTAATATCATCTACTTATCAGGTTGTTAAAAGGATCAAATATAAATATAGTGCCTAACAGATAGCTGCTGTTGTTGTTTTTCCTGTTATTGTTTTTCTTCTACAGTTCTTTAAAGCAGACAATATTAATGGCATAGCCACCACTAGTCCTTGTGAATAGGCATTTTCGGTCCCAGGACATATTTATTCCTTCTATTAGCTCTTGCTGTAGAATTGCTTAAGCCTGAGAAACCCATCTCCTGGGAAAGTACCATCTTTTTTTTTCCCCAGTGGAGAATTGTCCTGGACAGGTCTCCAAAGTTCATCTATTACTGATGATCGTGCACCCTGTGACCCTACTGGCCTGGTGAAGACCAGCGCATCTGCCATTTGCCCTCAAAACATTGATTATCTTCCCTCAGATATTAAAGGTTCCAGATTTTGAGAGGGATTTGTTTCTGCTATATGTATATATTTTTTTTCTAACAGGATATACCTATAGTATTTAATTTGTCTCTGGCATTCCCCTATACTTTCAGGAAGGCTGAGTTGAGTTTTTTAAACAACTACCTTTGTTTCAAGTTGAGTCCTTTCCTTCTCTACCACATGTAGGTCCAGTATTGTTTGCTGGAACTGTTTGCCTTTCTTCTTTGAAATTTTTCTTTCCCTTCTTTCTAAGCCATTTATTTGTCTAACATTCTGCTCTGGATTTTGCCCAGATGATTCTCTCATACTGAGTTATATGGAATCTATGATTTTTGAACAATGTGAACCCATTCAATTCTTAAAAAAAATACTGAGGCAAGACAATTAGACATGTGAAATTAAATATAATAATAATATTTTAAAATAAAAGCCTGCAAATGCGAGGAAGTGAAAGATGACCTCAGCTGACCAGAATAAAACACGAATTGAACATGAAAGGTGATAAACTGAACACAAAAGGAGGGGAGACAAAGTTTTCAGCTGTACAAACGAGAGTTGGAATTGAGCCCTGTTTTTAACCCAGGCTAAGGTTCTATCCTTTCAAAGTATGAAATAGAAAAATAAAATGAAATAAAATAAAAATTGTCCACTAACAAAATGAGACAGTGAGGAACGTTGTCTGCCCCATCCTGGCCCCTGGATGGAACTCTATCTTTTCTAAGATTGAGCGTGTTCAAGTATTTCTGACCTCTGCCTATATCAGGCACTTCTCTCTTCCCCTTCCCCTTCTTTGTGGCTGCACTGTCACCTCTTTCTGCTTCATTTCTGCCTCAGTTGCTTTTGGTCACATGCAATTTAGAGTTAATGCTTAGCTCTAGAGACTTCATCCTCCTTATCCTTCTGAGTATATTCCTGCAGGAAAAGTGAGAAGAATCAGAACTAGGCTACTGATATGTACCCACCATAATAGAAGACCTCAAACTCAGGATCTTCCAAGAAAACTAGCCAAGCTTAAGGTATACCTAGAAATCAAATTCCTCCCTAATCTTATTTTCCTTCCTGCCCTTTAACACTGTCTCCTTCTTCAGACTTTCTGCATGTTTTTTTTTTGCCTGGCTTTGTTGTCCCCCCAGGCACATTTTGAGGTTCCTTTTGGCTTCTCATTCAGAGCCTTGGATTGGCTTACTGTATCACAACCAATGGCAGGAGCCCTGGGCCCAACTGGTCAAAGAAAAGATTTGGGGGACTAATTACCTTTAAAATGGTCAAAAGGTTACTGCTTGGAATATCTAAGAACAACCCATGCTAGATGTACCTTATTTCATTTCTTCATAAGGGTAGTAGAATGTCATTTACCAGTGCTCCCTAACCTTTTCAACTCAGGTAAAAATGACAATAGTTGTGCAGCTGTGCCAGGATGCACCTGGGGTTGAGGTGACAGCATCCAGCAGACATATGTTCCTTTGAAGTACATGGGAAATCCACAAAAATATTTTTGGGAACCTTTGCCACAGAATCTGCAGTCCAGCAAGGAGTTTGCATATTAGTAAGGCAACAGTTATAATTAATTAATATATTAAAGTGTTTTGAATAAGTAACTTAAGACCATGCTTTAAAAAGTTTAATTTTAACCTGACCATTTCATGTCTATGAACAAGCAATTTATAAAGGAGAAAATAGATCTTTTGTAAGAAATTATAGGTTAGGGAAAGAGGGTCTCAGAAAACAATTTTTAAAATCTCTAAGAATAAAACTTAAAAAATAATTTGCACTGAGAATAAAGCAAGTTAGAATACACATATGGAAATTATACCATTTAATGTAATTTTACTAATCACTAAAAGTCTGGCAAGTTCACTGACTCATAGAATTTCCATACTATTGAGGGAGAATAGAAAAATGTTCAAGTAAATGAGATAATATATGGAAAATATCAAGTAATGATAACTATGCTGCATATATTCCTCAAAACTTGTTTTATGATGTTTGAAAACACTTTCTATTTTGAGTATTAATAATGTTTTATCAATTATTTTTCTCCTTTGTTTTTAATTTTGGTCTTTTTAGCACTATATTTTGAATTGCTACCTGAGTTAATTTGACTTTATTTGACAACACTTGGAATAAGAGAAATTTTATTTCTAGCTTACATCCAAAGTAGTTCTTTTATGTTCTGTAAGATCTTTTGTTTTCTTTCCATCCTTTTCTTTTCTTTTCTCTTCTTTTTTTTTTTAAGTTAGTTTTAGGTGTTAGAGTGCATTTTTAAAAATCCATTTGCTAGATACAACTAT
Organism: Aethalodelphis obliquidens; assembly: GCF_003676395.1. Classification (NCBI taxonomy): domain Eukaryota; kingdom Metazoa; phylum Chordata; class Mammalia; order Artiodactyla; family Delphinidae; genus Aethalodelphis; species Aethalodelphis obliquidens. The sequence goes on along the minus strand of NW_020837950.1, from coordinate 22,016,777 downwards.
GTTATCTCTTGTATAGGTAATTTAAGATAAGCAGAGAACGAATTTCCAGAGGTTTTCCCTGGAAAAACCCTGAATTGACTCTTGAAAAATTCATCTAATTTTATAAGTTCCAGCTTTCTAGAAAGAGAGAGAGAAGAAAGAGAGAGAGCGAGAGTTGTATGCAATCAACTCTAACAGCATTTTCAAACTAGTCATGTGCCAATATGGACATGGGATTCATAATGATTTGTTGTTTTGTCAAGGAACTTGGCAATACATAAGTAAGTCATGAAATACGGATTACATGTTGCTTTCATCTTCTAGAAGCTGAGAAGGCCCAACTTCACATGTTCTCAAATTCCAGCCCTATTTCCATATAAAAGAAAAATATAAATCTGTTATATATCTTTAACAACGTAATAATTATAAAAAGTCTTATTATAAAAAACTCAGAGAATAACTGTTATAAGGACCTCCTTGCTGGTTTGCAGACTATAGAATGATTCCCAATAAACATGGATGCTGGACATCAATTATGAAGGGCAGTTCCTGCCTTCATCAACAGTTCACCTGAGGTATATAGATACACACACACAGGCATGAACACATGCTGAAATAAATATTATATAAAGGAATGAAAATAAAAGAAGTAATGAAAGGCCAGATTTGCTTGCTAAGAAAAGAAAAGCAGGTCTCTCTTAAAGTTGTCATTAATTTTAATATTTTATATGGACTTTTAATGTTTTCTGATCATAAAATCAGTATACATTCATGATATAAATTCAAATAATGCAGGAAACCTCACAGAAGAAATTAAAATCAGCCTTTAATCCAAACATGAGGTTTGTCTCTGGTATGTACATGTGCACATGAATGTGAATGTAAATTAGAAATTGCCAAGTTTACCATCATAGGTATCTTTTCATGTTCATGATCAGATATCCCCTGCATTGTACATTTATGTTTAGCAATTTACCTTATAAATGAGTCTAATTTATTTTAGCAGTTTTCTATTGCTCAGGTTTAAATTATATCTAATCCTTGTCCTATCTAAAATAACTTTGTAGTAATTATGTTTGTATATTTATGGTTACCATAAAAGAGAAAATTCCTAAATGTAGTATAGCTGGGACAAAGAATCTTATCTTTAATTGTGCTTGATGTAAACTGCCAAGTTTATTTCAAGGAAAACAGAAATATTATACCATTCTGCACTTGCAGCAGTAGCGTAGGGAACTGTTGATTTCTTCTTGCACCTGCTATTATTGGAACTTACAACTGTTTTCATTTTTGCAAATTGTATTGGGGAAATATCTTGGCATCTATACATCTACTTTACAAATTCCTAAATTTATTGGTTTCTTTGTCTTTTTCATTTTGATTTATAATTCTCTTTACTATTAGGTGTCTTAAGCAAGATATGTATATATGAAGTAAATGCTCAGTTTGTGGCTGCTTTTACCTTCTATCTCTATATACACTGTATTTGAATGTGCACATTAAAATATCAACATGATCAAATATTGTAAAATTTTCTTTTAAGCATCATGCAGAATATCTGTCTAATCATATAAGATGAATGCACATCTATATTTTTGGCTAATTTTCCAATTATGATATTGTTCCTTTACATTTAAAACATTTGTTTCTAAAAGATAAATTTTTATTTCATTTTATTTAAAACAGCAAACCAAATGTTCACATATCATTTGGTCAATGTTCTATCTTTTCACACAATCTTGACACACTGTCATTTTGTGTACAGATAAATAAACAAACATAAACAGAGTTATGTACACACACATGCACACACTGTCACACACGGAGTCTTTTAAGAAGATTTTAATTCTATTTAAAAATCAACTTATGTATTTTTCACAATGTAATATAGTTTTATATCCAGATCATACAAATCCCTCATCATTACTATTCACTTTATAATTTTCTTGACAATTCTGATAGAAAATTTTTCTCACATGAATTCAAATATCATTTGGCCTGCTACAGCAAGGTATTGGGATTTTCAATTAAAACATATGAATTTAAATATTAATCTGTGGACAACTCATATAGACGTTTCCTAGAACAGTTTACTACAGTGACTTACATATTACAAAATATGTATTAAATAGCACAAAAACTCTTTGGCATATGTAAAGATGATCTGTTGTTTTGCTCTTTTACATTGACTTATTGATAATATTAATACAAATATTGCCTGGTATACATATTGTACATATATAACATACATATATGAGACAGTATAATATTCTGAAAAATAATTAACAAGAACAACCATCTTGAGAAAAGATATCAATCTCATATTTCTCTTCTGACAGAGTTTAGATTTCATTTTTGTTCCTTGCAATATTTGTCTAACCATAGCCTTCCCCAATCAGGTTTTAATCCCCACAACTCCACAAAAGTGGCCTTCATAATCATAAGAATGATACCAAGGTCTAGATCTTTCAGAACCCAAGTGTCAATTTTATGTGCTCATCGTAACCTCTTAGTAGCATTCCAGATGACGTGATCTTATATAGAGAAAATCCTAAAGACTCCATAGAAAAACTGTTAAAACTAATCAATAAATACAGTAAAGTTGCAGAATACAAAATCAACATACAAAAATTGGTTGTGTTTCTGTATACTAACAACAAACTACTTGAAAAGAAAATTAGGAAAACAATCCCATTTATAATATCACCCAAAACAATAAACTACTGAGGAATAAACTTCACTATGGAGATGAAAACTACCAAATTGTGTTTTGAAAACTACAAAACATTGATGAAAAAAGTGAAAGAAGATCCAAACAAATGGAAAGATGTGCCATATTCATGGATTGGAAGACATAATATTGCTAAAATGTACATAGTGCCCAAAGTAATCTACAGATTCAATGCAAACCCTGTCAGAATCCCTATAGCATTTTTCCAGAAATAGAACAAACAATTCCCAATTCATATGAAACCACAAAAACCAGGAATAGCCAAAGCAATGGGGAGAAAGAAGAACAAAGCTGGAGGCATTACAATTCCTGATTTCCAGCTATACTATAAGGCTACAGTAATCAAGAAAGTATGGTACTGGCATAAAGACAAATTTATAGACCAATGTAACGGTATGGAAAGTCCAGAAATAAATCCATGCATACATGGTCAACTGATCTTGGCAATGATTTTATGGCTATGACACCAAAAGCACGGGAACAAAACATAAACAAGGGAGACTACATAAAACTAAAAGCTTCTGCACAACAAAAGAAATAATCAACAGAGTGACAAGGCAATCTACAGAATGGGAGAAAGTGTTGATGAACCATATATGTGATTAGGGGTTAATCTCCAAAATATTAAGAACTCCTACAGCTCAGTAGCAAAAATCTAATATCCCAATTAAAAATTAGATAAGCACTTGAACAGACATTCTCCAAATAAGACATACAAATAGCTAACAGGTATATGAAAAAATGCTCAGCTCCACTCATCAGGGAAATACAAATAAAAACCACAATGAAATTTTACCTTGTACCTATCAGGATGGCTATTACCCAAAAAACAAAAGCCACCAAGTTTTGGCAAAGATGTATAGCATGTTCCCACGCTCTCCAAATTGGAATCCTTGCACACTGTTGATGGGATTGTGAAATGGTGCAGCCGTTGTAGAAAACAGTACAGAGATTCTTTAGAAAACTAAAACTAGAACAACCATACAATCCAGCAATCCCTCTTCTGAGTATTCATCCAAAAGAATAAAAATCAAGAGCTCAGAGAAATTTTAGCATTCCTATGTTCATTGTAACCCTATTCCCAAAAGCCAAGATGTGGAAACAACCTAAATATTCATTGACAGATTAATGAATAAATAAAATATAATCTATATATTTATATATATATTGATAAGTATAGACACACAATGGACTACATTTCTACTCTAAAAAAAAGGAAATTCTGCAATTTACAACAATGTAGATGAACTTGAGGACATTATGCTAAGTGAAATAAGCCAAACACTGCTTCAAGTATCTAAAATAATGATATTCATAGTGGAATGGTGGTTTCCAGGAGTTGTGGAGGTGAGGAAATGGAAAATTACTGATTCACTGGCATAGTTTCAGTTAAGCAAAATGAGTAAACTCCAGATTGTATTCTGTACAACAGTGTTCCTACAGTCAAGAATAATATATTGTACTCTTAAAAGTTTAGTAAGAGGGTAGATACCATGTTAAGTGTTCTTACTACAATAAAATAGTAAAGTAATAAAATAAAAAATAATAAACTGACAAAAAACCAAGGGACCATGTAAAACCAGCTAACAAACATTTCCCCCAGTGTAATACAAGAGTGTAATATATTGGTTTAAGATTATTAGAGATGACTTATTTCATTTAAGGACTAGATGTGAAAAGACAAGGGAATTGTTGACATGTCCAGGAAAAAGGTTATTGGAGATATGATACAAATAGAAAGAGATCTTTTTAAGAGTTATTTTAGGAACAGAAGCAAGAGGTCTTGGACATTTACTATAATTATTATGTCCAAATAAGAAACAATAAAAAATTAACAAGACTATTTAAAAAATACAAGAAGAAGAAAAAAGAAATGACACTAAGGATAGGAAACCATTGTAAAAATTTCTTTCCAAAATCTTGGTTGTTAAAAAAACAAGCAAGTTAGTGAAATGTGTTGAAGGGACCGAGTATCATGGAAAAAACTTTGGTTTGTTTATGTCTATGTTTCATTTGTTTTAAAAGAAAACAGAAAAATATTAAGGGTGGGTTTTGCCAGCTGATTTTATGAGATGAGCAGGAGCCAGTGATATTTCATGTACTTGTGTCTGAAGTCATTTTATTGTCCCTTCTGGTTGATATATTATTCTTTGTAGCACATTTCCCAGATTCATAATATGCTGGGTTGGTTTTTAACTGCTCTCAAACTATTTACAATCTCTCTCTCTCTCTCTCTGTCTCTCTCACTCTCTCACTCTCACACACACACACACACACAAAAAAAAAACACACACGAAAACACAAACATATAGCAACAAAAGCAAACAAGCAAAAAACTGTCACACAGTATTTCACATATGAATTTATGTACCAAATTGCTTACTAGATTGATCTATTCATTCATTTTTTTCTGAGTATTCATTGAGTTCCTAGTGTGCCTGCACTATTATAGGTGCCAAGAATACAGTTGTGTGCAAGAAACCCAAAACTCTACCCTCTTGCCCTTTTTAAAAAACGAAACAAGTTTATTTCTTGATACTCACACAAACCTAGACACAAAATGAAAATACTGTCCTGTTTTCAAATTCATGAAGAAATACATGAGTGCACAGGTATGTACCCTGGAACATGAACTCATGCAAAGATCTATTTAGATAGTGCTTAGCTCAAACTGCACAATCTCTCTTTGTTGGAGATTTTAAAAGGAACCAGGAACCAAAGGGGGTAAGAGAATAGCCACCTTCGGCCAAGGATATTCCCATGCTGTTAAAGGAACTAAAAGCTATTGAAACAACTGAAAGCTTAAAAGAAAAAGCTAGTGGGAGAATAGACAATAAAGAGATAAATGGATAAAGATCAAATAGAGTAAGTATTTGTAAGTAATTATAGGGGCCATGAAGAAAGTGTAGGAGGGTCAAGGGATTTAGAGTAATGGGGGTACTTTATTGAGCATTTAAAAGTAAGTGATCATAGGCATGGAAGCTGGTTCTTGCCAATGATAGGTCACCAAGGGCAAGAATCAGAGGGGCTCAGAGGGAAGAACTGGATGCGTGTGGCTGGAGTGTGTGAGAGCACTGAGGATTTGTGAGCCTTGAGACTGGAGGTTAGCCAGGGAACACTCCATGCAGGGCCTTACAGAGGAGAGACTATAATTCATATTTGATTCTGTGGATTCAGTAGATATCTGAATATTTAATAGGTATAGTTTTGCTTTCTTGTAAATGAGAATAGTAACAAGGAGTGTTATCAGATTAAATAATAATTTAAAACCTGATTTAATTTTTGTTAACTTATGGAAATTGAAATGGAGTTGTATTAATTTGGGTGGAAATATGGAGCTCTCTTACTTCATGTATTTACCACTTTGCTGCCACATCAGCCATTTAAATCATCTAAGTATGAGACTGGGGTCAACTCCTAACAATATTAGAGTCATCTATGGCACAACTAGGGTCAGACAATTCTTTAAATACTGTCACTGGAAGTTTTTTTAAGAAGAATATTCAAAGAAGTAAGCAGAGTTACTTCGCTATCTTTTAATCTTCATAAAACCCTGTAATAACTAAAGAATATCACCAAATTTAGAATAAATAGAAGAGAATATTGGATTTAACAAGGTGAAAGACTCCCCTAGACTCCAAAACTTCGGAAAGATTTCCTTAGTCTTTACTTTTATTGTGATTATGTTAGGATGCAGAATTGCCCAGTACTGGCTTCTTATCTCAATATAAAATTTCCCTTTTTTTTTCTTTTTGCTTATGACTAACATTCTTCACAAAACATTTTATTTTACACAGAGTTTGTGTTGCCATATAAAAATAAATGACATTTCATCATGGACACTTTTTCTTTTTATATGTTATATGGAGTTTCCAAAATATTCTGATAAATAGCAATTGAGGTATGTCTCATAACAAATATATTAGGACATAGTCTTTCCTTAAACTAAATGTGTAATCCTTAATATGAGTTATGTTTGCAATGTAGATTTTTAAAATATATCAGTAACTATAAAATATCCAAGAAAAATTAGCCTTTGATATGAAAAGTATTTGAGGTAATATAAGAGATAAGCAATGAGAATAAACCCTTGTAGTTATTTCATTCCAAAATCTTTGGAATAGCTTTTTTGAGCAAAGCTTTCCCTTAAACCCCTTGTTTGAAGGTAAAAGTAGGGATTTGTGTGCGAATTTGTGTGTGTGTTTGTGTGCATGTAGGTGTTCTAACTAGCTGAAGTTAGAACTGAACTATTTTCTTTAAAGAATAGCAGAAACCACGTTAATAATTTATTCTCTCCAATTTATCTCAAATATACCACTGATGTGAATAGCTTTGAACAGATTTGGGACTTAACAGATGTTACAGTCCACTTTAACTTCTCAGAAAGTTGTAAGTAACTCTTTTTTCCACTAAAATCATCTGATGTACTTTTCATGTCAGAGACAGATTCTTACTGATGGGATATCGAAGTGCCCTCTGCACCAATTTATTTGCTCTGCTGGTTTACCATATTACCTAAAATTCTCTTCATTAAAATCTCTCTTTTTTTTTTTTTTTTTTTTTTTTTTTTTTTGCGGTACGCCAGCCTCTCACGTTGCAGAGCACAGGCTCCGGACGCGCAGGCTCAGCGGCCATGGCTCATGGACCCAACCGCTCCGCGGCATGTGGGATCCTCGCGGGTCGGGGCATGAACCCGTGTTCCCCGCATCGTCAGGCGGACTCTCAACCACTGCGCCACCAGGGAAGCCCAAAATCTCTTTTTTTAATCAAAGTATTGTACCTTTAGAAGTCTCCTTTAATGTATAGTTAATGTAAAATTTCATCATATTTAATCTGTTATATGAGTATAAAATGCACATATGCCTTTTATACAAATATATTCATATAAAATTGAGAAGCAAAAATTAAACGCCCCGCAACCAGACAATGAGACTCAGAAAAATTGCATTGTGATATGAGAGAAAGAAAGGTTGGATCATGAAGATGAAAGCAGGGGAAGGAAAGAAGTACAGGTGTGTGAAGGGGTAGATCCAGGAGAGACACTGCAATTACATTCTTGGGCAATGAAGAAATACTATTTTGTTTTAATATCTCCCATTTAGGCAAAGCATGATTACTCTGAATATGTATAACATTTGGTATATTTACAGGTGTATGTGTAGGTGTATATGTTCGGCATCAAACTGTATCATTCTGTATCATTCTGCCTTTTCCATCTGAAGAAATGGTGTTTGTCAACTCAAGTATTTGTCCTTGACCCCCAAACAGAACTCAATGAACTGTTGAGAACAAAAATGGTAGAATGGCCCCAGCTAAGTCTTCAAGTGGGATTTATACACCCTGAATGTACATGAAAACCTCTCAAGGGCAAAGATTGTTTTAGAACAGGGCTTTTGGATCTCAGCCCTATTGACATTTTGAGCTGCATTATTCTTTGTTGAAAGGGATTGTCTTGTACACTGGATATTTAGCAAGTCTCTGGTATCTACCCACTAGACTCCACTAGCACTGTTCCTCAAACTGCGACACCCAAAAATGTCTCCTTGTATCTCCAAATGTCCCCTGGGAGGGAGACAAAATTGTCTCCCATCTAGAACCACTGGTTTAGAAAAACTAACTTCTAGATGCTCTACTCTACATGAACTCTTTCCTATAACAGGTATACCTGAGAATTTGGGTTGCTAACAGAGCATTCTTTAACAAGGCAACACAAACCCACAGTGAAACTTCAAGACTCAGACATATTTCTAATGATTCTGAAACTTGATGTTAGGAACTGTGTATTTCAATCTGTGTTGAGACTTTCTGAATCATGAGAAATACTGACAAGTTTTATTTAACAAAGTCACATTTTTTGTCTGGCCTTACTAAGAAATGAAGGAAGGAAGGAAGGGAGGGAGGGAGGGGAGAAGGGAAATAAGACATTGTTTCTCTGAAAGCAAAGCAAAAACACTGATACCAAATATATTGAATGTGGTGGCACATCGTTTTATCAAGAAGATAAAAACAGGACTTCTCTGGTGGCCTAGTGGTTGAGAGTCTGCCTGCCGATGCAGAGGACACGGGTTCGCGCCCTGGTCCGGGAGGATCCCACATGCCGCAGAGCGGCTGGGTCCGTGAGCGAGCCATTGCCGCTGAGCCTGCGCGTCCGGAGCCTGTGCTCCGCAACGGGAGAGGCCACAACAGCGAGAGGCCCGCGTACCGCAAAAAAAAAAAAAAGA